>NC_088925.1:57305000-57557500 GCF_038396675.1 Hydra vulgaris
TTTCTTTTATGTAGATATATCGCAAAAATGAATCCTGAAAATTGAAATAAAATTGAAAAAAAACTGGTAAAAAACAGTATGTCGGAAAAATAGTAAGTCAAAAGTTTTGAGTTTTGTAAACGAACGAAGGCTGTTTAAATGGACAGAGCATCAGTATATCAAAAGACGTTTTGTTGATATTTATTATAACTATTATAAAATAATATATATAATAAATATTATAATATAGTATAATTTCATAATACTCATAATATAATAATCATAAATATTATATAATATATATAATAACTACTATAATATATTATAAGTTGTTTATATTTATTATAACTAATATTACTATAATAATTATCTCATCAACATATGAGAAGTTCAACTGGAAAACGCGCAAAGTCCAAGTAAATTGAATTTAAGAAAATGAGTAAAAACTGAGCTACTCATAGTTGTGCATCAATAGAAATTGATATATTTTTTTCTATTTATAGGAAAAAAAACTTTTAAGTGATCTAATATTTAAATCGATAATAGATTTCAATATTTAGATTGTGGAAATGGAATTAACTTAAAAAATTTATTTTTGTGACTAATTACGTTTTGCATATGGTTTATATGATTAAAATAGATTTTCTTTAAACGTTTTGTAAGTAGCTCATGTAATGTACTCAAAACTACTGAGTTTCTCTATGTTGTGTTTGATGTGTATTATGTTATAATATTTAATCATTTCACGGGTAGTTTCTTAATGTCGAATTACATTTTTATAACAACATATAAATTCTGTTCTTTTTTTTTTTTTAATTTTACTTAGGTGCCCCAAGAAGTCCTTACGGTCTTATAACAGAGCACCACAGATGAGCATTTAATTGGAAGTTCACGCCTCCTTCCTAACCAATGTCACAAAACTTGCCTAGAGGTGGGGTTTGAACCACGGATCCTTTGTTTCTTAGGCAAGTGCGCTATCACTGCGCACGGCTGCTCATTTATTTTTGATTTTCGCGTAAACTTTGTAAGATGGGTTAAGTAACTGTCTATTTGCTGAATTTATAGAGTTTTTCCGTTTATTTGAACGGAAAAATGAAATACGGAATCCGTAAATTTTACGGAGAAAGTGCTGTCTCTTTGCTGCCTGACTTTCTCGGTTAATTTGTACGGAAAAAATGAATTACAGAAGCCGTGAATTTTACGGAGAAACTTCTGTATCTCTTTTAACGGATTTTTTCCGTTGATTTTTACGCGAAATTGAAATCGTTAATTTTTACGGAGAAAATGCTGTCGCTTTGCTGCCGTACAATCTCCGTTGAATCTACGGCAAATTTTTAACAGTGTATTATTGTTATTATTGTTGTTGTTATTGTTATTGTTATTATAATTACTAATATAACGATTTTGTGAAAAAAAAAGGTCTTTATTGAACCACAAATTGAAAAATTACAAGTTTTTTTATAATTTTACAAAATTAGGTTAGGTGTCACTCATATAGTTAAAAACTAGTCATTGGAGTGACACTTAAATAAAATAAGCAAACAAACAAAATAATAAATAAAAGCATGTGTAAATTAAATTAATTTAAAAATAATAATCATAACGATAAAGCTATAATAAATTAAATAGTAAGACAAAAAATATTAAAGCACTCTAATAACAACAGCAAACAAAAATAAAAACAATTAGCAACAACAGCACCAATAAAAACAAACTTTATGCTTACGAAAAAGCAAAACACAAAATGAAAATGCAAAAACAAAAACTTCACCATTAAATTAAAAATAAAAACAATCTTTAGTTATTACTGTCATTACTATATCTAATAGTATTTTGTTGTTATTATAATTATCCTCTTTAAATTCACTTTAATATTACTATAAAATTGCTATTATTATTTAATTGGTGTTTTTCATAGATTAGTAATTGTACTATTAGTAAAGAGCCATGAAATGTAAAACCTTTTATTTCAGAATATATATATATATATTGTTATTATTATTATAATTTTACCTGATAAGTAGAGACAATTGCCTATACGCAAAACAGACCGAGAGTAATTAAAAAAGATTAGTAAGAAATAAAAAATATATAAACATTAAACAAGTAGGTTGAAAATAGTGAGAAATAAACAGATAAGACAATAAATGCAATTTTTATTAATGGCCTATATCCACTGAAAAGCGTCAGGTAAAGAACAATATCGTTAAAAAAACAACCTAAAAACGTTAGTGAAGACTGTATAGAGCAAACCACAACAAACTAACTTAGCGATGTCAGATCAAAAAATTAAATAGGAACAAAAAATCTTACGACATCGTCTTCAAATGAACACAATACAATTGCAGCGAAAGATCTCAGTATAGTCGACAAAAGTTTTGTCTAAACTTATGTATTAGAATAGTTCTGTAGATTCCAACAAAGAATACATTTCTTGTAAAAGAATGTTACATATCACGGGTGTTTACAGGAAACTCTTTATGTATGTCTGAAAAAAACAATACCCCTCCCTATACTTTTAGTTTTGACCGGATTGAGTGTATTTTATAAAAATATTAAAAAAAAAAAAAATGTAGGGTGTGTCTCCCCCCCTTTCTCCCCTCCCTTCCTCAACCTGTTATATATGCATTTGAGTTGGCACATTTGTACATTTATCATTTGCGTTGGCAAGTTTTGAAGTATAGTTGGTTAATGTCAAATATCGAAGATCTTTTTTTGTCTATAGTTGGAAAAAAACACTTATGAACCTCCATCATGAGAGACCTCTTCGGGACGGCCCTGCTTATAACATCGCTAAGATGGTCACTGAAGCTTGAAATATGCATTTTGCAAACCAATAAAATTATTTTTTGAAAATACTCAGTTGTCGTATAATATATACAATTTATAATTTTTTAAATATAAGATTTTGATGCGTAAATTTTTTATTATTGTTTTATAAATGACTTTTTGTTATAAATAAACTTTATAAATATTTACCAAGAATCAAAAAACTTATTGTGAATAACTGTACAATGCTTAATAATTTTTTTACAAAGATATCTGAAAATAAAAATATCTGTTTAACAAAAGGCAGCTAAGACGTTTTTTGAAATTAAACTTTTTTTTATATTTGAATTTTACAAACTTGTTAAAAATTTGTTTTCTATCTATAGACTGTGTGAAAAGCTACACTAAATCATTTGGACTTTATCTACCATTTTGCTTTGCAACTTCTTCTTACATTCTCTTAAAACCTTTTAGGTGGCTTAGTAGAGTAAAGGTTTGTTACTTGTAATGTTTCAGTATAATTAGATCGGAGTTCATTTTTGAAATTCAGACAGTTTAGTGAAATTCAACTAAACTTCCCACAGGTAAAACTCACGTAATAAAGGTAAAACTTAAGTTATGAAATGCTATATAAGCTTGTGATTTAAGCGACATTTTGAACTAATCAACGGCCATGACGGAACGTGCGCATAAATATAAATATGTATATATATATATATATATATATATATATATATATATATATATATATATATATATATACACATATATAAACATATATTGCAAATTTTATGATACGGCAAAGGAAATAAATTATATATTTATATATTATATATATATATATATATATATATATATATATATATATATATATATATATATATATATATATATATATATATATATATATATATATATATATATATATATATATATATATAATATAATAAAAAGGACAATTTTTTTAATTTTTGGTAAAATCATTTATTTTATAAATACATGTTTCGACTATATCATAGCCACCATCAGTTAAAATATATTAAAATGGTTAAATCAAATTTGTAAAATTAAGTTGAATTAATAGAGACCTTATAATAAAAAATACAATAAAAATGCAACTAAATAATCTAACAAATGTTTTAAAAAGATAAAAGAATCGGTAATGTTGAAAGGAACTAAATTGAACTTGTCATTTTTAAATGGTTCATTTGTTTAATAAAAGTGGGTTTTTCACACTCTATGTTCATGCTTTCTTTGAGTTTTAATATAAGTTTGTTGGAGGCCGAACCCAAAATTGAAAAATTAGCATGATTAAAACTATGAAAATGGCTTTCATTTAAATAAATATGTTTATAAATGTGTGAGTTTTTATCCCTTTTTTGGGGCTCGATTATTTTTGTCTTTAAATGGCGAGTAGTTTCGCCAATATAACATGATTTACAGCCTGCGTATTCAAATTTATAGACAACGAATGAATCAAAGTCTGTAGGAAAGGGATCTTTTGCGGAAAAAATTTTTGAAACTTTAAATGAAGTAAAAACCAATCTTATGGTGACTGATTTACAATATCTTTTAATGATTGCATTTGGTCTTTGTTTAGTTAAATTAGATATTTTTCCAACATAAGGAAGTTTAAAATATTGACAATTTTGTAGGTTTTCCGAACGCGATAAAACGTTGATAATGGTGTTGCTAATATAAGAGCTATGGATTTTCTTAATCAACCAAAACGGGTACAAGCTGCGTTCTCAAACTTTAAAAAGTCATGGTACTAACGATCTTTTTAAAGTTTGAGCTTTATATATATGAACATATTTTAAAGAAAAACACGATATTTTTTAATCTTGACATGTGTCGTAGTGAACATAGTACATTTTCAAAAAATAAAATTACAATTTAAAACTCTGGATATAAATATAAAATAAAAATTAAAGTCATTACAGAGAAATAATAACAAACAAATAGAATTGTTACAAACCAATACAAATTATAATACAAAGTATGATACCGTAAATAATAAAAAAATAAAATTAAATAAAAATAAAATTGAATTAAATAAAATTAAATTAAAAAAAAATTAAAAAAAAGTAAATAAAAATCAAACAAAAAAAAAAAACAAAAAAAAAAACTAGGTAGACAAATTTATATATTAATGAACAACTTGTTTATTTAAAGATGGGTTTTCCCATTTAATATGGAGTACTTCATTAATTTTCAATTTCTTTTTTTTAGAAGCAGCATCCAAAATTTAATGCTTATAAACTATTAGATTGTTTGTCACTTGTAAGATTCTCATGAATCTGTGTTAAGTGTCTGGAGGTTTCTCCAATATGACTGGCATTACACCCAGCACAAATTTGTAAGCAACATTGGATTTGAGCAGCTTAGAAAGTGGATCTTTTATACATAAACTGTTTTGTAATTTGTTAGTGGTGACAATTAAATTAACTATAACATCTTCATAATATTTTTTAATGATTTTATTAACTTTAGATTTAAACATAATTGTTTTAAAAATGATCTTTACAATAAAATTTATCCTGTTGTTTCACAAACCTTAGATGCACAATCTCAGTAAAGATTCTTCTCTACCACCTTTTAGACCAATTATTTCAACAATCGGGACATATAATTATAAACTTGCCAAATATCTTTTTGATTTATTGTCTCCTTATATACCTAAATTTTATTCCACCTGTGACTCTTTTCCTTTTGTTGAGGAATTAAAACAAGTTGATATAACTAGCAAATATAAAGTTTTCTATGATGTTGAAATTTACTAAAATTCCAC
Organism: Hydra vulgaris; assembly: GCF_038396675.1. Taxonomy (NCBI): domain Eukaryota; kingdom Metazoa; phylum Cnidaria; class Hydrozoa; order Anthoathecata; family Hydridae; genus Hydra; species Hydra vulgaris. The sequence goes on from NC_088925.1 coordinate 57,310,540, forward strand.
TTAATGAAACTATAAATATAGCTTATACTTTTAAAGATGAAACGTGCTTAAAATATTTTTCTAAAGCTCATTTCAAAAAATTACTTCAAATCTCAACATCCGGTTCTCATTTCTTATTTAACGGAAAATATTATGATCAATTAGGTGGCGTTGCCGTGGGTTCTCCTTTAGCGCCAATTTTAGCTAATATTTTTATTGGGTTTCATGAACAAAAATGGGTTAGTAATTGCTTTTTCTCCATACCGATTTTCTATAAACGTTATGTGGATGATATTATCGCTATTTTTAATTCAGAGTTTGAAGCTCAGGAATTTTTTACGCATCTTAATAAACAACATAAAAACTCAATATTTACAATGGAAAAAGAACAAGATAATCAAATTGCATTTTAAGATGTTCTTATCAATAAGTCTGTTTCGCTTTCCACGTCAGTTTATCACAAAAAAACATATACTGGTCTTTTACAAAAATTTTCCAGTTTTGTTCCCTATTGTTATAAAATTAGTCTTGTACGTTTTTAAATTGATAAAACGTATAAAATCAACAACACATGGCTAGGACTTGATAAGGACATAAAAAATCTAATGTTTTAAAAAATAACCAATATCCACCTAAAATAATTGACACTGAAATTAAATTATTTGTTGATAAAAAGTCAAATCCATCTGTGATAAATAGTATTGATAGCCATAATATAAGATATTAAAAGCTTCCATTTATAGGTTCCATTTATATATATATATATATATATATATATATATATATATATATATATATATATATATATATATATATATATATATATATATATATATATATATATACATACGTGCATATATTTGAAATTTAACACGATTGTAATTTAAAAAATATTTTTACATGCTAATAAAATAAAAGGTTATTAGATGTTTCATTTAAATTGTTTAAATACAATAGAGACTATAATTACAAAACAACTAATCGATTAATTTTATTGATGTAATTTTTTTTTTTTTTAAATTAAGGTTTTACAATAAATTGTGTAGGCATAAACTGCCTGTCAACCTAATTATATAACACTTTACAATTACAGAGTTTGTATAACTAATAGATAATAAAATGCGGGTTAGTCGTAGAGAACCCATTCATTTTTTAGATGATTGTCTAGAAGCAGTTTAAACGTTTTTAGAGATAACGCTGATACAATGTGATTAGGAAGAGAGTTCCATTTGTTTATTATTCTTAGAGAAAAAAAATTCATACGTAAATTTAATCGCGAAGATTGTTTTTTTAGTTTATATATATGACCACGAGTAATAAATTTACTATCTATTTCAAAAAGACTTCTGTCACTATTGTTGTTTTTACACCATTTGTAGACGTTGATTAGGTCTGCGCGAAGTAGCCTGTATTTTACAGTTGTCATATTTAACGCCAACAATCTTTGTTCATACGGTAGATCCTGTAATCCATTGATTCGTTTCGAAGCTCTTCTTAACACATTTTCTAGTTGCCGTTTGTCTTTGAGAAGTCCAGGGTTACAGATTGATCCACAGTATTCTAGGTGAGGGCGGACTAGTGCTGAAAATAGTTTTTTAAAGAATAATAAGTCTGGATATGATGTAAATGTTCTTTTTATTATTCCTATTATTTGTGTGGCTTTGTTGACTTGAATAGTTGTGTGTTTGGAAAATAATAAGTTCAAATCTATGTGAACACCTAAATCTCGTTCGCAATTTGTGGGTTTAATGTTTGCTTTTATATCTTTTTCTGGATCATGCATATTATAAGTATGGGATTTGTTGTTGTTTCCTAAGTGCATTACAGAACATTTATCTTTTTTTTCAACTTCCGCATTCAACGTGACAAGCCGTATATTTTTTTATTCAAAATTTTTTTTTTCTTGTCGTTTTGTTTGCAAATTTTTATAAACTTCTCTATTTTTTTTTTTTTTTTAATTTAAATTTTAGTCGATATATGTATATATTTTTGTTTTCTTTATAAAATTTAAATAACATAATAAATATAACATAATAAATATATATATTTTTTTCTTTCAGATTTTTTTTTTTTTATATATTGTAAATTTGCTTTTGCTATTATTGTTATTATTATCCTGTTATTATTTTCATATTTTACATTATTATTATTTATTCATTATTAATTTCATAAAATCGACACGACGTAATAACAATATTCATGATTAAGCAAGATAAACTTAGCTGTTCGGAACTATCCGATATTATACGTGATCAAAACGAAACTATTCAAAGACTTATAAAAAGAATTGAATTATTAGAATCGAAAAAAGAAACCGAAAATAGTTCAGCTACATTTTGGTCAAATCTTCATCACAAAAATAAATCTGCAGAAAAAGCTCTTGTTGTAAACTCAATTACCAAAACTATATTATCTGAACAGGAAGAAAAAAAAAAGCGTGAAAAAAACATTATCGTTTTTGGAATTCCAGAATCAAAAAAAATAAATAAACAACGACGACAAAAAAATAATTGACGAGATATTTGAGGAAATTGGTAAAGGCAATGAAAAACCTATTAAAATAATAAGATTAAAAAACAAAAGAGACTCAAAAACTCCTCCGCCAATTATTGCAGTACTTCCTGAAAACAGCGAACGTAATAAAGTTTTACTTGCCGCTAGGGAATTACGCAAAAAGATAAAATATACAAACGTCTTCATTAATCCAGATATGACACTCGCCAAAAGGCAAATCGATTCTCAACTTAGAAAAGAAAGAAATAAGAAAAACCAAATACTCCTTGAAAATGAACCAAACTCACCCTTTCGATGGTGCATTAGGCGCAACGAAGTCATCAAACTTAATTTTAGTAAACAAAAAATATAAAAAAACTATAAAAAATTGGATTAATTTTCAAACCATTAAAAAAGTTACTGAAATTAAATCCGTCAAAGCTATATACACAAACATCGACTCCTTCTTAAATAAACGCCACGAGCTCAAACAAATTGTAAACAATCTGAAACCCGAAATTATTTCTTAACAGAAACTCTGCCTTAAAATAAAAAAATTGAAGTTAATGATCTCGAGTTTGCTATTGAAAATTACTTACTACATACAAATCACAAGAATAGTTTTTGCCGAGGAGGTTTAGCAATATTTATACATAACAGACTAAAGTCATCCCTAATAAACCTAGATATATTTCCATCTGAATCGCTCAGTTGTAAAATTGCAACAAAAACTTTTAAGTTATTGTTAAGTTTATATTACAGATCACCAAACAGTAACGATGAAAACACTAACTGCATAAATCAACACATTGTCAAACTTTCAAACAAATATCCAAACATTTTATATTATAGGAGATTCTAACTACCCAGATATCATTTGGCAAAATCCAAAACAGCCTATTACAAATTCCTCTAAATCAATTAAATTTACTGAAAATATTCGCGATTCTTTTTTAACCCAACATATTTCAAAAGCAATACACATCAGTCAAAATCAAAGTCCTTCTACAATTGACCTCTTATTTGAAAACATGATTTCCTTTTTAACTCATCTAGCACCCATTGGCAAAAGTCATCATCAACTACTCTACTTTACTGTATCTATTGAATCTATTATAAATATACCACAATACCATACAAAGCATTTATACACAAAAGGGAACTATGACAAAATTAATGAAGATCTTGCAAATATTAAACTCTGTCCAACATCCAACTCAGACCAACTATGGAGTATCTTTTTCAATAAACTTAAAACTACTATCAACAATAATATCCCAAAATCTAACTTTAATAATATAAAACGCTCAAAATGGATTGACTTTCAAATAATCAAAGAACTTAAATTTAAACGAGAGAAATATCGTCAATATATATTGAAGAGAAATGAAGAAACATATAATGAGTACCGCATTTCACGAAACAAAGCAAAAGCAGCGTGCAGAAAAGCAATTATTGAATTTGAAAAAAAAACTGGCGAGAGACATAGACCAAAATCCAAAAGCATTTTACTCGTATGTCAAATCAAAAAGAAAAAACAAAGAAGCATTCCCTGACATCCAATACAATAATATTGTTGCAGCTACTGATCTAGATAAAGCTCATCTATTCAATATTTTTTTTGCTGATACTTTTTCAAACAAAAAAATAACAGCAACACCACCATTTAACCTAACATATAAAAATGTAAATCCACTAACAAACAATATTGATCTAAGTCTGGAAAATATCGAAACATACCTCAAAAGTCTAAACTCATCTAAATCACCAGGCCCTGATGCATTACACCCAATAATATTTAAGAACTTGCTTTCAAATGTCTAAACATCTATCTACTATTTTTAACAAAGTACTTGAGAGTGGATCAATACCCCAAATATAGAAAGACGTAACAATTACACCCATATTCAAAAAAGGAGACAGATCAAAAGCACTTAATTATAGACCTATCAGTATAACTTGTACTTTAATAAAAATCTTTGAAAAAATTATAAAAAATCATTTTAAGACATACCTGATTAATAATAACTTATTTAGTCCACACCAATATGGATTTTGTCCAGATCATTCCTGCTTAACTAACCTTTTAACTGTAATTAATTATTGGACGTCATCACTTGATAATAATATTCCCATCGACAACATTTATCTTGATTTTGAAAAAGCCTTTGACAAAGTTCCACATAAATTTCTTATTTCTAAACTTAAAGCTTATGATATAAATGGATCAATACTATATTGGACTAAAAACTTTTTAAAAAACCATAGACAAAGAGTTGTTGTTAATGGAAATTATTCAAACTGGGTACCCGTTAAAAGTGGAGTTCCCCAAGGCTCCGTCCTTTCAGCTTTACTTTTTATTATATATGTCAACGATATCCCTGAAGTAATCAAATCAAAAGCTGCTCTTATTGCTGACGATACCAAAATCTTCCGTTCTATTGAAAATACTCAATCTGCGCAAGAATTACAAAATGACATCGACGCTCTTGTTACATGGTCTCAAAAATGGGGAATGAAATTTAACATTATGTATTCTTTCTTCATTTAACGTAATGTCTTCTTTAGTAATGGTTTCCCATTATATACTAGATAAATAGTTCCTCTTAAGAATTTTTTTTTGAAGCTGTTTTTAAAAATTATATCCATCAAAAATATGTTTCCAACCATTGAACATGGTACTCCATAATAATAAAAGGTTGGTCAAACATAGACTGAAAACAAATAAAACTCTTTGTGTGATAACAATAGTGAAACCAGTTGGTTTTGATGCCATAACTCTATTTCTTTTTTAAATCTAAGCATAATTCTTTTACCCCGTCACAAATGGAAATATTTTCTTGATCCTCAAATAACAATTTAAGTTTTTTTTTTTTTTTGTTTTTTTATTTACTCGTCACTTTTTAAATTAGAATTAGTTCAAAAACTTTTTTTTTACACAATAAAATTATCTTTACGTTATATAAATAACTTTTTTTCTCGTACTTTTCAAAGAATTAAAAATTTTTTAAATTTTTGATCCAAAAAAAGTGAATTTGTAAGTATGTAAAGGTTTTATGAAGTTCGATTTTAATAAATACAATGCAAGTAGGGTTTCACTTATTTTCTAATTTTCAAGAAACTTCATACTTGGAATAATTAAAGAACACGTTGACAAGTGTCGCAAGATAGTTAAACGATTATTTGATAAAAGTTTACCAATAAATTTACCGTTTCTTTTAAGTTAAAAACTTCATCACCATAAAGCATTATTTCTTGTTTTGTTGTTTCGAGTCAAAGATATCTGTAACTTTGGGTTGAAGTTTAAGCACTCGTTTTGTCTTGATAAAACCATTGTGAAAAAATAGTAATCTAGTAAACTCTTTAATGTTTTACTTTTTAGGTAATACTGTTACATTAATTACATATCCATTTTAATATTTCTTGTTTATTCAAGTAAAGCATTTTAATAATAATCTCTATATCTGTGAATTTCTATAATTGTGTACTTTTTTATACGTATGTATATTGTTACCTAATCAATAAATAATCACAAAATATTTAAAAAAATTTATTTTTATATTTATCTTGTCACGAAAAAGTCAATGAAAAATGGGGTCTTAAATTTAAAAAGTTTAGAAAGCCCTGGTATAGATAAACATGTAAAGATAAATTAGTATTCTTATCTTTTGTTGTTTTCTTTAGTATTTTAGAATTTAGTTTTTTTTTTTTTAATATTTTCGACTATTTAATTATGGTTTTTCAGTGTAACAGATTTATAATTTATTTTTTTTAACTGATATTTTTTTATATTTTTACCTTAACTGTTATTTCTTTACTTTTTTTACTGCTAATGTATTTTCTTTGTATTTATGTTACTTATGTTTCTTACTGAAAAAAGTTTTTTATGGTTTTGTAATATATTTAGTTTCATCTAAGTTGTGAGTTATTTATTTAGTTATTAATATTTAGTTTCATCTAAGCATTCTTTTTATATTGATAAATTAGAGAAGTAAAGTAAAGGAAGATATTGAAGTAAGCATTAGATGAAGTAAAACATAAAGTGAAGTAAGGAAATAAAGAAAACATTATAGGAAGTAATGAAAGGCATTGAAGAATACTTCAAGTTGTATATTTTTCGAGTAGTTTAAATTCTTTTTTCGAAGATTTTATCAAGCGGTGAAAATAAAAAGTTTAAAATGAAAATTAAGCAATAATAAAAGATGAATAATTTATTTACATTTTAAAATGGTTACCATACCAATACCAGTTATACCAGTTACTTAGCTTAATAATGTTGAAATCACTACACACGATTTTAACATCTAGTTAAAATCGTGTTAATTATAAAATTGTGTATTATGTAAAGTTATCGAAAGTTTTGAAAATGCCATATTTGTTAATTATACTTTTTTTTTGTAGTTTTCTTTATAACAGTTGTTTCAAAGTTCTGAAAATACGTTTTTAAAACGCTCTTTGGACGTTTTTATTAGGTTTTAACTTAAAAAAAAAAAACGTTCAAAAAATGTTTAAAAAACGTAAAACAGAAGCAATAAAAGATTCTCTTTCTCTTTATTATTATTATTAATCTATAAGGGAAAGTCGGGTAGCTTCGGACGGCGGGTAACTCCGGACACTTAATATACAGCTTAAACTAAAGAAGTTATGTGATTTTAAATACTATAAAAACATTTTTTGAGTGAAAATATAGCATATGCAAGATATCTATCATAATATGTTAAGCGATTGGCTGGGAGTGCAAAATATTGTTTCCCACCACCTAAAGAGCGATGCATCATCATATTTGATTTACATATTAATATACATAATTTTTATCTAAAATAATAACTTTTTATTGATTAAAGATGCAATTTTATTTACAATAGCAATAAAAAAAACAACAACTAGTGTTTGTGAATGAGGTATGATTGCGTGGTATCGGACACATGTTTGACTTGAAAAAAGTGTTTTTTTCATTAGAAAAAAGTGTTTATTTTCATTAGTAAAAAGCAAATGTTTATATTTCTAAATGATGAAATTTTTATTGCCATTCATTAGGGTAGAGCGGGACATAACGGGACAGTTATGCCTCGCTCTACCCTATTTCAAATATTAATAGTGTTTAATTTAAAATATACAAAGAAGTAAAGAAATAATTTAAGAAAGATCAATCATCCACAATGGGATGAAATGTAGTTTTAGCTGCGAGCGAAAAGAAACTTAAAACTAGTAAAGCTGCTAATACATATGGCATATTTAAGTTTGCTCTACATTGGCATATTGCTAATAAACCAGCTCATCAAATATGTTGCCAAATAATTTCAGGATATTTTTTGTGTGGTTTGTGTGATCCATAAAATTTTTTTGTTTAATTTCAAGTTTATTAGTACTAACCAATTTAATAATATATAGGTGATAGTATAGTGGAGGTATTTTATAATAAAACACTTTATTTTTACTGTTTTATTAAGGTTATCAATAATTATTTTTTTGTTTCTAATTCGATAGATAAATGTTTTTACTTTTAAAAAAGCCTTTCGATACTTTGTTTCCTGTTAGAACACGTGTACAATTTATTCTTTCCTTAAGTGTCCGAGACAACCCAACTTTCCCATATATGTATATGTATATATATATATATATATATATATATATATATATATATATATATATATATATATATATATATATATATTTAAACAACTTTAAAAAGTATTCTACACAATAGAGTGCTCAATGTTCTTAAAAGAACAGAGCAATTATATCAATATATATATATATATATATATATATATATATATATATATATATATATATATATATATATATATATATATATATATATATACATATATATATATATATATATATATATATATATATATATATATATATATATATATACATATATATATATATATATATATATATATATATATATATATAATAAATTATAAAAAATAAATTTAGTATCGAGAGAAATTCGTATTTATTGATGTTTATAAAATAATAATTTACGTACTCTCATACATGATGTTTCATTCAAATATATATATATATATATATATATATATATATATATATATATATATATATATATATATATATATATATATGTATATATATATATATATATATATATATATATATTTAAACAATTTTAAAATGTATTCTACAAAATAGAGTACTCAATGTTCTTTAAAGTGCAGAACAATTATAAATTAGTAGAAAATCACTTAACAAAACTTTTTCTCATTTAACACTGTGTTTCATCAATAAAGATTCATCAGAAATGAATGATCAAATTAATAAAACTTAAATAATTTTTGGTATAAATTGATTGAAAACTTTAATAATTTTTGATATTTATATATATAAATATATATAAATATATATATATATATATATATATATATATATATATATATATATATATATATATATATATATATATATATATATATATATATGTATATATATATATATATATATATTTATATATATATACAGGTCTCGAAATATCCACCAAATATATATATATATATATATTTATATATATATACAGGTCTCGAAATATCCACCAAATATCGGACGTTGTCCGGCACATGTCCCGTAACAAACATCATCTGCAAGTCATTTTGTATGACCCATATTTTGTGTGCATTTATTTTATAATCGTTTAAATAGTTCCAAAACTATTAGTAAATTCATTATAGCATATAAACTTCATGTTCGATGCTAAATTTTTTTGATGATAAACTTTTTTGAATTAAAACATTTTAAAACATAACGACTAGTTATTAATAATTTAAATTTATATTTAAGTATTAATCTAACATTTTGTCCTATGACTTTTTATAATTTTAAAATAAAAAACTTTACCTTTAAAAGCCCTTTTTAAATTTATTTTATAAAAGTTTTAAAGTGATAGTTATTTTAATGCTTAAGAAACCAGTACTTTTTATCATGCTTTTTTACCTACATAAAAAAGTGTAATGAAATTAAATTTGAGTTATGGTACGTAACATTTGTTTTCGCGCTAAAGTTTTTTGCTATTAAAAGTCTTAATAAAATTATATAAAATTAAAAAAGTTAAAAAAGATTTATTATAAAAAATACATTAAGTTATGTATAATATTTTTCGATAATTTAAATAAAATGAGTTCATTATAAACAATCATTAAAAGTAATTTGCTACTTTATTCAAATATCTTGATTTAAAAATAAAGAAATAAGTCAAAATAGTAATTGTAAATAAAATAGTTATAATAATTTACAATGCATCTTACATAGTATAAAAAGTTAATTTTTTAAATTTCTAAAAAATGTAATATAAAATATTTTCCTTTTTGAGCTTTGAGTTTGTTTTTTTTCCTTTGGGGCTATATACATACGCAGTAAAACCACTGATTTAGGAAGACCCCCTCCTCCTCCCGGCGTACTTACGCATTATTTTTCAAAACAAACTTTCCCTCCCCCCTCTTTCCCCCTCCTTTCGTTACGCATGAATATTTCAAAACATTAGTTTATTTGACATTTCTCTGTACATAATTAAAACTTATAATGTTACTTAATGTACTTATTTAAATCTTAAAATGTTACAACATATTTCAACATTTTGAGAGAAATGATAATTTTATCATTTCAATTAAATTACAGTGCGCAAACTGGTTTTTAAACCATTTTGCGTACTGTAATTAAAAAAAAAACGAATTCAAAAAAAGTTTGTTTTTATTTGTCATCTATTTGCTTCTTATCTCGCTACCAATCAAATTATTTATAAAGTAATAAAAAAAAATTGTGACTGAAGTCAGAAAAAAAACAATACTGAATTTGTTACACTCGGGAAATTAAATGTTTGAAAAAAAAAAAAACAGATTTAGGAGAGACAGTCAAACCGCGAACGTACTGACTGTCTTTAACACCCCCTTCCCCTTATGTACGCGTTTGAACGCTTTAGGGTAACCCCCTCCCTTCATACCTGCGTACGTGCTTTATGGATGGCCCCTTTCTTGAAGATTTTCTTTTTTTAAAACGTCTGAAGTTTTCAAAACATGCAAACAGCCGTGGTCGAGTTGTAAAATGTAATGTGTTTTGAGTGTGTAATGTAGAATGTAAAGTATTTTGAGCGTGGTCAGGTTAACTTATGCATGTAATTGCACTTCTTATTATAAATTAATTTTATAAAAATTTTTAAAAAATTTGTTTTTCTTTATGATTAAATGTATATATATATATATATATATATATATATATATATATATATATATATATATATATATATATATATATATATATACAGTGCCGAGGCTACTGGGTCCGAGGCTCCCCCCCAAAAAAGACCTGTTTTAAAGGTCCCAAAATCTTAAAAAAAATTTTTTTTTGGTATTACCCTATAAAGAATAAAATAAAAATACATTTGCAAAAGGGCTAATTATGGTTATTTAATTTAATTTAATTATTTTATTGATTATTTGATTTTGTTATTGATTGAATATTGATTATTTTACTTACTTTAATTGATATATCTATTTGCATGTAGCAATGAGGTGAATGATTTCCAAAACTGAAGCTATGAATTTAAACTAAAATCAGGTTGCGTCTACGACGTGGAATCAAGAATTCATCTTTAAAGACAACTCTAACATTTCAACCGTTATCTATTTAGCTCCAATATCTTTAAAAATTTCTTTGGTAACAGATTCAATGTTAGCAGCTAAAATGTAATGAAAATGTATTTATGAAATGTTAATTAAAGTTATTAATACTAGATTGAAATTAAAAATAATTTAATAAAAGGTCTGTGAAATAGTTGAAATAAATATTTTGGAAGCCATCAAGTATTTAAATAAATCAAAACAATAATTATCTCGTGGTCAATGAGAATTTTTTGTGTTAACACCTGTGTGTTTTTCTTTCATTGATCTTGTCACATTGTATGAGCAAAATTTCGATTGGTCGTTGATGTACTGTATTGTAATCGTGGTGTATGGAAAAGTTGTCCGTTTGTGTGTCAGAAAACAAGTCGTAACAGCAAAATATTTCCGCTTCTTAAACACTGTTCGATTTCAGCTCATTTTTTTTTCTGCTTTACTATAAACATGACGGGAAATGGGCATGAAATCTGCAGTTTTTCTAAAACCAACACTTTCTACTATTGAAAATAGTCAAACATTAGTAGCACACATGTTCGAAATAACATTAGTCAGTTCGTTTTCGTCCGTAGTTGATATGTTTTAAAAAGTTTCAAACAAAAATATTATTAAAGGGCTAACTTAATATATATACCAAGTTATTTAGTACCATTACCGAAAAAATAACTTGCAGATCTGTTTTTACGTTCCCAGAATAATATACAGTAAACTTTCGATTACTCGAACCCGCGATATCTCTAACTTGCAGTAACTTAAAGTATTCTGAAATTACCGTTGAAAATTATTTGATAACTTGAGCTTTCGCAAACTTGAACTATGTTCTCGGTCCATTGGAAGTTCGAGATATCGAACTCACTGTATATCTCTAATTTCAAATAATACTTTTATTTCATTTAATATATTAATCAATAACAAAATTAAATTAACTCTAAAACGTAAGCAACAAATAAAAGTATAAAAAAAGTTTAATATGTAAACAAAAGAACTCCAAGCTCTACCGTTACCGCAGTATCACCGTAAATTTTTTGCCATTTCCGCAAAAAATACCGCGGTAACCGCTGATTTACCGCAATTCTCGTTATCTTGTCACTCTCTAGTGCAAAGTGCCTGTTCAATATTCATTCAAAACCATATGGCAATAATTTTATATTTTATCACCACACATTTTGTATTTTATCACCACACCTAGAGATTTTTTTTTGAAACTTTTTGTTTACCTTACTTGTAATATATAGTGGGTGTTTAACAAATATATAAATAAAAAAAAATAAATTAATTTGTAAAAAAGATTGTTTTTAAATCTGTAACAAATTAAGTCAGGAGTTTAATTGCTTGCGCTCTTATTACATTTACTGCAATAGCAATAAACTTAGAAACAGACAACTTTTTCGTTTAAAAGATTTCAAATGTGTTTTGAATTTTTTAAAATGAATAAAAAAAATACTCGTGAACTTACAAACGAGCAACGTAAAGTGATTTAAATGAGCATCAACGGAAAACTAAAAAAAGGCTTACTTTAAAATATTGTTGAAAAATTCAATGTGTGCACTAATACAATCAGTAACCTTGGGCTTTGTGGAAAAGAAATCTTAACAATATCTCTTTTTGTCAATCTAAGTGTTCTAAGAGCACTTAGTTTACTCCAATGAATAATCTAAATTTTTTATTTTTTATAATATTATCATATATAAGCATGTGTAGACAAAGAGATATACAATAATAAGATAGATAGATATTCTAGATGTTGGGTTATCCTAGATGTGTTTAACAACTGTGTGTATATGCACATACCGAAGACGGACTCTTCGGTATGTGTAAATACTGTTTGCTGCATATGCTGCTTTAAAAAAACCTAAACTAATATATTAAGTACCGCAAAAAATGTAATTCTTTTTTAAAAAAGATCTTTTTGCAAAAATCACCGAGGGGACGCCTGTCGTCGTGGCCTTTGATAAACATTTTCAAATAATTTTTTATTTTTTTAATAAGTCATTTTAATAAAGATATTTGATTTTCTCATCAAAATTAGCAAAAAATTCAAATCAGAATAGTATTTTGGAACGAAAAAAAACAAAAAAAAAACGTGAAACCGGAATAGTATTTCGGAACGGAGCGAGTATTACATATTAAATATTATGTAATATGGTTATTGTTTAAACTGATAAAACTAAACGAAAGAAAATAGTACTATCAAAGTGTCGAAGTTTTTTAAACTTTTTTAAAATAATGATTATTTAAAACACTGTTTCTAATTGTATTGCTTGTCGATACTCCATTTACCAGTAATCGATTTATCGATACAAATAATGGTATAAAAGTTTGTTTTTTTCGCCAAAATCTTACACTATCGAGTTTTATATTACTGTTTTTTAAGATTAAAAAAGATGAATGAGCAATTGACGGAGCAATTGCTTAGCTTTCTGTACAAGTAATCCAATGAGTCAGATTGAATTAAGGGTATCATTCCTTTATGCAACTGCACATTTTCATCTTCACCAGGTAAAGGTCTTAAGTGTGCTATTCATTACTAGTATTGTGAATATAATAAAAGATCATTGTGTATCTTCATTGTTTAACTTGATTCATTTATAGCTGTACTTTACAATGTAAATTGTGTATACTGACTTATACTAAATATTTTACATTGCGCTGTATATAATTAATGTGTAAATGAGGAGCCAATCTGCAAAACGTCCTAAGTCACAAAAATTAAAATTTCGAGTTAGTTCTATTTTCACATTCTATATACTGAAATCTATTATCTATATTAATATCAGACCTATTTAAAAATCTTCGGTCCTAAAAATGGACAAATAAAATATATATTTCTGTTGATGCGCAACTAAGAGTATTTAAGTTATTCGTTGTTTTCTCAATATCAATTTACTCGGACTTAGTGCGTTTTGTAAATGGGTTTCTCATATACTGACTAATTTAGTTGATATGTAATGTATTTTGATGAACTTTATAAGATATTATTTTTTTATCCTACCTTCTAATACGTTTTTCTAAACCATAAAATAAGAAATCATACCACTCGCAACACGTAACACGCGCGTAAACAACAATTTGAAGGTTTAAATCGTAATTCACTCCGAATTCGAAGTACGCAGTTTGAACTTGATTCATTATAAAAGCGTTCATTATTTCGCAAGCGTTCTTTATTTGCATTAAATTTAATTTTAACCAATCAGTGCTGACTTTTTCTTAAAACACCGTTCTTAATATACGCGTTTTTTACGTTTTTGGCTTTTCTTACAAGTTGTTTATAAAAATTGTTTTTGCTTTTTTTTATTTCGACTAAGTTCAGAAAGTTTAATGTAATTACTCTACAAAAAGAATACACATTTAAAGTTTATAATAGTTTTCATATTTTGAAGTATATAATGTTTTCAACTCATCAACCTGTTTATAATAATTTAATTTTTCAAAAAATTAAATTATTATAATAATTATAAGTTATAATAATTTAATTTTTTAAAAAATTACCGTGCATCTCCCTCTATAGAAATCTCTAAAAAATATTTCTATTATATTTAATAAGGAATTTTAATACCTTTTCAAAAATGTATAACATGAATAGGTTTTTTTTAATATGATTGTCAATATATTGATATAATTGTGAATTGGTTCCTGTTACTTTTTCCTAGCAACGCCCTAGCAACATGTAAATGGCCTAAAAAATGCTGCAGAATAATATTTTTGAAACATTTTTATGGCTACACTTTGAAGCTATATAGTGACTATAAGCTATACTTTAAAAACTAAAACACTTGTTAAAGTTAAAAGGATAAGCGTGAAGTTTGTCTGGTGACATGAATTGCTTATCGAAGGCAAACTTCTTTTTTGTTTTGAAATCTATTTATCTGAATTTTTTATTTTTTTGATTTTAGTTAGTAAAAATGATTTCAACAAAACAAAATTTGCAAAGAAAAAAAAAAATACCGATAAAGAATCGCCACATGGTTAAAACCAAAGAAAAAAACTTTGACAATAAAAAAACTAAAGCAGATTTAGAAACTGAATGTGCAAGCTCCAGGAAACTTAAAACTGCAGGTTTTGTTACTGAATCTAGTAATAATGATGATAGTAAATATTTTATATTTATGGATATTGAGCAAATGAAAAAGTTAATTTTACCAATTCTGTCCTGTCATAAACGTGTTAACAAAGAACCGATAGAATTTATTGATAACCTGAAAAAAAGCATGGGATTGGCTCGTTTATTAGAATTGAAATGTATGAGCTGTGGTTGGATTAACTCCTGTTTCACTAGTAAAGAGCGCCATGATTCTAATCGAAAAACTAAATGGTCGCAAATTGTATGAGTATAAATGTTCGAGCATTTATTAGTTTTCGTCAGATTGGTCGGGAGAAGGCAGCATTGAAATTGTTTATTAACTGTTTTAACATGTATGGTATTTGTGAATCGGCTTTTGACAATTAAAATGAAAACTATATTTCAACTGCATATGCTAAATTAGCTGAAGTATCAATGAAAAGAGCTGCCAGTGAATTTTCTCAAGCGAGTAGTCAGACAGTCTGCAAACGCGTTACAATAGATGGTTCTTGGCAGAAGAGAGGTCATGCATCATTGAATGGTGTAGTTACAGCTGTTGTTGGTGATAAAGTTTTAGATTATCAGGCTTTCTCAAAACACTGTAAAGGTTGTACAATGTGGAGATCCAAGGAAGGTACACTTAAACATGATAGATGGAAAGTAAATCATCATTGTCATATAAACCATACTAAATCCTCTGGTGCTATGGAAGCTGCTGGTGCTATTCAAATTTTTGCACGTTCCATCCAGAAAAACAATATAATTTATTCCCAATATTTAGGAAATGGAGATACTTCTTCTTTTAAAGAAGTTGTTAAATCTAATCCTTACAAGAAGAACGGAATTAACATTGAGAAATTAGAGTGTACTTGGTACTTGAGTTCGAAATTTAGTGAAAAACTTTAGAGGGACAAAAAATCCAATACATGGTAAAGGGAAACTTACTGATACTATTATTAATTCCATTCAAAACTACTATGGTATAGCTATTCAGAGAAACTCTGATAGTGTATACGTAATGAAGAAAGCTATAGGAGCCATTCTCTACTATTGCTCCTGCAGGTCGCCATACTATGTGTCCCAGAGATAAAAATTCTTGGTGTAAGTGGCAACTTGATCAACTAAATGGTACTAAGTTTCATAAAGATAAAATTAATTTACCAATATGGATCTATTTAAAGCTGAAACCAATTTTTCAAGATTTATCTAATGATAAATTGCTAACCAAATGCCCCCATAGACAAACGCAAAATGCAAACGAAGCATTTAACTCAATAATATGGACTCGCTGACCTAAAAATGTATTTTTATCCAGAGGAACGTTTGAATTGGCAATTATTTCTGCAGTTCTTCATTTCAATTATTTTATTTTTATTTTTTATTTTTTTATTTTTTTATTTTTTTGCCGTTAAATAATACATACAGTTTCGAAGCGCATAAATAAAAATAAATATTGGCAGGGCAAGAAGAAGACTAATTTAGCCTTATCACCGAGCCCATTTCTCACGTATTTACAAAAACCGTAATATTTAAATATCTATAGTTAACAAACTATTTATAAAAAAAATAAAATAAATAAAAGTAAAAAAGTAAAATAGATAACAATTCCTTATCATTTAAAGAAAAACTTAAAGAATAAAACTTTCAGGAAAGAGTAAGATCATTTTTTCAGAATAAGAAAAAATAAATAAGATATTATCATTTATTTAAGAATTAAAAATTTAAAGTAAGATTTAAAAATAAAAAGTAAATAAATTAATATACACCATAGAAATAACAAAAATAAATTAGTCAACTTCATTGAAATAACGTAAATAAATTAGCAAACGTCATAGAAGTAATACCATAATTAAGATAATTAAAAAAAAAAAAAAAATGTTGATACACTCAGTGACATAATTTTGTATTAATTATTTTATGTATTTGAGTTTTAATTAAAAAAAACATTTAAAATCGGATATATTAAAATCCATAAGTAAGAATGCTTGTTTTGATTCATTTTTAAACTGCTCTATACTAGTTTTATGTGTATTTACAATTTTGGGAAACATTTTCCACAAGTAGGGTCCACGATAAAGAACTGAATATAAAGTTAGTTTTGAATTATATTTTGGGACAACAAAGTTGTTACTTGAAAATTTTGTTGGATATTTATGAACTTTGTTGTCAAAATAGGATTGAAATATTTTCGAAGATAATCCTAAATTTGTTTTATACATGAACATTAAAACTTGGTGTAAGTTGATTTTATATATATTTAATGCTCCAAGTATACGCAGAAGAGGCTCACAAGGTAGTGTTCTATTAGCTCCAAAAATTATTCTGCACGCGTGTTTTTGTTTACAGTACAATTTTTTTAATTTTGTATGGTTTGTACTTGCCCATGCAATATTGCAGTAAGTTAAATAACAATGAATAAAAGAGAAATATAAACTTTTCAAAGAACTACTGCTTAAAAATGGTTTAGCCCTATATATCATTGCTAAATTTTTTGATATTTTATTTTCAATACTTTTTATATGTAAACTGTAACGTAAATGTTCGTCTAAGATTACGCCTAGAAAATTTACTGAGTTTTCTCTTTTAATGTTAGTGTTATTTATTATTAGATTAGACAATTTGATGGGAATATTTTTTGATTTATTAACTTTGTGGAACAAAATAAATTTGGTTTTATCCACATTTAGAAAAAGTTTATTACTTTTGAACCACTCATTAACTTTCAATAATTGTTTGTTTGTTGTTTCAAATAGTGTATTAATATCACTGTGGGAGTAAAAAAGATTGGAGTCATCTGCAAAAAGAATACAATTTAATGGGTCTGTTGCTAAATTTAAATCATTAATATACACTAGGAACAACAGTGGTCCTAAAATAGAGCCCTGGGGAACCCCACAAGTTACGGCAGTCGGAAATGTTTGTTTTTGTTCATAAACTATAAATTGTTTTCTATCGGCCAAAAAACTTTTGAACCAAAGTAAATTGTTGTTTTTTACACCATAGTGTTCAAGTTTTTTTATTAGTATATTATGATTAACGGTATCGAAAGCTTTTGACAGATCAATGAAAACTCCTAAGGTAAAGTAGTTACTACTGAATGCACCTGATATTTGATTTACTAGTTTAATCACTGCATGCTCCGTTGAATTTTTTTTTTGAAACCAAATTGTTTTGAATACAGCATGTCGTTTTCTGATAAGTGATTAAAAAGTCTATTGTACATTATTCTCTCAAGTAATTTTGAAAAACAAGGTAAAATAGATATTGGCCTATAATTAGAAATATTTGAGTCATCTCCGGACTTTAATATCGGCGTGATTCGTGCAATTTTTAGCTTTTCAGGGACGATACCTATTTTAAGTGAAAGATTAAATATGTGAAATAACGAGGGTTCTATTATATTATATACTGATTTTACAATATTAACGTTAATTTTATCAAATCCAGCACTTTTGTTAGTTTTAAGGCAAAAAAGGCGGTTTGCAATTCAATTAGTTTTAAATTAGGTTCATCCATGACTTTATCGTAACTTTTTAAATAAGATTCAAATGGTGTTGAATTCATAGGAATTTTTAATGCCAAATTCGGACCAGTATTAGTAAAGAAGCTGTTTAGTTTTTCAGCAATAATTGATTTATCATAAATTGTGTTTTTATCAATTGTTATTTTTTTTGGCAGAATGTTTCTCGCATAAATATTTTTTCCTATTATTTCTTTAATTACACTCCATGTTTTTTTAGTGTTTCCGGTGGCTTTGCTTAATAGCTTTGCATAATAAAGCTTTTTTGAGTTCCTTTTTGTTTTTTCAAATATATCTTTATAATTTTTATATGTCATTTTGTTTTTATAAGTTTTTTTTTCAAGTACTTATCATATAACTTTTGTTTTCTTTATTGTTATTAAGACTGTTATTAAGATGGTTATTAATTATTATATTATCAAGAAGTATAGAAGAGTTGTTAGTCACTCTCGTTGGCTTGTTTATTGACGGAATTAAATTATATTGAAGAAGAGTATTAATAAAATTGTTAACATTATTATTTGAAGCATGGTTTATTAGGTCTATGTTAAAATCCCCAACTAAGTAGGCATGACTTCGGGTTTTATTAATATTTGTTAAGAATGGTTTAAGATGAGTTTTAAATTTTTTTAAGCTAGAAGATGGAGGTCTATATGTGGCATTTATAATTATTTTTTTCGTGGTTTTATTTATTATTTCAATCTATATGTGGCATTTATAATTATTTTTTTTGTGGTTTTATTTATTATTTCAATGCATAATGACTCACAATCTTTTTCATTTACACAGAGATCGTGACGTAAATTATAATTAATTGAGTTGTGAACAAAAATACATACACCCCCACCAACACCAAAACCACGTGGTTGATGAACTGATGAGTAATTAATTAGTTCAAATTGGGCATTTGTTTCACCACGCTTACACCAAGTTTCCGTTGGACAAATAATTTTAAAATCGTGTTTTAATTCATCCAACAAAAACCTTAGATTTTCAAAATTTTTATTTAAACTTCGAATAATAATGTTTAAAATTGAAAAACTATTTTTATTTTTTTGAAGATATTGAGAAGATTCAATAACTGTATAGTATTGGCTTTCAATTTTTTGATTAAAGTTATTAGAGTCATCGACGTCACTGAGTGCGACATTTCCATCTAGAAATTCAATTATAAAGTTTTCCTCCATTTTAAAGTAACACATATATAATTAAACGCAAAAATAGTTAATAAAATAGTTAGGAATAGTTAAAAGAAATGTAATAAACCAAACTCTTACTGACACGGTTTCGGGATTTCTTTCGTTTTCTTAGACACCCACTCGCGTACAATCAGCTTATCATATGATATGTATGCAAATTTTCCCAGCTGCCGCTCAATTTTCATTTTTTCTCTAAGATCTTTTCTTATTAAGTTCGTTTCGAAGCAAAAATCTTCGTTTATGTAGATATTTTCACCCTTTAATTTAGAAGAATTTTTTAAAATTTCTACCTTATCTTTGTAGTCTAACTGCTTAATAATAATTGTGCGTGGTGTTTTTGCATCTCGGCGTCCACGACGATGCGCTTGTTCAATTCTCACATTTTTCACCCCTAGAGTCTCCTTAAAAAGTTTAATCACTTTTATTTCACTTTCAGACCATGTTTCATTTTCATTTTCTTTGATGCCATCAATCCTAAGGTTATTTCTTCGTGACCGATCCTCAATTTCCCTAAGTTTTTTTTTAAAGTCAATATACTCATCATTTTTATGTGCTTCGGTTTTACAAAATCTTTTTTTTTCAATAGACTCAATATTATTTTTGACCTTTTTTTCGATAAGTTCCTCGTGAAAATTTAAACTTTTCTTTATATCAAATACATCCTTTTCCAATCGTTTAATTTTTTCCATGCTGTCATTAATGTTTGTTTCAGCTTTATGTTGTCGATCGCTCGTTATTTTTGCGTTCACACTGATGAGTTTAAGAATATTTTCTTCTTGTTGTTTTATTAGTAATACTATATCTTTTTTGTACTCCGCAAACATTTCCTTGAACATTATTCGAATTTCACTAATGGTTACTGCCATATTTAATAATTAATAGCAACTTGTATTTTTACTTTTAAATTTGTATTATAAAAAAAATAAAAAAAATAAAAAAAATTTCTTCGATCAATAAAAACACGTCTGTTCACCGTAAAAGTAAATGCGGTAATTATGGCGGGGAAGGAGTAAAATCTGTTTTGGAAAGTTTTGGAACTAAAGGACTAATAACTTCCAAGAAACTAATGGAGGCTGATAATAAACGTGTTAAACATAGGAAGCACAAATCTTCTAATATGGTGTTAAAACAGCGGAAAAAACTAAGAAAAATTTAAAAAGGCATAGTGGATGTTGAGGTTTCGAATGAAAAACAAACTTCATTTATACCAGGTGGTTTTTAAGCATTGCTTTTGAAATACTTTATTAAAAGTCTCGTTTCCCAGATTTAATAATTTTCGAGACATTACGCATTTTAAAACATGGTTATTTAAAAATGGTATGGATTTATGAACCGAAATTTTCAGAACATTTTTATAAGACATTAATAAATCATTTCTTATAGGATTTTGTAATATAAAGAGCAAATTTCCGATTTATATGAAATTTAGTACTTATTTGAGTGACGAAATAAATAAACTTTAAACATTTTGCATAACTTTGGAGTTATCGAGGCAAATCAAAAAACCCTATGACAAATGAAAATATTATATATAATAAGCATTTCTGCAAAAGTTGTAGAGTTATTATAAAGTGAGATATTATGTTTTCAAATATACCCCATTGTTTGAGGTTTAACTAATTTATTTTTGGATAATCAAGATAAAAGATTTTTTTGAATTATTTTTTTTTTAATTTTTTGAAATAGAATCAAGTTTTACTACAAAGTATCAATAAATAGCTTCAACTCAAAACATAAATTATTTCTAGGGTTACCACCTTAAAAGGGCGGATTTGCTTAAAACTTCTTGAGCAAAACCGCCCTTTTAAAAAACACTGATTAGGAAGTGACCAGGGCCCCGGCCCCAGCTAAAAAAAAGACTTTTTGCAAATCCGGCTCCAGCCCGGAAAAATTATAAGATTTAGCAGGGTTGATAGACGGGGCTAGGAAAAAATTTTACACTTACAATTACTTTTTATTAAATACTGGCATATATTTAGGCCGGTGGCAACCGGGTGGGCAGCAGGGGCATTTGTCCCCCCTCCCCGAATAATTTTTCAAACTAAATAATTTGGAAAAAATTGACTGAAAAATTGTCTTTAAGAAAAAACAAAAAAAGTCCTTAAAACTATTTCGGGGCCACTAAATCCAGCATTACCCCCCCCCCTCCCCTCCACTAGAACTGTTGTGCCTACGGGCCTGATATGTATATGTTTTTAAACTCTAATTTACTTCCAACAAGGATTGATAAGTGTTTTGTAGCATGAAAAGACAGATACAGTAAAAGGATGCAACTTGTTTAATAAGAAGTCAAGCAACAATGAGTTTTGGGTTATCTTAATAGAGATGATAGCTCGTTTGATCCTTGACCTTGATAGTATTTATAGAAAAAAGAAAGAAATGTTTAGCAAATGAAGCAGGTCTAATTACATTTACGATGTTCTTTTAGACTTTGCCTGAAGGTAAGAGGATTGTTATTCGTCATTATTGGAATGCCAACAATATTGCATTATTTTTTTTGCAGCAAATAAAAGAGTTTTGTTGTTTAACAAAAAAAGCCACTGTAAGCCTTAAGCTGTTACACAAAAGAGATCCAAATAAAAAATAGCTGCTTGTTCTAAGCAATCAAAAAGTGAAGTTTTTTGTCAAGACAAGAATTTAAAGTTAAGTAGTAAGCAAATAGAGTCACTTTAAATGTAAAACTTTCATGAAGATTGTTATTGTAGATAAGAAACAATACAGTAGCAAAGACAGAGCCTTGTGATGACATTATAGTTACTTGAAATAAAGAAGAGGATAGGTTTTGAAGAATAACTTTACTACTGCAGTTAGAAAGAAATAATTTAATAATTTTAAAACCTTTATAGGTTTTAAAATATATAAAAAAAACTAATAACAGAGAGAAGACTACTTGTTGAATAGTTGGATAGGTCAAAGTGTTTTCTAGAGCTTTTAAAAATTGGAACCAATTATTTTGCATTTTTTAAAAGTTAAGCAAAACTTGAAGAGAGTTCTAGAGTAAACTTATTTAAGACTATGACGGAAATCTTGTATGAAGCACAAACTGTTAAAAAGTTTCATTAAAACTTCAGCACTTGAAGCCAGAGTGATTTGGATGTTTAAAAATGGATTAATCTGTTTAACTGGTATGATAGGAAAAATATGGCCAGTAGATTTGAAAGTCAAGTTAGAGGAAAAGCATTTTTCTTATAACTCTGCCCCATTTAAGGGAGAAGTAAAATATCAGACCCATGAATTAGAGATTAAATGTTAGACTTACTTTAGTTAATGCCATTGTTGAAGACTTTCCAAAAGTCTCTTGACCCTAACATCTGAGATAAAATTTAGTAAACTGAGAATAACAGAGCTTAACATCAGACAGGACCTTTTTACATTGGCTTCTTGCAATAATAAAAGGATATTTGTTCTTAAGAGAGATTTTTTGTGTGAAAAAGACGGAGAAATAAAATTATTACAGTTTAATAAAGCAACTTTTCAAGATGATGAAAAATGTGGAAAAGAGAAGAAATAAAAGCTATCAAACATTTAGTGTGTAGTATTTGCCAAAAAAGAAGATAATCAGATGGATGTGTAGTGTGGTTCTAACAAGGCAAGAAAAGGAGGCATAATCTTAGACAGATTAGAAAAAATATTGTATCGAACATGATTTGTTAGAGATGATTAAAGTGATTTAAGTATCAGCATTGAGAAAGGTAGCAGCTTTCAGGGTTAGGGTTAGGGTTAATAATAGAAAAAAGAAAATTAAAAGAGAGTGCCTTACATATTGTATGAATGAGCTTTAGTTAAGGAAAGAAAATGCTTTAGATTGTTTACATTAGAGAAACAGCCAGGGTCAGGGTTAAGGTTAGGGTTAGGCATAAAAGAGGCAAAAGCCTGGTGATGATGATGGTGATTATAATGATGATAAAGATGGTGATTATGATCATAATAATAATTATAGTGATGATGATCATCATCATTATTTTAGTATATATAAATCTTTATGCAGCCCTGGTCTCAAACTCCGGCCCCAGCCCGGGCTCCATCTATATTTTATCAAACGCGGCCCCAGCCCCGGTCAAATTTTAATCCCGATTGCTTACTAACATTGATTCAGTTATGATTAATGAAAAACTAATTCTGAAATCGAATCTTAGGTTTGAAAAACCTCATAAACTTTACAACTAGAATTAAGCGGAAATCAATATACCGTAAAAACGTTTAACGTTTAAGTCTAAATTTAGCTCAAATTTTGCGAAGAGTCACCAAATAAAAAATATTAATAATTTTTTTTATTTTTTTATTTTAAATATGAGGTACTTTTTAAAATACTAAACTGCAGTTATTATGGATTATGCAACAACGCTCAGTGAAGTATTAGATCAAAAAATTCAAAACGCAAACAGACACACACTCACATATAATTTTTTAGCTACATCTATGTTATATATGCAGCTTTAATCGATGTTAAAATGAGAGCTGATTTAAATATATAACACTTTTATGATATATATGTATATGTGTAGTATATGTATATATATATATATATATATATATATATATATATATATATATATATATATATATATATATATATATATATTTATATGTATATATTTATATTTATATATATGTGTGTTTGCGTTTTGACTTTTTTGGTCTTATACTCCACTGAGCGTTGTTGCGTAATCCATAGTAACCGAAGTTATAGTATTTTAAAAAGTACCTAATATTTAAAAACAAAAACAAAAAAGCAAAATAATTTTAATATTTTTAATTTTAATATCTTTAAAAACTACACACACAGCATATATACTCGCATGTGTACAAATGCACTTTCTTTTACATTAACAAAACAATCTGGAAAAGCGGTCAAAAGAATCTATAATTCGTTAGACTATTTTCTACAGTTTTTTTTACTTTTTTGTGATGCTGTATTGTTATATTACAAACTAGTTTATCTTTAAAAGCAAATAACATACTTTACAAAAATAAATCACAAGAACAGTTTAAGCTAAGATGTTAACAATATTGTTAGGGTAGATTAGGGTATTATGAGCACCTTAAGCGAAAATAGGAATATTTTTCAAAATAACTATGCTGTGACCAATGTTTTAGCGAATAAACAATATTTAGGGATCACTACTCATGATCTAATTTGATTTATTGGCACGCGAAATATTTTTTTAGAAATACAGAGGTTTTAAAAAGACAGAAAAAGCGCTCATATTACCCAGAACACTGGGTAATATGAGCACTTTATCTTTGAAATAACTGTTTAAAAAGTAAAGGTATATATTTATAAATTGAATGAGTGTATAGACAACTTACAATGTTCTCTAGCATTTCATCTTGTGGTTTAATAATCTTAATTGGAACCTCACTGGCAACATTTAAATTGATTTTCCTTTTTCTGTGTGCATATTCTATCTTTGCTGAGGTTTTTGTATTCAACATCTTTTTCGTTTTAGAATTTTCAAGTACACATCTTTTTTTTTTTTTTTTTTTTTTTTAAACATCTTCGCTTCCAACAAGGCTGCAAGCAGCCACTAATTAAAGTTGGAAGTTACTGTAAAAGAAAAGATGAAGGTTGTAGAGCAAGATAACGATTGACAGATGATTTAAAAGATTGCAAATTATATGAATCAGGAAAGCAAGATGAAGGAAGCGAATTCCAAAGAACTGATGTTCGAGGAAAAAAACTAGACGAATAAGCATTTTTGGAGCACTTAGGAACAGTCACAGAAAAAGGATGACACTTAATTGAATGACGAGTAACACGAGAATGAATTTTAGTAGATGGCACAAGAGATGCTAGCTCTTTAGAGCAGTGCCCATTATAGTATTTGTAGAAAAGAGAAAGAGAAGCAACATTACGACGATGTGATAATGGTTGGAGGTTGGCTGCAAGAGCAGGTCCAACTATGTTTACAATGCGTTTTTGCACCTTGTCTAAAAGAGAAAGGACATCATTAGAAGATCCGCCCATATATGGCAACAGTATTCCATACAAGGCCGGATTTGAGATTTATAGAGATGGAGAATAGAATCCAGAGTAAGAAAGTGGCGAGCTCGATAAAGAGATGCAACCTTAGCAGATGCTAATTTTGCAACCGATTTGATATATGGTTTCCAAGAAAGATTGGAAGTAAGAGTTAATCCTAGAAGATGAAGAGTAGGTGACTCATCGAGTACATCACCATTCATAAATATAGGAAGATCTAAATTATTGCGATAACGATTGGCTGAAAAAAATTGAGTTTTATCTGAACTAAAGTTCACCAGCCACTGTGAGCCCCATGCTGTAGCAGAAGTGAGATCCTTTTCAAGCTCAAATGCCCCCTCCAGGCAATCAGAGGGTGTTGGTTTCTTATCACGACAAGAATAGATGGTAGTATCATCAGCAAACAATGCCACCTTAGATGTGAGAATATCTGGAAGATCGTTAATGTAAATTAAAAAGAGTATAGGGCCAAGGATAGAACCTTGAGGAACCCCTGAAGTTACAGAATAAGAAGAAGAGTGTTGTCCATCGAGGACAACTTTTATGCTACGATTGGAAAGGAAGGATTCAATGATCTTAAAGATGTTGCCGGATACACCATAAGAAGAAAGATTATGGAGAAGACCAGCATGCCAAACTTTATCAAACGCTTTTGAAATGTCAAGAGCGATGGCCTTAACCTCTCCATTTTCATCTAATGCACGATAAAACCTGTCAGTTATTACTGTTAGCAAATCAGCTGTAGAACGAGAAGATCGAAATCCATATTGATGGTCAGAAAGTAAGTTATTAGATTCAAGATGAGAAATTAAGTGTTTGTTAATTAAAGATTCAAAAACCTTGCTTATGATAGGAAGAAGACTTATGGGACGGTAGTTAGACGAATCAGATCGCTCCCCAGAATTTTTGAAGATAGGGATAATAGATGCGGCTTTCCAGCAGGCTGGAAAACAAGACTCTGATAAGCACTTGTTGAATAGTTTTGAGAGTATAGACGACAGCTCCGGAGAACACTTCTGCAAGACAATAACAGGTATGTTGTCTGGGCCACAAGCTGTAGAAGAGTCTAGGCAGGAGATCACTTTAGATACAGATGCTGGAGTGATATGAATGTCAAGCAATGGATCAACCTGTTTAGGTGAGGTGACAAAGTCTGAACCATACAAGAGAGGTGGAATTATAGATTTGCCCTTATTATTGATATTATTAAAGATTCTCCAGAAGTCACGAGAGCCTAATTTTTGAGATGAGATACGAGATTTCATGACCTGAGAATAGCGGGTTTTGGTGTTAGACAAAACCTTTTTACAGTTGTTTCTAGCAGTAATAAACAGACGTCTGTTTTCTGGAGAATTGTTTTGCTGATAAATATGGAAGTAACGGTTTCGATTGGCAATCGCAGCAGCACAGTGTGAGGAAAACCATGGAGGAGAGTGAGGCTTGACCTGGAATCGTCGAGAGGGAATAAAAGATTCCATGCCAGCCTGAATCCACGAAGTTATGTAAGAAGCACATTTGTCGACAGGAAGTAGAAAGATTTCTACCCAAGGGCCATCACGAAGAAAATCACGGAAAGAATCCCAGTCAGCTTTACTGTAGTTGTAAGAGGTTCGATAATAGGGGGATTCAGGTGATGAAGAAGAATGAGATATTAGTTTTAAAGAGATCAAACTGTGATCAGAAGCTCCTAAGGGTGAATGTGGAGAAACTGAGCACTGACTAGGATCAGAAACAAGACATAAGTCAAGTAGAGAAGGTAAATGATTAGGGTTGTCAGGAAAGCGAGTTGGAAAGTTGACTATTTGAGTTAGGGATTGAGAAAGGCAAAAGTTGTGGGCTTTAATGCCTGCAGAGTCACTGACACTAGAGCCAAGCCATTCAGAGTGGTGAGCATTAAAGTCACCGACAACAACTATATTAGCTGATGGATAAAGAGAGAGGGCTTGGTCAATATGATCAGAAATAACATCAAAGAGAGTGCAGTCTTGAGATGAAGGAGAGCGATATAGAACAAAGAGAAAGGCAATAGAGTAAAGTGGTGCTAAACGAAAGCACATGAAAGAATAGTCTGTGGATTCAAACCTAGTTTCACGACAAACAGGTGAATTCTTACGAATGTAAATGCCCAGGCCAAGCATGTGACTATTGGAGTCTTTACGAATCAGAGGAAGATAACCATCAACGCTAAGATCACAAGATGAGACAGCTGAACTCAAATTAGTCTCACAAAGAGCAAGTAGGTCTGGTGAACTTTGCAAGAGATAAGACTCAACAGAAGAAAAGTTACTTCGAAGACCACGAATATTAGTGAATGATAGGTTTAGAGAACTTGGTGATGATGATGGTTTTTTGTGTTTTATAGTTTTTGGTACTTTATTCATTTTTAAATTAGATTGAAGAACTTGACTCAAAGCATAGATAGTACTCAGAACACCGTTTAATAGCCCAAGCAATTGCCTCATTACTACTAATAAACCCTAAGCCGTAACAAAGGGCTCCAAATGTGGCCTCCGCAATACACACCAAAAGTACAAACAGGGACACCATCCATGCGCAACATGGCCCTGTTAATACTTTGATATTTTTCAGCTGTTGATGGAATCAGCCTCTCTGAGAGCTACCACAGAGTTCGGGAAACCTGACTACCAGCCGACCTCAGAACCATAAAACTGAGTTTTAGAGCTGTACCCTCATAAGGAGATAATAGAATGAGTTGCCTAGTCGTAAAAACAGTGACACAAGCAAACCCATGCATTGAGTCAAGAAGATCCAGCATTCAACATCCTAAACTGGAAACAATGTATTAAAAATACATCTGCGCCAGCCTAAAAGATGAAGAAGGGGTGCAAGGCTGGTCAACAGATAGAATCTGTTTACCCCTTAAGTCTTTGCCTAGGAGGCCTTCTACAAGACAGTAGCTGGGTGCATTTAACATCTGCCCAAGATGAGTATTTTTATCGAGACACCATCTCTAGCCTTTACTCAACCAAGAGCCCCAAGGCAGGGGGTGTTTTATATCGGAGTTGGCATCTCCTAGCCTTTGCCTAAAAAGGCGTATCCTACAAGGCAGCAGGACATGAAGTCATGGCATCTCTATGGTGAACTGGTAACTATAAAAGCATGTTGAACAGATCATCGTTTTCTTGATGTTTTATTAAGAGATACTGACTCATCAAGCAGTTGGGCAAATGTTTTAGTGACAGAACTAATGCATTGTTTTGAACTAGAATGTGTTCTGGTTGGATTGGTCTGGTCGATTGTTACTTTTTCCTATGAATCACTAAGTGTGATGTTAGAGGTGTTCTGTTCTTGA
The DNA here is from genome assembly GCF_038396675.1 of Hydra vulgaris. Classification (NCBI taxonomy): domain Eukaryota; kingdom Metazoa; phylum Cnidaria; class Hydrozoa; order Anthoathecata; family Hydridae; genus Hydra; species Hydra vulgaris. Next base: position 57,339,720 of record NC_088925.1, read on the forward strand.
TTTGTCACTGCAGCTGCTATGAAATCTTCATCTGTGAAAATGAGGCAATTAAAAGGATGAATTCCTGATTTACGAAATCTGCTCTCAGCTTTACTCACTGAAGCAGCGTCACCATAAGCAGTGCTGAACAGATTTCCAAATTCAGCTTCTGTTACTGGTTTACCAGGGTGTTGGCGATGCCATGACTGCACAACTGAATTGTATCGTGAGCTTAAGGATTTAAAAAAAGAAACTTTCTAGTGGCTGTATTTTATGGGTACAATGACTTGGAAGGCTTAATATAATCACATTGCTTCTGCGAGCTTTTAATATCACTTTTATGTTCTTTACATGACAGCAATGACCGCCTAATATAAGTAAAGTTGGTGTATTGCAGTTTGATGGTTGAGTAAATTGTAAGAGGTGGTCAAACCAGATATCAAACAGTTCTTCATTTATCTAACCATTTTTTGTTGCAACACCAAGTGCTCCTTGGGGTGCTTGATCCATAAAAGATGGCTTCATACGTACACGAGGAAAAATAATCATAGAAGGCACATATGCTCCAACAGCACTCACACAGCATAACACTGTAATGGTTTTGCCTTTTTCTAAACTTGTTATTGCTCCTACTGATCTCTTTCTTTTCAGAGCAACAATTTTATCAGGAGTATGACAAACTGAAAAGCCACTTTCATCAGCATTAAAGATGCGACTTGGTGGGATTACAATTTTTCCATACTGAATTAATATAATTGACTCTAAGGCATCAAAAAAACAATCATTTTTCTCCTTGTTAAATCCGGATGCACGTGCCATGGAAGTTGGTTCTGGTTTTCTTAAAGATAAATTTGAGTTTGAGTTTAAAAATGAACGTATCCAATCTTCTCCTGCACATTGCACTTATTTTGTTAAATTTATGTGGGATGCAATTAACTTCACAAAAACGAAATGCTGGACGCCTTATGTCTATCTTTGTTAACCCAAATAATCTTTTTTCCATTTCAATAATAATGCTAACTAATTCAGTTTCTTGAACTTTGCTTAGTGTTTAGGTCTACCAAAAACTTTGTTTAAATCAGCACCATTTTTATCTTTATTTATATAACGTCTCAATGTCTGTCTTGGTATGCCAAGTAATTTTGACGCATTCTTTTGACTTCTTCCATGTCTTAATACATCATCAACAGCTTTTTTCAAATTTTCAAAACACTATTCAGCTCTTTGAATTTTTATTTTAATATCTCTTAGCATCTAAGAGAAAGCAATAAATGCTGATAACAATAATAACTAATATATATATATATATATATATATATATATATATATATATATATATATATATATATATATATATATATATATATATATATATATATATATATATATATATATATATATATATATATATATAAATATATCACACATGACAAAAATAGGTTTTAAGTTTTAGGTCAGAGTTCCCCAAATATTTTTATGGAACTTTTATCAGTGACTCTTCAGGATACTGAATCTAGAAGCTTAAAAATTAAAAGGTAGCCGTTTTTGAAAAAAACGATTTCAAACTTTTGTATATTATTTTAAAAAAGGGGAGGGGGTGAGAGTTGTACAGTTAAGGTTTTCCTTATAAAAAGTCAATATTAACACTTTCTAATGTTGTTAAAGTTAATCCAGTATTGCAGGCAATTAAATTTTGATCATCTTAAGATGTTAATTTTTAGTTATCTAAAATTTATCTCGAAGTTAGTTATCTCAAACATTAAAAAAGTTGTATTGGTCTTGAAATGGAGTGGAATTTTTTTTTGAAGAGAAAAAATGTCAAATTCTTTTAAAAAGACAGTTCTTATTATTCATATTAACTCATATACCTGATTAACTATTCATGTTACAAAATGCAAATGTTAGAAAAAACTAAGATTTTTTTATACTGTTAGCTAACAATTAAAAAAAATATTTGTATCCAATGTTTTAAATTTATAAACATATATCAAAATATCTGAATTTTTTAATCTATAAATTAGTACTGCTGAACGATTCAGCAACTCTTCTGCTTCTAAGAGAGTGCTTTGAGCTTGTTTGTGAAACGTTGAATTGTTCGATTATTGGCTTTATTTTTGAATGAGCCGATTCAGATGCCTGTTCATTGTATCGTCCAAGAACTATAAAACTGAGTTTTAGAGCTGTACCCTCATTAGGAGATAATAGAATGAGTTGCCTAGTTATAAAAACAGAGACACAAGCAAAACCCATGCATTAAGTCAAGAAGATCCAGCATTCAAAATCCTAAACTGGAAACAATGTATTAAAAATACATCTGCGCCAGCCTAATAGATGAAGAAGGGGTGCGAGGCTGGTCAACAGATAGAAACTGTTTACCCCTTAAGAAATAGTATGTTTTAATTCCATGAGCATAAAATGTTCAAATCATATAGATTCACTTGATAATTCAACATATGTTTAACTATATAATTTTTCATAAAAAGATACAAAAAGAACGACGTGAACAACAATATTCAACTCCAATATTCAAGATAGAAAACTTCAAGTATGCTCATATTACCAAGGTGCTCAAATTACCCTAATCTACCCTACATGTTTATTATTTATAAATATATATTAGTACTTTATATAAAGAATTATTATGTTTCATATATATATAATTATTTTTAATGAAGTTAAAAATATAGTTTTAACATTTAGAGAAAAACACATTGTTGTTATACGCCATACAAATAATTTCAGGAGGTTAAAAATCAAGTACTGTTAGACCGATTATCGCATTTTAAAGTATATTTGGCCCCCTGATATTTTTAACATTTTTTTATTCGTTTGCTTTAAAAATATTTTCCGTGAAGTTGTTTGGCAAACTCAGAGTTTGCAAAGTCGTGTATTGAGCAAAATATCTATTTTTTAAAAGAACATGACTTTTGAATTTGTGTTCTTTCTTATCTCGTCATAATACTACTCATCAATCTTCATGTTCAAAAGACCTTTTGTTATGTTTCACCATGTTTTTTCATGCTGATTTTTCAACATTTTATTGCTTGATCTATATCCTTGATACACTCAAAAAAACAGCTGCCGAAAAGTGTAATAAATGTTTTTTTATGGAAAGAACACACACGATGAATTTAAAAAAAAAATTTTTGTGGTAACTTTGATAAAGCTTTTTCAAAACATTTTTGGTTTCTAAATAAAAGTTCATTAAAATGTTTCTTTTTAATGAAATATATTTATATTTCTTGAGCAACGCAATAGCAATAATTGTGAGCATATTTTAAAGAAAAACACGATATTTCTTAATCTTGACATGTTTCGTAGTTAACATATCACACTTTCAAAAGATAAAATTACAAATTTAAAAGTCTGGATATAAATATAAAATCAAAATTTGAAGACATTACTGAGAAATATTAACTGACAAATAGAATTTAATTGTCACCACTAACAAATTACAAAATATAAACCAATAAACCAATAAAAATTATAATACAAATTATAATACCGTAAATAGCAAAAAAATAAAAATAAAATATAAGTAAATAAAAAACAACAACAACGAAAAAACTAGATAGACAAATTTATATTATAATGAACAGTTTGTTTATTTAAAAATGGGTTTTCCCATTTAACATGGAGTGCTTCTTTAATTTTCAATTTGTTTTTGTTAGAAGCAGATCCAAAATTTTAAAACAAGTATAGTTACTTAGATTTTTACAATTAACAGATGAAATTAAATGCTTATAAACATTATACTGTGTGTCACTTGCAAGATACTCATGAACCCGTGTTGTTAAGTGTGTGGAGGTTTCTCCAATATGACTGCCATTACATCCAGCACAAAAAAATTTGTAAGCAACATTGGATTTGAGCAGCTAAGAAAGTGGAATTTTTACACATAAACTGTTTTGTAATTTGTTAGTGGCGACAATTAAATTAATTTTTTTTTTTTTAATTAATTATTTAATCTTTACAATATTATTTAATAATTTTATTAACTTTAGATTTAGTAAAATTTGAGTAAAATCCTTTAAATGGAAGCTTATAATATCTTATATTATGGTTATCAATATCAATGGTTATCACAGATAGATTTAACTTTTTATCAACAAATAATTTAATTTCAGTGTCAATTATTTTAGGTGGATATTGGTTTTTTTTTAAAACATTAGATTAAATATGTCCTTATCAAGTCCTAGCCATGTGTTGTTGATTTTATACGTTTTATCAATTTAAAAACGTACAAGACTAATTTTATAACAATAGGGAACAAAACTGGAAAATTTTTGTAAAAGACCAGTATATGTTTTTTTGTGATAAACTGACGTGGAAAGCGAAACAGACTTATTGATAAGAACATCTTAAAATGCAATTTGATTATCTTGTTCTTTTTCCATTGTAAATATTGAGTTTTTATGTTGTTTATTAAGATGCGTAAAAAATTCCTGAGCTTCAAACTCTGAATTAAAAATAGCGATAATATCATCCACATAACGTTTATAGAAAATCGGTATGGAGGAAAAGCAATTACTAACCCATTTTTGTTCGTGAAACCCAATAAAAATATTAGCTAAAATTGGCACTACAGGAGAACCCATGGCAACGCCATCTAATTGATCATAATATTTTCCGTTAAATAAGAAATGAGAACCGGATGTTGAGATTTGAAGTAATTTTCTGAACTGAGCTTTAGAAAAATATTTTAAGCACGTTTCATCTTTAAAAGTATAAGCTATATTTATAGTTTCATTAAGTGGAATATTAGTAAATTTCAACATCATAGAAAACTATATATTTGTTAGTTATATCAACTTGTTTTAATTCCTCAACACAAGGAAAAGAGTCACAGGTGGAATAAAATTTAGGTATATAAGGAGACAATAAATCAGAAAGATATTTAATGTTTATGTTATATATTTGCCAGTTAGTGAAAAAAAAATTTACAATCGTAATTAATAAAAGAAAAATTTACATGAATGGGGCTAGAAGAAGACAAAATTAGTCTTATCATTAAGCCCCGAAAAATGCATCATTATAAAATAATATTTTCAAAGAAAATGCAAAAAATAAATAAAATATAAAATGTTTTACAATATTTAGCTTTTAAACTTTCAAAATATTTAGTAATTTAATGAGTTAAATTTAAGAATTGGTTAGTAAAGTAAGAAATTATAAACTAAAAAATATAATTTTAGCTGGTTCAATTTACAAATAATTATATTTGAGTTAATCTCAATTTATTATTTTGACGTTGTTTTAATAAATGAGTTAACAAGCAATTATACGTGGAACTATAAGATTAATAATCACAACAAAAGATAAAAAAATTACAATAATTTCAAATTACAATCTAAAGTTTGAAAAACTGCAACTACATATAATTACAAGTTAATTAATTGTTAGTATTGTTCGTAAATAATATAGTAAAAAATATATATAAATATAGTAAAATATAGTGAAAAATTAAAAATTTTAGAAGAAATTTAATTCATTTTCAATTGCCATCAGCAATTGCTTAAGTTTTGTTTTGAATTGGTTTAGAGAATAATTTGTTTTCAGCTTGTTATTTAATATAGTATTCCACAGTTTAGGACCTCGGTTTGCAATTGAGAATTTAGTTATTGAATAATATATTTTGGATTGAATATAATTGTTTTTTGAAAATCTGGTAGGGTATATGTGTCTTATTTAAAAAAAAATTGAATTAAATAAAATTGGGGATATTTTTTTATCAAGTTTGAAGATGAAGATAAGAACATGATAGAGGTTTAATTTATATACATTTAGAATATTGAGTTCATTAAATATTGTTCGAGTGTGAGTGAAACAATCTTCGTTTGAGATTATCTTTATAGCATGTTTTTGTTTACTCAGCAATTTTTTTACTTTCGTTGAGTTAGTGCTGCACCAAGCAATGTTTGCGTAATTTAAGTAGCAGTGAATTAAAGAAAAGTATAGGTTTTTCAAATAAGATAGATTTAAAAACTGTTTGGCTTTGTACAAAATACCCAAATTTTTTGATATTTTATTTTCAATTAGTCCTATATAGTCTTTCCAGGTTACATTTTCATCTAATAACACGCCTAAAAACTTTATTGATTGTTCTCTTTTTATTAATTTATTATCAATAAACAGATCCGATAGTTTTAGGGGAATATAAGCTTTTTTATGAAGACAAAGTGTATTTAGTTTTATTGATGTTTAAAGACAGTTTGTTTGACTTAAACCACTGGGTTAATTTTTCAAGTTCCTTATTTACAGTTTGAAACAATAAACTTATATCTTTACTGGAATAAAACAAGTTCGTATCATCAGCAAAAAAATGGAGCTTAAGATGTTAGAGAATTTATTTAAATCGTTTATATAAACAAGAAATAAAAGCGGGAAAAAATTTAGCAAGTTTATAATTATATGTCCCGATTGTTGAAATAATTGGTCTAAAAGTTGATAGAGAAGAATCTTTACTGAGATTGTGCATCTTAGGAAAAGCATAAATTCGTGCTGTTTGTGAACCAACAGGATAAATGTTATTGTAAACATAATTTTCAAATCAATTATGTTTTTTAAGTTTCCTAAGAAACCCTTGTAAAGATTGTTCTCTTTTAATAGTTGGTCTTTTAACTCCTTAAATTTAGTTTTATCACTTATAATATAAGTTAAAGAAATAATATAGTCAACCTTATTAAAAATGATTATACCATTCTTTTTGTCTGGTTTTGTGATTATAATGCTTTCATTTTTCTTTAGCCTCTTCAATATTTTGTGTTTCCTTAGACAACTTTCAGGTGGTGTGTTTTTATATACATAATTGTTCGCTAAATGAGAAAGTTCGCTAAATAATAAATAATCAAACTGTTCATTATAATATAAATTTGTCTATCAAATTTTTTTTTTTTTTTTTTAAATTTACATATGTTTTATTTTTATTTTTTTGCTATTTACGGTATTATAATTTGTATTATAATTTTTATTGGTTCTATTTGTCTGTCAATATTTCTCTGTAATGTCTTCAAGAGTCTTCAAGAGTTCTCTGTAATGTCTCCAGAGTTTTAAATTTGTAATTTTATCTTTTGAAAATATACTATGTTAACTACGAAACATGTCAAGGTTAAATCGTGTTTTTCTTTAAAATAGTTCATATATTATAGAAGTATATTTATAAATATAAATATATTACCGGGTAATTTTAATGAAATAATTTTGATTGACTTTTTTGATCAAAATTATTTCATATAAGTTACTTTAAAAAAATTTTTTTAACGATAACTTAAATATTTTTAAAAAGATGTGCAACGAGTCAATAATAAAAACGTCGCGACAAAAACGACAATTAGCAGAAGTATGAAACATTGGTTGTGAAAATCGCAAATAGCAAACGTGATGCGCTAGTTGTGAAAAAGTATGTAAACCAGTTACAAAAAAAAAAAAATTTAATTGAACGGCGCTGAAATTATCTTCAAGGAAAATATTTCAATTAAAAAACGGCTTAAATAAATAATCGTTTTAATCGCCCGTGATGTACTTCTCCGCCATAAAAATTTCAAAATCGTGCATAAATATTAAAACCTAAAATAAATAAACTCTGAAATATATGTTTATGAAAAGTATGTTTAAGAAAAGTATTTTAAATTTTTCATTTTTAATAATTTTTTTTTTCAAAGTTCTTAATTCAAAGGATATTTTTAAATTTAAATTAAGCAATTTGTTTCATAATTTTATTTATAAAATAAAGATTATAACAAATAATCAAACTACGTTTAATTTGTAACATTGGTTAAATAGGTTAAATTTGTAACATTGTGATATGTTTTTGCAATGTGTAATTTGGACATTAAATTTGTGATATTTTGATATGTTAATTTGAAGTTAAACTTGTAATATTGCGATGTTTTGATTTGAAATGTATGTAGTGACCAAACTTATGAGATGGTATTGAAAGTTCGGTCAAACTAGCTCAACAAAATATTGATTGCTAGTTGTTTTTTTTGTTTTTTTTTACAATATAAACTAACGATATAGACGTTTGTATAATTCTGAAAAAAAAAAAAAAAGTTCATTTATGCGTACCCATAAGGGGTTACAGATATCTTAACGTCCATAAGACGTCCAGCGGATGTCCTCCGGACGACGCGTGCCCACTGGGTAAGATATGAATGTTCGAAGATTAAGCGTAGTCATAGTATTAAACTAGTCAGAAAACGCGGCCATCACCTATAGGTTTTGTAAAATAACTTGAACTTTATGGGGTGATTGGACTGAGAGTGTATCTAAAATATTTTTAAATGACTTTTTCTGACGCAGACTTTAATAACTGGAATAAATTCGATGCTGTTTTAGCTGCTATTTAATTGCCATTTAATGGCAATTAAATAGCATTAAATAGCAGCTAAAACAGCATCGAATTTATTCCAGTTATTAAAGTCTGCGTCAGAAAAAGTCATTTAAAAGTATTTTAGAAACAAATTTTGTTGAAAACAAATCCTAATAGTAGTTCAAATATTAGGTTACCTAACTCAGTGAGCTCAGTTCATTTTTTAAACGTTCTTTGGACGTGTTTACTAGGTTTAAATCTAAGAAAAACATCCAAAAAACGTTTTAAAAACGTACCGCGCCCACTGGGCCAAGTAAAGAAAATATATGTGTTTGTTTTGCAAGAAACTATGTATATCGCAAGGTAATTCGTCACTTCAACGTCAAACGCAAAGAAAAGATTACTGATAAACAGTTTATAAAAAGTCAAACGAAAGCAAACGTTATTCTTCATTCTATTTGGTTTTAAAATCATTTTATTTAAAATTATTTAAATATAGTTTAAAAAGTTAAGCTACAGCTAAGCTTTAAAAAGCTAGCGACAGATAAATGATACCCTTCTATAAGTTGAAGTTAAAAATTCAAAACCAAATATAAATACTTTTATTTTTCAGGAAGAATTTCAAGAAATAGTCATTACAGCTTAGTCTTTAATAAAAATGTAACTATTTCATTTACCGAAAAAGCTAAAAATTTTTACGACATACTATATATTATTTTCTGAAACAACACGTTGATTTTAAAACCTTTTAAAGTTGTACTTTTCTTTTAAGTTTTAAATTTGCAAATAATATTTTTTATTTTTCTAACAGTTAACTAACCTTTTTTATTAATGGTATTATAAGTTTAAGCATGCATCCCACTGCATTACTATACCATGTTTGGTTGTATACCAAAATATTTGGTTATGAATTAGTGGAAAGGTTTTTATGCCTCTTATCTTAAAATTAGTTTTTATTTCTAGAATGCTTAAATTGTATCATAAGCAGTGTTTATTTGCTTGCTGCTAGCAGGGGCAATTCTAGGAAAAATACAAGGGATGGGGGGGGGGGGGGGAAGTAGTGAAATAAATGCCGTTAATGCATGTACTGGAAAATACACGAGTTTTGCGTTTTTATAAAAAGGTTATGTTACAAAAAGGTTTTACTACATTTTTTTAGCCCAAATAATTTATTTTTTTTAATTTTATTTTTTTTTCCTAGCGCTTTAGTTTGTCTAAAATCAAACAAAGTTAAATTTTTTTTAAATTACCCAAGTTTAGATATAAAATTTTGCTTTATAGTTGATGAGCCATATTTTGGTATAAAATGGTGCTGCTCTCAACGGAGATAAAACATTAAGTTGAGAAAACAACTTTTTCAAACGAGTTTTATGTTATGTGTTTAATTTCTAACCAGTCATATGTCTGCAAACATATTAAAGGTCGAAAAAAATTAGTTATTTCAAGTTTAAAATCTGTTTTTTCCATTTTATATGAAAGTTTTTATTAATATGAGTGTGAAGAACACACATATTGACATACGACTAGTTAGACTTTTAAAGTTAAACCTTTTAAGGTTTATTTAAAAGTCTTAGCTCAAAATTAAACATTACTGTGATGTGAACCACCCCTGTTTTATAATGCCATAAAACCATTTAACTAAAATTCCGGTCTTTAAATTACCATAGATTAATATATATATTTTATTTGAATATATATATATATATACATATTTTTTTTTGTAGAAAATATGTATACATATTTTCTTACTCCATCGCAAAAGATATGTTGAATTTTAAACAATATATATAGATATTTTTTAAACTTAACATATCTTTTAGAACTTAACATATTTTGTTTAAAAAACAAATATTGCAGACCGGAAAAAAAATATGTTTGTTATCACCGAGAACAAACAAGACAAAAAAGTTTAAGAACTTGCATTAACGGCGTTGAGTAGCGAATCATTCTAGTCGACTAAATATTTTAAAATTTGAATTTCGCAGCAAAATGTACACTCGTCGACTAACCGTTTTGGGTTACGTGCAAAAAATTTAGTTTTCAAAAAAAGTTAACTTACCAGGCTAAATTTAGGTTACCAGTTATTTAAATATTATTAGGGTATCCATTAATATTTAAAAGACTTTTCGAAAGAAAATTAAAATTACATTATAATATTCATATAACAATATAAAAAATTAAAGATCTAGAGTTTGATTTTTTCAAACTTTTATGCTTCTTTGCTTAGCGGAAGATCATTTCTTAACAACACAATCAATATCAATTTTGTCAGTAATATCTTTTTTACAACTTAACATCATTAGTGAACTTAATCTTTCAGTAGTCATAGTAGAGCGCAAATTATTTTTAACCAATTTTAATTTACTAAACGTACATTCATTTGATGCTGCAGATATTGGAGCTGCTAAAGCTAGGCGACATAACTGATTTGCCCGAGGTAATAAATTCTTCAACTCGTGAGATTTCTCATTTACTTCCATTATTGTTGCTAAACTTGAACATTGATGACATAACATCTCCCATTCAGCTGCAACTGCATCAAAGTCTAAAAAATAGCCAGCTTGACACTTAGGAGGAAAAAGGGAAAATGCTTTTTCTAATTTTTCTGGTGAAGCAGCTGTAAACTTTAGCGGAACGTGTAAGATACTAAAAATTGGTTTGAGTTTCTCAATGAAGACTTAAAGATTTTGATTTGACAAACTTAAAAGAGTATCTAAAACTTGATTAAATTGTTTTTGATAAAAAGTTAACAAATCAATGTTTGCAGAATAATCAGAATTATCATCAATTTTTTTTGGCATGCTTCTAACTCTGTGATATCGTTTATAATCTGCATCTGGATCAACTCCATACAATTGAGCAGTTTTTTTGAGCTTTCAATTAAGTTAATCATATTATCAGAATTTGATCTTATATTTGTTAAGGAAGAAACAGTACTTTTTATTAGTACTATTGCATCACATATATTCAATTCTTTTGTTTCTAAATGTTCGGTTAAATAAGTTTGTAATAAAGTTTGTACATGATGTTTTTCATGAACATTAATGATACAAAGAAATAAAAACTTAATATCTTTTTTTTTAATCCAAGAGCTTTAGTTTTTGTTAAACTGTTAAATTTATCTGAAGTTGTTATGTCTTTTAATGTATCAACTGGATTTAGCGATGTCCACACAGATTTTATACTTTCTGCTCGAGCTGTCCATCTTGTTTTCAATAGATTTCTTAGCTGTAAACTTCCTTCAATTTCTATCATACGGTCTGTTAAATCTTTGAACCTTTTTGTACTGGATGAAAAAAATACATAAATATTTTCAAGTACATTTATAAATTCTCCAATTACAGGACTAGCATCACAACTATGCTCAAGAAAGGTATTTAATCGATGTGCTTGAGATGGTATATATGGAACAGCGTGGCCGACAAATTCAGCAAAGCAATGCTGAGCTCCTTTAATATGTCCGCTCATATTGATAGCAAAATCATACGATTGAAACACTGCATTATCAGTGTTAATTTTATGTCTTACTAGACAGTCATAAATATATTTAGCAATTTCATATCCAGTTTTTGTAGTTGATTTAATAATATCAAGCAATCGTTCATTAGCTTTGCCGTTTGAATCAATATATCTTATACATACAGCCTATTGATCTTTGTTAGATATATCTGATGTGGTATCAGCCATAACAGAAAATAGTTCTGATTTGGAAACTTCTTGAAATATAGTTTTTCGAGTTTTTGCAGCAAGAAGATCTATATATTCATTTTGGGTTTGACATCCAAGATATGTAACATGGTAAGTATGCATATTTTTTATCATTAAGCCATCTTTTTATGATTGCATTGTGTCTAGAAAGTAAATGAACTATTTGATAAAAGTTGCCATCTTGAGACTCATTTTCTTTTTCTTTGTGGCTGCGAAAAGCCAACACTTGTCTTCCTATAGTGCGGGCCACATCAATCAAAATTCCGACTTCATTTCTATTAAACTCTTGTTCATAGTTTTCCCGTATTGCCATTTCTCGAGCAGTCTTATTAAAAATTAAGTCAACACCACTTGATTGGCTAGTAAGTGCACAATAATCTAGCATAGCTCTTTTATGAGATACAGATAAAAACTGTTGACTCAATTTTCCTTTTTTTAATTTTTCACTGCTTTTTATTTTCTGCCATTGCCTTACACCACTATTAACCCAATCATTGTTTTCGTTTATTTGAGAAAATAATGAACAGACAAAACAAAATACAGAATCAGCTACAATGCTATACTCCAGCATAGGAAATTCATTAAACCATAAAGGAGTAAAGTGTTGTTTTTTATTTACTGGAATGTTGTTGTCTCTAGGATATCTGGCCAGTTTAGGTTGATGGGATCCTAACGATATTAAAAATTGTCGTTGTAATATTGTTAAATTGTTAGTAAAATTGTTTACCTGGATCATGTTCCACAAAACTATCTTTTGCACTAATGTTGTCATGTTCATTTCCAATCATTAAGTCATCTAATGCTTTTGTGGTGTAACCTATGTAATCACAAATACCATTTCTAATACTTGATATGTATTCTATACTATTGATCAAAAAGAGTACAGGGTTTGGAAACTTTGAATTCTTAACATTGTTTAAAATTTCATTACATTGCTCAAATTCTTGACTTATGGCTTGTAATTGTCTAATACAAGATATCCATGGGTGTTTTTTTGTCTCTACATCATCAATAATTTGTTTTTCATTAACTAGTTGGCTTCTTTTTTTAACTTCAACTAGAAATTAAAAATGAAAGTTTATAGTTAAATAGTAATATTTTTATAAAAATAATATGCATATATATGTAATAATATACAAACAGTCAAACCATTTTTTGCATTCTTCAAACACTACTGAATAACAGTATAACTAGATAATGTCAATAATTATTCAACAAATGAAAAATACTTTTTAACTTTTCTTAATCTATTTTGTTAAATGCAATTTGTTGATTAATGACTGTTTTCCACAAAAGTTTAAAATGAATTGGATTTTTTGGTTTTAAATTCTGCATAACTAAAGATAAATGATAAAGTTAAAAAATCTAGAAAATCAACATCAAAACAATCAAAACTCATTTAAAATCAACCTTTTATCATATAGACTCGTAAAAATTTACGTGTATAGTTCTGAGCTACATCATTTATATTTGAACATGTTACTTCCATTTTAGAGTTTGATAAAAGATTGATTTCTGCAAGTGACTCCTGTAAAATAATATATAATCTAAGTATATAGTTATTTCGAGATAACATAGATCTCTGTTATTCAATAGATATAGATAATATAACTGCTAATTATAGTAGTGATTTGACGATAAAATATATAAACTACTGGTGTTAATTAAAAATTATTAAATAAATTATAAAGCTCAGGGACCAAAAGATTGACTTTGTTTCTATTTTATTGATGTCGGTAATAGAGCATTGATATCAATAAAATAAAAAACAGGAAAATACTGAAATATTGTCATACATGTAAATATTAAAATATTAATGTAATATACAGTATTTTATTAATGTAATATATTAATATTAAATTGCTCACTCTAAGACCTTTTTTAATAAATGGTCTTAGAGTGAGCAATTTAGATCTAACACCAAGACTTGATCTGAAAACACAAAGACTTGATGAAGACAAAATTTTTACACATATAATATCTATTTATTTTATTTATGCAATATAATGCAAAGTAAGAAAAAAAAACAGATACTTACAAAGCTAGGTGTTGGAGCTCTCAACTTTTTGGCAACATCAAACGGATTTCTAAGGGCTCCAAAATGTTTCATCTTTATTTGTTTTCCATTATGAACTGCACGTTGATGTTTTAATTTGTTGTTGTAGCCACAATCAATGCATTCCAGCTTTATTCTTTTGCTTTTTGACGTTTTTGACATTATTTTAAAACTTTTATTAAGTAAACGCCAGTAATATAAACACAAATAATAACACTATTAAACGTAAGAAAACAATAATTGAAAAAAGTAATTTAAGATAAGTAGCTCCTTTCACTAACTCCTTTGATTTATAATCGTGTATGTAGTTAAAGTTTGACGCTAGGAAGCGGGAAACATTGTGTTAATTCAGCAAAGTATAACCGACCGTGTTCAACCGAGTCCAAGTTTTGTCGGCAGTAAAATGTTCTAAAAAAATAGATATCACCACTGTAAAAGGTAATTATATCGCGACTATCGTATATAAGCAGATTTTAAATATACTCAAAAAACTTGTTGTTTTTAAATTCTATAAAAATCATGTTGAAAAATTATCCATGAAATTTACTGACTATAACTTTTATTCAAAAAAATACCAACTTTAAGTTTGATTTTACAATTGCCAGGGGGGTGTAACACCCCCCCCCCCCCCACACACACACACACCCTGTAACATAGTCCCCTGCTAAATGTGCATGATTGTCTAACACTGTAGATACAAGTTTGTAGGTTTACCTGATTACGTTGATTAAGTTGATGTTTTGGTTACATCATCAAATCAATTTCTTCAAAATTAATTTCTTCAAATCAATTTCTTCAAAACATCAACTTAATCAGGTTACCTGATTAAGTTGATGTTTTGAAGAAATTTATTTGAAGAAATTGATTCAGAAGATGATGTTCATCATATTAACTAAATTTGCCTCCTGATATTAACTTAACAATAAAACTTGATAAAATTTTACTCAGGGATGTCAAATGGCAAGTCCAAAATTTGTTCTAACAGAAACAATTATTTTGATTTTTTTTAAACTAACAAAAGAAAATATTTAAAAAATTAAGCTCTATTATTTTTCCCGGTTTTTAATTTCTTTTCTACCGTTTCAGATAATTACCCGTGCATAATTTTTAAAGTTATTAATGTAGCTTAGTTTTAATAGTTATAATATATAATAATAGTTAAAACTTTTGTTTTATTCAGCAATATATTCGAAATGAAAACCTTTATTTGATTTTTTTGGGTACGTCCAACGACGTAGCAGACATCTACTAGACACAACACTGCCTCCTATTAAAGTTGAAGCCAAGAACTCACTTTTCTCTAAAAAATTGGCTAGTTGAGCTTTCATTTCTTTCTCCTGCCGCAAAACTTCTTTATACACAATGTTGTGTTTGTATTTGAGGTGCTACTTCATGCCAGTTGCCAAAGCATTTGTTCTAGCAATTCTATTTGAGACCACATCTGGATATAACTTACATTTGACTTGTGGAACGTTTTTAGAAGTTGTTTCAATGTCAAAGTTATTCCAACAGAGCTTTTGCCTCTTGCAACCAAGTGAGAACCTAGTTTCTGCAAATGTAAAAGAAATCATTTACAAACTTATTAAGTAACAATAGCAATTTTTTAGTAACTATCTTTTATTCTGCTTTAGGATCTCCATTTTACCAGCTTATAACATAAAGATGAACAAAGGTTTAAGTAAAAAAAAGTTTAAGATTGTAAAAAAGATTAGTTTTACAAAGCAGCATTCAATTTTAAATTAATTGATCAAACGTCAGAGTATCTTAAGTTTTAACCATTCGTCTATGAAAAAAAAAATTAAGTACCTGTTGTAACCATTCAGGTATGAAAAAAATTTAGCTAACCTACTGTTTTGGGACCAACGTAAAAAAATTACTTTGAGCTTTAAACTTTTCACTTTTTAAACTTAAAAAAACTAAGCTAATTAAAATCAGATTCATACAAAACAAAAGAAAATAAAAAAACTATACCCGCCATTTTATCGTTCAAAATTTAATCTTAAGTCATATATGTGTCTGACAATTAAAAAAAATATTTAAAAAAGTAATAACTAATTTAAGTTTTCATTTTCCTGTCATTGCACATTTTTATATTGTTATATTTACAAACTGTGAGAGTTAGTAGTGGCAAAAATTGATTTCCAAAAATAATAATTTTTAGAAAATTAAATTAACTCCTTTTAAGTTATATTGCGCTAGTAAAAATTTAAGTAAAATTGAAATTTTTAAATATTTCAGGTTTTTAAATTTTCAATTTTTAAATATTTTATATATATATATATATATATATATATATATATATATATATATATATATATATATATATATATATATATAGAGAGAGAGAGAGAGAGAGAGAGAGAGAGAGAGAGAGAGAGAGAATATCGAATACCGGTATTTTAGTATTATAAAAGTATAATACAGGAATACCGGTATTAAATATTTTTAACTTTTAAAGCAAAGTAAAAATTTAAGAATCACAAAAACTTGAAAAAAGTGCAAGTTTATTGATCTATTTGGTAGAACCTTTATCTTTTATTCCATGAAAGTAACCTCTTAAAAAACAAAGAGCATCATCGGAATTTTGTCGTCCATTCTGCACCGCAACTTGTTTAAAATAATACCGGCAGCAGAAAATGCTGTTTCGGATTCAACGCTAGTTGGCCGAATCGTTAAAAGAAGATCATAAACCTGTTCGAGATATTTTCCTCGCACACCTTCATCTTCGAAGAGACTCATTTTTTTTTAAACACTTGATTATATCACCAGCGCGTTGTGGTTGTTTCCCGACAACCTTATAGTTTATTTGTTTACAAATGGTCTATACATGTCTTTTTTCATTGATTTCTCAGAATTTTTTCCTTCGTCAATCTCAACTTCGCTAACCTTAAATTGAAATATTTTCCGGGCTCGTTCTTCAACAGCCGTGATTTGATTCAAAAGTCCCTTCAGATTTACAATGCCCAAAAGTGAATTGAGATTACTTGCTTTTGATGAACGTGAAAAGTTAAAACTTAATAAGTTTGAGTTTCTTATACCATCTTCTAGACGTTTATGCAGATAAGAAATTAAATCGGACAGCTGCGTTCTTCTTGCATTAATACGTTGTTTTAAAGCACTCATAAATTCTATGCTCAATGATGACTTAATTTTACATAGCCTGTCAAACGTAAATGTCAATGCTGCATCCGCAGAAATTAAGTTAGCATCCTTGCAACAAAGTGACTCAACGGCTAATTTTACCGGGGAAAAGTGCTAAAATAGTAGCTAAAACTGTTTCAAAATCAGTTTCTGTAAAGTTTATATTAAGTTTTAAATCTATATCTGATTTTTGAATGCATGACTTTAATTTGAATAAACGTTCGAGCATTGTTAATAGGCTATTCCATCTAGTTTTGGAATGTGAAATTAAGAAGTATTTTTTACGAAATTCGAGCTTTACATAATTCTGTAGTACCTTATGTTATAATGGTGAACGTTTGAATAATTGCACAATTTTTTCTTGCTTTTTGTATAAGGGGACCAATTTGACTATGTGTTATTTCTGTATCTTGTTCTTGTATATCGTAATCACTATCACTAATCCTTCCTCGTATGTATTTGAAATATTTTCTAAGGCACCATAATTTTCGTGCTCTTCGGCATCTGAATATGAGTCGAAGTCTATTGATTCATTCAAGCAAAAGGTTCTTTCTTTGGTTGCTTCTTTTTTATATAAAATATCTACAACTGCAAGTTGAATTGCATGGGCCAAACACAATTGTTGAGCAGCTGGTATTAATTTGCCTACTTTTTGCATAACTTCTGCACCATCATTTGTTAAACAAGCGATATTCTTTTCTAATGACAAACCATACTGATTCAATTTTTCACTTAAAAGTAAGACGCATTATTTTTCAGGTAAACCTCCATTGATTCGGAGAAGTTTTTTTTATTTTTTATTTTTTTATTTTATTTTGCTGTTTATATAAATTACAATTCCCTTTCACAAAAAATAAAATATAATTACTAATGTATAAATAATAAACAGAAAGGGGCTCAAAGAAAATATGGATGGCAAGATACCAACCTAATCTTTTCATAGAGCCCCAACAGATCATAACAATAATAGTAATATATGGTTAATAAATCGAGTAGAAATTTTAGGAGAATAAAAAAAAAAAAGAAATAGTAAAAAAGAAGATGTAATATTTAAGAATAAAAATAGAGGAAAAAGAAGATGTATCAATTAAAAGTACAAACACCCTCAATTAGTCAAAAAAGAAGATATAATATTGAAAAAGTGAAAATTTTTTGTTTAATATATATATATATATATATATATATATATATATATATATATATATATATATATATATATATATATATTGATGCAAATAGTTAAGAAGAAGATACAAAAGGTCATAAAATAAGATATTTAAATAAAAATTTCCAATTAAATATATGATATCATGTTCAACATATAATATATAAAGATTACATTTAATATTTAAAAATACAAACAATTAAATAATCAGATATAATGCTTAAAAAACAATTTTTTGTAAACAAAAATAAAATTTAATCAGTAAGATTTAAAACGTAAATTTTTGTTTGACACTGAAATGAATTTAAAGCTTTTGCCATATTTAAATTGCCTTTCAGAAAAGAGTTCCATAGCTTGGGACCTCTATAATTTATACTATACTTTGTGTATTTGTTTACTTTTTTAGGTAATTTATATGTGTTACTTTGATTTATTCTTAAGAAATACTTCTCATTTAGATTTTAATTAAATTTACTTATAAAGATTTCAGGAGTTAGATTATTGGTATATTTATACATAAAGATTAGGTGTTGGTAAATATTCATCATTTTGATATCCATCATTAAAGGTTTAGTGTGGTCCCCCCTCTTTTTTGTTGTATATAATTCTACAAGCATGTCTTTGTAAGGGAAATTTTTTTTTTAAGTTTTGTTGGTTGACAAGTTGCCCACGTAATATTTAATACTAATGGTTCTACTAATTTTTGACTGTATATATTTTGTATGTGGGAGCCATGATAACTGATAATCCACAATAACTCCTAAAAACTTTATAGTTTCTTGTTTTTTAATTTGTTTATAATTTATAAGTCCTAAATTCCAAAACTTTTACTCTGAGTGAAAATTCATATTTATGTGTCGCCGGTTTCTTAAGGAAGTCCACTCATCAAAAGTAGTACTAAAACCTTTTCCATTTAGTTTATATTCTGATATTTCTTTAATTACTAACTGTCGAATAGTTTCGCTATAACTAGTGTCAATTATTTGTATAGTCGTGGCGGATTTTGGAAGTTTATCACTTTAATTTAATGCTTTTAGTGATTTTCGAAGATCATCGGATGTTATGAAAATTCTGAATCAAGTGCTTTCACTCTAGATAAGATTGCTGCCATCGAGTCTTCTGTAGTTTTTTAAAAAATATTTAGTAGTTTTTGGAGGAGGCGTATCAAATTTTAAAATAGATTCACCAAGAGGTTCAATAGGATTTCGTTTTCGTAATATTATATCATGCTTTGTTTTTAAATGTGTATGAAGGCCGCTTGTTGAGCCACCTGCTGTTTTTATAATTTTTGCGCACTTCTTACACGTTCACTATGCCTTTTTTCATCTTTGAAAAAGAAAAACCAAACAAAATATTTATCTTTATCGCCTTTTGAATGCTCAATAAACTTTTTAATTTCACTCTCCATCGGCAATATTAGAACATTATCTCAATTTGTAAATATGTGTAACATATTTTATCTTCACAATGTATAAACATTGTGAGGATAAAATATATCTAAAATATAATATATATATATATATATATATATATATATATATATATATATATATATATATATATATATATATATATATATATGTATATATATATATATATACATATATATAAATATAAATATAAATATATATATATATATATATATATATAATATATATGTTTATATCAGTCACATAATGTGACTGATATAAACATTTAATATTGTAATGAAATGAATTTAAATAAGGTTAAACTTATAAATGTTAATTTTTTAAACTTACCAAAGTTGTTCTCGGTAATTATTTTAAAAAAACTATCAACGAAATAGGTATATAAAGAATTTGTAATTTGTAAAAATGTGAACTCGTTTTTTACTTTTAGATCCTTGCCGCATAACTAAAAGTGTAAAATCAAGAACTCAAGAATTTAAGAACATTTAGCGCATTGCGTCAAAGTATACGCACTTACGATTGCTTCAAAAAACTATAAAAACAACAATCCGTAATTATAAACCTCCTGGGAATTTATATGATCGTAAAAATAAGTCAAGTAATAATGAAATGAATTTTATCAGAGAGCTGTCAATGAATCAGAGTTTTAACAGTAGATTACCGTGTAATTTTATTTATTTACTACTGTAACATTATTAACACCTCTGCAGGGCAACGCCCGAGGAGAATAAACTACTATACGATGAATCAGAGTTTGATAACTTTACTTTTATATATTAGGTATTTACTCAAACAAAGATTTTAAACACATGATAGAATAAAAAATATTTTAAAAATAAGGAACAAATGTTTACGAACTTTCGTGCATTTATGATCTGAAATTCGACAGTGCGATACGTCTCAAAAATAGTTGCATTTTAATATCTACTTAAATGTTATAATAATCAATTTAAAGATCAATTTAAAAAAGTAAATGAAGTATACAAGTATTGCTAAAAATAATAAATAAAATAACAATCATTCAAATACCGAAATACCGGTATTTAAGCCTTTTAATACCGGTATTCGAAACTAGACAAAATCGACCGAAATTCCGGTGTACCTGTATTGGATTCCCTATATATATATATATATATATATATATATATATATATATATATATATATATATATATATATATATATATATATATATATATGTATATATATATATATATATATATATATATATATATATATATATATATATATATATATATATATATATACATATATATTGATATTTAAGGCTGCTTTGTATTATAATAATAAAACAAAACTCATAGTCGTAAATGAGTGTTCAATATTAAAAAGATATTTCAAATAGAGCAATATACATATATTTTAACGAAGAAAAAACAACTTTTTCTATGGTACTTTAAGTTTCATGTCTATACGGCAATCATCAGCCATTGAATACAAATTTAAAAACAACACTACACAGTATTTTGTAATTTTTAGCGGTTTTTTTTGTTTTTGAATTTGTATTGAATGGCTGATGATTGCCGTATAGGCATGAAACTTAAAGTACCATAGAAAAAGTTGTCTTTTCTTCGTTAATATATATGTATATATATATATATATATATATATATATATATATATATATATATATATATATATATATATATATATATATATACACATATATATATATATATATATATATATATATATATATATATTTATATACACACATAACTAGGGGCGCTTGTTTTTTTTATTTTCTTAACAAAATTTTATCAGGCATTTGTATTGCTATTATTATTTTTCATCACAATCAAAATTAATTTTAAATTAGTTTGAGTTTTTTTTAAACAATTTCTATAAAGATTTTAAAATAAACAACGAAAGCTTTAAACAGCGATGTATTATGTATGTATTTCGCCATAAAGAAATTTTTTACAAAATTAGGCTTTTACAAAATGTATATACACGGCTGGGGCAAGAAGTAGACAAATTGAGTCTTATCGCCAAGCCCCATCAAAACAAGAACATAAATAACAAAAAAAAAGTATAACCGTTATCAAAATGTAATATATGTATAAAATACATAGATAAATACAAATATAAAAAATACTTTTTATATATTTAATATTTTTTTTTCAAACTTTTATTTATTAAGATTTCGAATTTAAAAATAAATAAAAATGAGATAAAACATGAACATCAAAGAAAGGTAAAAGTTCAGATTAAAATCAAAAATAAATATGATCAAAAATAAAGTAAATAACAAGTAAATAAAACGAGTGATTACTCCTATTTAAAAGTGTCAGAAGTCTAGTTCGTTGTCAATTATCAAAAGTTTATTTTTTATTTTATTTTTAAATTGATCAAGGGAAGAATTTTTTTTTTAACTCATCCGATAACGTGTTCCATAATTTAGGTCCTCTGATTGCAATCAAGAACTTAGTAGCAGAATAATATGCTTTTAGTTGAATATAATTGTTATTTGAAAATCTTGTTGGGTATAAATTATTTTTTTTTTCAAAAAATGAGTTGAATATAATCGGTGTCATTTTATTACCTTCTTTGAACATAAAAATAAGAATATAATATAAATTAAGTTGAAAAACCTTAAGTATTTTAAATTTATTAAAAAGAAATTTAGTGTGCAAAAAGCGATCCACATTTCCAATAATTCTTACAGCGTGTTTTTGTTTAATTAAAATCTTTCTATTTTTAGATACGTTAGTGCTGCACCAAGCAACGTTAATTTAGATAGCAACGAATAAAAGAAAAATAAATAAATTTCAAACAAGTTTGGTTTATCAACTGCTTGGTTTTATTGAGATTTGATTATGGATTATACGTGTGTGCTCTTTCCACGATACATTTTCATCTAAAATTCACCTAGAAACAACAAAGAACGCTCTCTTTTAACATAAGAGTTAATAAAAAGTGTAGTAAGTTTTAAGGGAACGTTGTCTTTATCATGACGATGATGGTAGAAAGTATATATTATTTTTTTAATATTTATGGACAATTTATTTGATATAAACCATTCGCTTAGTTTCGCAAGCTCTTTGTTCATCTTTGCAAATAAAATATTAATATCTTTATTAGAATTAAATACATTAGTATAGTCGGAAAATAAAACTGAGTTTAAGATATTGGAAAATTTACTCAAATCGTTTATATAAATAAGAAATAAAAGCAGTCCTAGAATTGATCGTTGGATCCATTAGCGATGTAGTACGTTATGTAATAGAAAGTACTGGTTTCTGTTATTATTTTTACTGAGTACTTTTGTTTTTTTATCGAATCAATAAATTAAAAATATACGGAAAATTAATTTTTACTAAGGGTGAGATAATAAAAACATGATGTTAGCGATTGCGATAGCAATGTATATCAAAAAATCATACCGCGCTTGTTTCTAAAATCCTGATAAATTGAAGGTATCATCTGCCATTGTCATTAGATGTTAATATTGTCGCAATACATTTTGAGAATTGATTGAGATCAAATGATTTACAACTTGAAAACAAGATAAGCAGAATTTTGTTGACAAATTTTTTTTATCATTTTATTATCATATGGGAATTAGTTTATAAATTTTTATCTATGATAGAGAGAATTACGTTTTAACATTTTTACGTAATGAGTTAGTTTTTCATTTATCACATTTGAATAGAAGTTGCATATCCGGAGGTCTTTTTCAATCCAGGGATTTCGGGATTGTAAATTATCAGTCCCGGGACCCGGGATTTAAAACAGATATAACATTAAATCTACATAATATCAGGAGGGGTGAAATCTATATGATTGGGAATCTCTGAAGGCATTCTGAGCCAACATTTAAATACGCACAATTACATAGCTAAAAAAGAAGACCTATTAAGTTTTTTTTATAGAGCCGTACAACTGCAAAGTAGACTTAGAGGCAATAAAATAGAATTAGTAGTATATATATATATATATATATATATATATATATATATATATATATATATATATATATATATATATATATATATATATATATATATATATATATATATATATATATATATAGAGAGAGAGAGAGAGAGAGAGAGAGAGAGAGAGAGAGAGAGAGAGAGAGAGAGAGAGAGAGAGAGAAGTAGTAGAAAATGCCAATTCTGGGCCAAAAAAAGTGCATTTTCAAGAAACGTTTGGCCTAGAAAATATGATATTATTTCAACCATAATTTCTAAGTCAATAATAAAATATTTATAAAAATAATTTTATAATTTTTGGCGAACTTTAAATTCTAGGTGGATCATAAACATTAGGCGTAATAGTAAATTTGTCCTATTAAAGGATAAAAACTTCCAGATTGTCCAATTTGTTCATCCCCAGAGTTAAATGTAACCACTAATCTTCCATAATTTTTTACAGACTTATCAATTCTTTATTGTCAACCCATGAGTTAAACGTATCAGGGTACCCATACCACTTTATTAATGATTTGTTTTTGAGTTTACGAACAACTTTTTCATTCCTAAATATTTTTTGATTAGGTTTTTGCAGTTCTTGTTCATAAAAAGTACTTTGAATTCACCATTATTTTATACGTTGGTGGATCTGTGAACTGAGTCTGCGACACAGTAAAAACCTCCTCGGTCCATCTCGGTGTGTATCCTATTTCAAACGTTACCTTCTTTTTAGTTATCCTAACTCTATCTTTAATTGAAAACTTTAGTTTAACGGGCTCTGATTGTACCTTTCCATTTAGATTCAACCAAACAATATTCTCATTCTTTTTATCGCTAGCTGCAACTGGTGTCATTTTAATTGAAGAATGCCTTGTGTTGTTGTATTTATTTACCATTTCATCTAAAACGTCGTTATATTTTCTAGTAGAATTAACTGAAAGTACTTAAACATTTTCTCTTTCATTGTTCTATTCCAACGTTCACTACACAACTTTTTTCTTCATTTTCAGTTGAATATAACTGAACACCTAGCGCTTTAACATGCTTATTATAAAATTCTTAGCCTTTATCAACCCATATTTTATTACACCTTCTTTCTTTAAAGATTTTATTTAATTCATCAGCAACATCAACTCCATTTTTACTCTCCAATGGAACAATCCATCCATACTTTGAAAAAACATCTATCACCATTAATAAGTATTTTATACCGTTATTGAATTTGATAAAAGATTGCATGTCGACTAAATCAACAGCCCATATTTCATCGGTTCCATTTAAAACAACTTTTCTTTTTCTGAAATGTTTTACAACCGGTCTATGAAGTTCGTTTGCAAGTTTGTCAGTCCATTTTAATTCTTTATCTTTGTCTTTTTTACAGATCGTTGGTAGTTTTTTTGAACACCCAATCCAAACTTTTTTTTAGTTGATATAATGGTTTTATAATACTTCGCTCAATTCTTTCACGTATTTTTGGATTTTTTATAGCATTCATTTCTTCGAGCATAGTTTTATCAGCTTCATTTCTTTTTGCTATATCTGTGAAGTATCAATAAGCGCAATCATGATGGTAAGCTGCATTATCAACTCTATCTACAGGTTTACTCCATTCTTTATATGCACCAGTAGAAGTTAATTGCTAATCTAAATTAGTACCAGGACCTGCAAAGTTCATAGCAGGTAAATGCATTTCGTCGGGGACCTTTGACCATGGTAGATTTATTTTATTTGTTACTGAAATAATTAAACTAACTAAACCACCTCCTGTTTTTGCTGATGCAAGTTTAGTTTTTGTTTTTCCATAAATAGCGCTAGTTCCACGTAGCATATTTCTTTTGTTTTTACTTTTTTTAAGTTTTTAGAGTATTTGTTTTGTTTTTACATTTTTTTATATAGAGTAAATAAAAAAATGGATAATATAGAATTTTCATGGAATGTAAAAAAAAAAAGTAAGAGAAATAATAATAAGTTGTTACCTAAAAGTATAAGAGGAATTATTGTTAGAAAGTCAGGTTGTGGAAAAACTACTTTATTATTGAACTTACTTTTAAGACCTGGTTGGTTAGACTATAATAATCTACAAGTTTTTGGAAAACCTCTTTTTTAACCAGAACACAAAATATTAAAACGATCTTTTGAAAAAAAAATTACGAAAAGAAGTTATTCTTGAGCCATTTAAGTTACAAGAAAAAACAAAAAAACTAAATGCAAACCCTCAGTTTATAATTGAAGACATTTCAAAAAATTCAAATGAGAAAACAGATATAGAGTGCAAGTTTTTTGAAACAGCTGAAGATGTTCCAGATCCTAAAGATCTTGACATTCATAAGAACAGTTTGATGATATTTGATGATTTACAATTA
The DNA here is from genome assembly GCF_038396675.1 of Hydra vulgaris. Lineage (NCBI taxonomy): Eukaryota > Metazoa > Cnidaria > Hydrozoa > Anthoathecata > Hydridae > Hydra > Hydra vulgaris. The sequence continues at coordinate 57,365,810 of NC_088925.1, forward strand.
ACAAAGCAAAATAAGTGTGAAAAATATTATATATGAGGAAGGCATGGTAATGTAGATTGTTTCTATCTTATTTCCACAAGATTCAAAGAATTTAAGTCATATTTATAAAGATCATGTTTCAAGTGATTTAACAAAAGACGAGTTTATAAGATTTTATAAGGATGTATGGTCAGAGCCTCATCAATTTGTTATTATAGATCTATCTTCTAAAAGAGATTATGGAAAATATAGAAGTGATTAGATAATGTTTATATACCCACTTGTGAATTTTAAAAATAATCATAAAATATTTTTTTCTTGTATGTATAAAAAGAAAATGTCTTTCAATATATTATCAAGGGGAATATATTGTTAAGAACATAGTATCAAGAATATAGAATCAGGTTATAATATAGGATCAAGTTTTAATATATATATCAAGTGGAAATAGCTATAGCATAAAAAAAGTTTACTCCTGTTATTCAACTTAGACAAGATAAAGAATATGAAATGGCTCTAGTTAGTTGAGAGACATATTACAGTTTTCCAAATATTGATTCTTTAAACAACAATTTTAGATGTAGCACAGATAATGGAGCTACTTGGCATGATATAAACATTCCAGAAGGATGTTATGAAATTACTGATATAAATGATTATACTCATTTGATTATGTCAGAAAATGACCATATAAGCGCAGAAGTTGCAGGTATTAAACAAGAAGGAAATAAAAATACATTAAGATCAGTTTTAAATATTGCATCTGGTTATAAAGTTGATTTTACAGCTTCAAATTCAGTTAGAACTGTTTTTGGTTTTAACAGTGGAGTATATTCATTAGGTTACCATGAATTAACAGATATAGTAAACATATTAAGTTTTAATAGTTTAATAGTAATGTTACAAGTGATATAATAGAATCATCATGTATAAATGAAGGAACAGAAAACGTTATATATTCATTTTTCCCAACTATAAGTTCTGGACTTAAAAATGTTTAAGAGCCGTTAACTTAATTTACTTACCAGTAACACTATAAAAAATTTCAAAAATGGATACTAAATTGCTTGATCAAAATGGAAATCCTTTTAATTTACGAGGAGAAGAATTGTCTATTAGATTTCATGTAAGACAAAAAAATAACTTTTATAATATAAAATGAGTAAATATACTAATATTAAAGTAAATGTTTTGCAGGGGCAAGTAGAAAAACTTTAAAAAGCAATTAAAGATGGTTGTGGAGCTAATAATGAATTATCACATTCAGATCTTAATGGTGAACATGTATTAGCTGTAACAAATACACAATTGAATAGAATTACAAGAGCATATGAAAAAGGTACTGGTCCCCAGCTAGCACACATACTTTGATAAAACGTTAGAACAATGTTGTGCGTTGCGTTGGCCCAACATCGACTGCCAACGTTGTTTTTATATCATTTTGGTTACAAATGCGACGTCGCCAACAACCAAAAAACAACGTTGGCTCAATGTTGTATTTTAAGTCGGCATTGCGTAATGTTTTAATTTGATTCAACGTTGTACTTTACGTTGGCACAACGTTGTATTTTACGTTGGCAAAGCGTTGTATATTACGTTGTTAAAACGTTGTATTTTACGTTGGTAAAACGTTGTATTTTGAGTTGATTCGACGTTATATTTTACGTTTCCTCAACTTTATATTTACCTTTTATCGGAACCGAATTTATTTTTTTTCATGTTATGCGTATACATTTAAACATTAAGTATCATGTATTTATACGCGTGTATAATCGTATATATATGTATAAATGCATTTATATATACGCATTTCCGCCATTTTGATGCTGAGTTAACAATTTTTGCTACATATAATTCTACTTATTATGATGCATCTGATTAAAGACACATTATTTATGTTTGTTTTGCTCGTGGTTTGATATTTCATTACATAAAAAAGAGAAAAATATATAAGCAAATATATTTCCATGATAAACTGAAATATCTAAATGAAAAATAATTCTCATAAATTATACAAAGGTATATTTGTATATCCCCCTTTTCTCTATGCAAACGTAACGTTAATCCACTGTATAAAATCCAACGTTGTTCCAATGTATGTATATACATCAAATCAACGACGGGTGAATAACATTGGATCAACGTTGGGTTTAGATCGTAAAAAAAATCAACTTTTTGCGATGTTTTTACATACATTAATTCAGCGTTGGTTTATACACATTAAATCAACGGTGGTTTAATAACATTGGATCAACGTTGGGTTTACATCGTAAAAACAATCAATTTTTTGCAATGTTTTTACATACGTTGAACCAATGTAAATGAGCCAGCTGTTTTTAGCTCCATCGGTATTAATTTCATCATTAAACAAATGACATTGGATCAACGTTGGTTTTGCGTTGGAAAAAACAGCCGACGTTTACGATGGTTTTACATACGTTGGCTCAACGTTAGTGTGCTAGCTGGGTCTAATAATTAATTTAAGTAAAACACAACTAATTCATAAATCTCAAATAGAGGGAGGATTTATTGGCACACTTTTATCTTTACTTGGTACAGCTGGAAGATTTTTATTATCAAGCGTTGCTCCAGCACTTACAACAGGACTATTAACAGGAGTAGGTACAGCAGCTTGATCAGCTATGGTTGATAAAATTTCTGAAAGGGGTATTGTTTACTTAAAAAAGAATGGACTTGGAGTTAAAATGACAGCTGCAGAATCTGGTTTATATTAGAGACCATGGAGTAAGGGAGATTCTGTACATGATGGAATGTATTTACGTAGTTGGAATTGATATACATCAGCAGGCTCTGGTTTATTATTAGGACCAAATTCACCATTTGCTAATATTCCATTTTTGAATATGATTCTCTCTTTTTTTTTATAATCTTTTCACATATATAAAATTTTTTTTATATATGTGTGATAAAATGTCAAGAAATAATCCGGCAATGCATAAAGTTATGAACAAATATAAAAGAGTTGAACTTTCTCAAATTCTTTTTAAGCCACACAAAGATTTAGAACACCCTTTAGTATTAATAAATGAGAATAGGTATGAGATATTTGCACAACATGACATTAAAATGAAATCTTTCTTACATCGAAATATTCTTTTAAAGTTTGGTGTAACAATTAATGAAGGTGTTGCGTTAGTTTGACTAAAACAAGAACTTAAATTAAAAATGTAAAGTTTACAGGATTCTGTAATATCAGAGTCTGTTGCTGATATTGTAGTAGATGTTGTTCGTAATTCTGTTTCTGATGTATTAATTAAAAAGGAGAAAGTTTATATCTTATTAATTTATTGTAATAGAAAATCTTTTTTTTCCTTATTAAAAATAAAATATAATTATAATAAAATATACCCAATCTTCCAGATGCACCTGATGAAAATCAGTCACCTGTTGAAAACCAAGCTCATGTATATCGTCTACAAAAAATTAATGAGATTCAAAACGAAAAAGAGCGTGAGAGAGAAAAGAGAACTATGTTAAGTAAAAAGTATCATAGAGCTGTGAAAATAATTTCAGCAGTTGATAATGTATTACTAGCAAGCACTATGGCACCTGGAAATATTGGAATTGGTTTTTTGACAACAATAATTGCAGCACTAGTAAGTCTTGTATGTGAGGGTTTAGCATTAGGAGCAGGTGTGTTGCCAATAATAGGTGGAAAAATTAATAAATAACTAAATTTAAAGGCAGAAAAGCATGAAAAGATTAAGATACTGCTGATTCAAAACTAAATACAATAAGTGATTATATATCTAAAGCTTTAGTAGATGGAGATATCAATGACAATGAATTTGAATTAATGAATTAATAAAAATTTCAAGTAATGCTTGAACAAATTAGAACTAATTAGAACAAATTAGAAATAAATCCTGAAATTGATGAACAAACTAAAAATCATTAATTAAAGAAGAAAGAGATGAGGCAATTAATATACTTCAAAGTAGATTTAGTAAAAATGTAAACGTAAAAACACAAAATAATTTATCAAAATAAAACGTAAAATAAAAAAAACGTGAAACATAAAACACAATAAAATGATTTATGTTGTGTTTTTTTATTTTATAATAAATAAAATGTGATTTCTAAAAATTGAAGTTCCTGAAAAAAGAGATCAATTTGTTTAAGAGTTAAGTTCACTAATTGAAATGCTTGAATTACGTATAGCTGCATGGAAAGCAGGTAACACGGGATCAAGAAATGAAGCTGTTGCAATTTGTGATGAATTATTATAGCAAGGTGCTATAAATAGTGCACAGTATAAATCAATACAAAATAATTTATAATTACATATATCTCGATGCACAATATATAGCACATAAAAAATGGTAATTGTTCATAATAAGAGATATGCAATGAAACATGTTGTTGGAGGAAGTGGTATATTCGACAAAGTAAAAAATTTGTTTAAACGATTAGCAGCGTCAAAAGCAACAAGAGTATCATCAGCTAAGTTGAATAGGTTGGCTGCTTGCGAATTAGGAAAAACTGCATTAACTGCTGCTAAATCAGCAGGAAAAGAACTTATAACATCAGCAATAGAAGCTGCTAGAGATGTTGCAGTTAAAAAAGTAAAACAATTAATTGAAAAAGCTTCTTCAAAATTAGTTTCACAACCAAATACTGCTATTAATAAAAGAAATAATTTCAAATTTAACAAATAATGGAGATGAGGAAACAACTGATATAAGTAACTTAATGATGGGTGCTGCGATAAAAAATTAACAGAAAATCTCAAATGAAAATGCTATAAAAATAGAAGATCTAGTTAAAGAAGGACGTGGACTTAGATTTACGTAATTTTTTTTTTACAATAATGAGTTGGCAAAAAAAAAATAATTAATATTGTATATAAAAAAACAAAATAGCAACTTCTGAAGTAATAAATTTTACAGAAATCTCAACTGTTAATGAAGGAATTGAAAGATTTGAACTCCATGAATATGAGCCAGTGAATCGTACAAATCTAAATAGTTCTGGAGAAATAGGAATCAAAGTTGAGCAACAAGATTTGTTCACACTTCCATCTGGGGCTTTTCTCTGGTTTGAAGGAAGACTTCTTAAAGCTGATGGAACAGCTTATGCTAATGCAGATGCAGTGTCACTTACAAATAATGGCATTTTGCACTTATTTAGTCAAATATCATATCAATTATCAAACCAACAAGTAGAAGATGTTTATCATCCAGGACAAGCAACTACAATGTTAGGATTACTTAAATACCCGAGCAATTTTCAATCAGCACTAGGATTAAATCAACTGTGGTATAAAGGTTCTACAACAACAGCAGTACTTGCTGATAACCCAGGGTTTACAGTAAGACAAGCATACATAATTCAGAAACCAACTACAAAAGAAACATTTACAGTCACTATACTCTTAAGACACATTTTTGGATTCTGTGATGAGTACGACAAAGTTACTTACGGATTTCAACATACACTAACTCTTGTTAAAAAAAGTGACGATGACGCAATTTTTAGACTTGCTGCTGCAGCTGCAGAAAAAGCTATAAAAATATCATTGTTTATACCATATGTGATCCCATCAGTTATAGAAAGGATTAATCTTTATAAAACTATTGAATTAAAAGTGACAATTCCAGTATCTTTTTGTGCAATGTAGTGTGATATATCTGTTCCACAATCTACTACATTTTCTTGGAAACTGAGCGTAAAGACATCTCCTGAAAGCCAAGATACATCATCGTTGGATTTCAAACAAATAAAGATGGAGATCAAGAATCATGGAACTTAATCTTTCAATATTTGATCATTGTGACTTGAAAAATATGTACATTATGCTTAATCAGGAAAGATATCCTATTGTTAATTATAATTTATCATTCCCAAATCATCAATTTTCAAGAGCTTATAGAGATGCATCTGTGTTTAGTGAAAAAATTTATGGAATGAATTGATCACACAAAGCAACATACCTCCTTTTGAATATAAAGACTTATACCCACTTATGGTTTTTGATGTTAGTAAACAATCAGAAAGATTTAATTCATCAGTAGTAGATGTACAAATCAAAGTAACATTTAATGCGGCTGTTCCAGCAAATACTGAAGCATTTGCTGTTGTTATATCTAATAAATTGTTACAATTTCAATCAGACGGAAATAAAATTAATTTTGTTTATTAAAAATATTTTGAAAATTAGTTAAATTTTTTTTCTTTATAAAATAAAATGAATATGAAACATAAAAAAGAAAAATTTAAAAAATCTATTAGAAGAAAATAACATTTTAAAAACATCAAACAATCTACCTACTTTGCTAATAATTACTATGGATAATGGGTTAATAAGTAAAGAATCTATTATGACTGAAATAAAAGAAGTAAATAAGAAGGAAAAGAAAAAGATCAGTCGGTAGACCTAGAAAACATCCAGTACAAGAAATAAATGTGAAGAATCCAGTTGGGAGACCGAGAAAATATTGTGAAACACAAGAAAAAATTACACGCTGTAAAACTTTACCGTGAAATTTACGGTATTTTACCGACATTTTACGGTATAGTACCGCAAAAGCGTTTTCACGGCATTGTACCGTAACTTTAACGGTATTATACCGCTATGGTATGTTTTCTTTAACGGCATTATACCGATACCGTGATGTTCCAAATGTACGAAAAATGTGCACCACACGAAAAATAAAGACTTAAATTTGTTAACTTTTTTTTACATATTTTTTCAGTATTTCATATGCTAGCATGCGAATCACATGATAACATAACACTGTAATTAAATTATGATTGCATTTCAATGTTTAATTTACTTTAGTTATTTAAAAACTAATTTTTTATTCTCTTTCGATTTTATTCTCTTAAAATGTGTTTTGTAATTTATTATTTTTTTTAAATTCTAATTTCTAAATTTAATAAAAGAACTCTTGTGCAATTAACTATTTTCAACGAGTTGCTACAGCTATTAATATTTATAATATTGTTAATATTGAATTTCATTAAAGCAAACACTTGAGTATGGCATTAGTTCCATTAAATATCGATTCATTAAATCATAAAATCATCTTCCTTCTAAAATCAAGACAAAAATATATCAACAAAAAAAAAAAGTAGAGTTCTCTTCATCAAAAAAGTTTAAGAATTTATCCAAGATAAAAATAATAAGTAAAGTTTCTGTTGTCTTATTGATTTCTATAATTAATTTTCGTGTCATTTTGACCTTATCCTTTATACCTCAAAATTTTTGCCTTTTTTTGCCATTCTTGATGTTCTTGTTACTAATAATATTGATATTGTTCTATATTTAATTTTTTTGTATTATTTTTAGTGTTATTGTTGTTGTTTTTTTCTGTTGTTATTTTTTACTAATATAGTATTATTATTCTAATATTATTTTTATTATTATTATGTATTACAAGTACCAACTATATTATATATTGTGTCAAATTTACAGTGAATGTTCGTAGGTTCATTTTTGTCAGTTACTTAACTGTTTGTGGCTAAGCTTTGTTTTTACTTTATAAAGTGAAGTAAAATGATTAATATTAGATTTTTGTAAGGATGTATTAATCGTAAAATGTCATTACTTTTTGTTTTTACTGGACCAATATGGACAGAATTATCTAAAAATATTTGTCTTTCTGCAGCTCCACATCAAGGTGTTGTTAGTTTTTTAGAGTTTTCATTAGGAAAACAATGTTTAACAAATTCAGTTATATTTCTGTGGTATATATTGAGTAAAATAAAAATAAATTATGATATAAAAAGTATTAATATGAATAATATTTTGAAGCAAGGAGACAGTTTTTACCTGAATATTTGAGATAATGGAATAGAAACAGATTATTTATTGCCGAGTGATTTGCCTGATCATGTAATTTGTTGTGGGAAAAAAAATTTGCTTAAGATTTCTGACATAGGAATTGGTAATGTGTTGCAATTAGAAAATGGTATCAACTTATTCAGTATATCAAATGAACACGTTTTTTTTAACACGTCCTCAACATGTCTTTTATGTATAAAAGATAGTTTTGTTGCAATATACAAACTTGATAATTTTGTTTTACTTTTTGATTCACATAGTAGAGAATGTAATGGTTTTTTGACCAGTGAAGGTACTGTGGTGGTCATAAAATTTTTGTTTCTTTCAGATTGTACATTTTTCTAAAACAGTATAGTAGATCTTTAACTGGTGCTTCGCTTAGAGTTAACATCTATAAACATTGAAGTGATTGACATTGATAGTACCAATGTGTTTAGTATAAAAAATAGTTTATCTGTTTATTCTAAAGTCAATTATGCACAATTAACTCCACGTGAAAGTTGTTATAAAAATTTAGATTTAAGTGTCATGTATGTGGTTTATGAGTAAAATCATTATTAGCATATATTACTCATTAACCACTGTCATTATGCAAATATTTGTTTTCCTTATATCAACAATTGCAAAAGAAATTTTAAAAGCTACTCTTCTTTCAAAAGACATGCAAGAACTGTTCATTATAGTTAAACAGTTAGTACGCTTGCTCTGTCAAAATTTAAAGACAGTGATATATCTTTTACATGTGCCATTATGTTAAGCAAACAAGTATGCAAGGGGTTAATTCAATTTTTTATTCATCTAAAAATTCATAGTGACTCACATTATAAAATTATGTGTCTATTTATAAAATGCAATAAAACTTTCAATAATCGAAGTTCATTAGCCTCCCACTGGACAAGAAAACACAAAAATTGGGATTCACATTATATAAAATCATTATATTTAACATTCGTTCCAAATATTCGTTACTAAATATTTGTTACATACTCTATCTTCCACAATGTCAAATCTTCCTATCAATGATATTGTTAAAGAATTTGTTAAGATTGAGTGTTTATAATTGTTAAAGAATTTTTGCGTTGGTGTTTATAATTATGATAATTTCGAGACAATTATTATAATTATAAACACATATGCAAAACTTTGACTAATACCCATCAATTGCTGCAAGCATACAACAATTCAAGCATTACAAGCATTACAAGGAAAATTTTTCTATTGATTCCTTTCCGTTTAATAGAACAAATTTCAATTCTTTAATAAACGATGTAATATTAAATACATGTGGTCAGTTTCCGCATGATGTTTCAATGCACGCTGTTTTTCGTGGCACACACTACAAGAAAAATTACTTTATTGTGTGAATTTTCAAAAGATTTCGAGTTTCCAATTTTCGGAAAAATATTAGTTCTTTTTATAGATCCAAGCTGTAGCATCCCTCAGGTTATTCTCACAATTCAAAGGACTGAGTTTGTCCATGAACTTGTTAATATAAAATTTTTGGTTCTACAGATAAAATTCGTTGCCTTGCACTGCCTTGCTTAATCTGCCTTTACCAGCTTACATATACAAGTATCGAAAGATGATTTCACTTAAACATGCAATTTCATGTTTAGTGCAAACCTTTTAACATCTAAATAATAATTTAATTATAATACAATAAAGATTATATAAATTTTTTGTTAAATTTTAAATGTATATTTAAAATTTAATATAAAAATATTTAGTTTCAAAATATTGTGTTTAAAATTTCAACTATTATTTTCTTTGAAATCTTTAAAAATAGTTATGATAACAATAAAGTTAAAATAATCTGAAATTACAAAATCACTTCTTTCTTTTTAAACTGACTGTTATTAACCATGATACATTTGAGCTAAGATCATACAGCATATATTTCAATATATGCTATATATATGCCAATCTATTAAATTTATTAGGACTTTCTTAGAGCACCTAAATTACCAGATTATTAGGACTTTCTTAGATATAAGATATATATATATATATATATATATATATATATATATATATATATATATATATATATATATATATATATATATATATATATATATATATATATATATATAGAGAGAGAGAGAGAGAGAGAGAGAGAGAGAGAGAGAGAGAGAGAGAGAGAGAGAATATATATATATATAGAGAGAGAAATCATTGAAGATTAATTATTGAAGATTATTTAATCATTGTTGTGGCAGTGTTGTTTATTTGTGTAGGTAATGGAATTTATCAAAGCCAGCATCATTAGAATCCTTTCCTCTATATATAGATGCAACTTTATTAGAGCAACTAGCAAGAAGTTTAGAGCTGGACGTTGAAGTGGAGACTGAAGCAGATCTTCATTTGGTCACATTAAAAGACTTGTTTGGGCTAATACAACTAAGCCAATACAATGGTTATCAAATAACATAGGTAAGTGGACAAAATTTCTTTTTAAAATTGTATCAAGTTTAGTCTTTATAAAATAATATGTTATATACTTTGTAATATCCTACTATACTAAGTAGAAATATAGTTATGTACATATTACTTAGTATACATGCTTGTATGATGGATTTCTTTCTTTAATCATTGACATTGTAATTATTAAGCAGTTTGATTTCATATTTTTAAAAGGGAGGTAAATATTTTAAAATTGAAGAAAAATAAGTTATTTTGTTCAATGATTATGTCATAATTTTTTTGTTATGTATTTCATTTCATTGATGAAAATATTTTTGATTCATGCCAAGTTTAAGCAGATTAAATTATTTTTGTAATTATTAAATTATAATTATAATAAAAATCATTAGTGATTATTGTGACTGTTTCATTACAGCTGATTCCAAATTGTTGACACCAGCATTGATGACTTTGTCATCACCATCTGTACTCATTCCTTCTACTGAAACTATAGCAGCAGAAAGAAAATCTTCTGGTAAGTAACTTACATATTTACAATCATTTTCCATATTTCATTTTATGAAAGTCAATTTTATAATAACTGTTAAATTTAATCTTAACTGAAACGATTATTTCAAATTATAAATTAAGTTATATTTCATTTTCATTAAGTTGAATTGTAGCGACATCGAATTATTTCAGAACTTCTGATTGGTGCATGTCATTTATTGTACCATGGGAAAAAAATTGAGAAGAAAACATATTGATGTGTCATAAATTAATTGCATAAAATTGAGCTAGTGCTGTAATATTACATTTATGTAATATCACAGCCACTATTTAAACAGTGTGTGTTTATTTATGTAAAATAGTAAACAACTTTTGATTTTGTATTTAAATTAAATTAAATTAGTAAAAGCTATTTCTGTTTTTGTTTTTAGTTTGAATTTAATACATTTCCATTTATATACTAGATGATTGTTTAACTTTAAAATGTTTCTATAGGAAACTACTGCCATGTCTGAAGTTCCACGTGGTCAGCTTCTTACTCCTCATTTGTGTGTATTTGGTATGTATCAGTTGCTATACCATATATAAGGTATACTCTATATATGTATAATGTATATGTATACACTATAGTGAATATTGTTTATATATATATTTAAATTATTAAAATTTATTTTTCTTATTTGTATGTTTTTTTTTATATTTTATATATATATAATTTTTAATATTTGTTTAAATTTTGTTTAATATTTTGTGTACTCTCGAGTCTCGAATACAAGGGAGGGTGGGAATAAACAGGTGGGTGGGAACTTTAGTCCAGATCTTGTAAACGGTGGGGGAGAGGGGGGAAGGGGGGGGGGGATTAATAAAACGGGGGTAGAAATTTTTTCTCAAATCTTATAAATGGGGGTTGGGAAAAAGCAGCTTCTCCATTGCTTGAAGCAGTTACAGCAACTTCATCTGTCTTTACTTGGTTTAGATATATTTTCCCAAGTTTTAGGGCTTTTGTTAAGGTAAGATTATCATGCTTAATTACTTTAAGGTCCAAATAAAACTCTCTCACTCTTTCTTAGTTTTGAGATATAAACTATTTCCCACCCACCCTAATTTGAGATTAGGGTAGGTGGGGAAAATATCCAAAAATTCATAAACAGTGGGGGACGTTTAATAAGGACTCGAGAGTAATGTTGTTTAGCAAGTTTAATTTCAGTTAAAAGTTCATATAATTTTATATTCACATTATTTTATCTTTTCAAGATAAAATAATATGAATATAAAAATATTTGAAATTAAAATTTATAAGTTCTGTTTCATTATTTTTTTTGTTTTTTTGGAATCAATCCTGAAAAGGGATAATAATCCCGATGCACGAAAAAGGCGACGACAGTGAATAAAATTGTATTAAAAACAATGCAGAAATTAGCTCGCTTCATTTAAAGTTAAATTTCATGGCTGTATTTTGGTTAAATATATCAGTTATAAAAATACTAACACAACCTTATATATATATATATATATATATATATATATATATATATATATATATATATATATATATATATATATATATATATATATATATATATATATATGTATATATATATATATATATATATATATATATGTATATATATATATATATATATATATATATATATATATATATATATATATATATATATATATATATATATATTTGGTACGCGTAAATCCGGATTTTACGAAGCCGCTTTTTCGGCCAAATTTTGTGACACGCTTTTTCAAGTTAGTTGAAAAGTTGCATGGTATGAACTTGTTTTGCTCTGTTATTTTTTAGAAATGTGTATCAACATAGATATTTTTTGAATACTAGAATTATGGACCTTTAATTTTACATGGATTTCTTTGAGTTGAAATTTTATTTATTATGAATCTATTGTTGTTAAAATTTGCTTGTTGTTTAGACATCAAGTATATATCGAAGGAATGCTGGTTCATTTTTCTAATATGTTCTCTCAACTTTAAAAACCTTTCTTCTTACTACCTGCCAAATTTCATTGAAAAAAAAGCATACTCAGACAATTTAAAACTCTACTCCAATTAGGTAAGATTTTATTGTTGTTTGGACATCAAGTATATATCGAAGAAATGTTGGTTCATTTTTCTAATATATTCTCTCATCTTTAATAACCTTTTTTCTTACTACCTGCCAAATTTCATTGAAAAAAAAGCATACTCAGACACTTTAAAACTCTACTCCAATTAGGTAATATTTTGTTGTTGTTTAGACATCAAGTATATATCGAAGAAATGCTGGTTCATTTTTCTAATATATTCTCTCATCTTTAATAACCTTTTTTCTTACTACCTGCCAAATTTCATTGAAAAAAAAGCATACTCAGATACTTTAAAACTCTACTCCAAATAGGTGAAATTTTGTTGTTGTTTGGACATCAAGTATATATCGAAGAAATGCTGGGTTTTTTTTCTAATATATTCTCTAATATATTAACATTATACTCTAATTAGATAACTTTTTAAGCTTCAATAATGCGATACACTCGCAGTGAGGAAGATTTTAAGGTCATTATATTTACCATTATTTAAATATATTATATTTTATTTATAAAATTTAAACTTTTTTCTGCTATCATGGGGCCAAAAAAAAAGTTAGGGTTTTATCGCGAGTGCAAAAAGTATTTAACTGCTAATTTTGAATTTTCGCAAATAGGCATTGACTCTAATACAGAGTGTAATACAGTTTGTAGAAATTATTAAACATATTTTTTTATTACTTACAAAAAGTAGTGATTCGTTTGCCTAATATTGTATTATCATCAGGCTTCTTTGATGTTTCATATACCAATATGAATGTTTTATCTCCTTTAAATAGTTGAACATCAACATCTGCAGGTTATAGCGAATGAGACGTAGCTAAACATATATTTAAAGAGAAATTAGGCCCTATAAAACAAAAAAAGCTAACTCTTACAAATAATGTTGGAACAAGTTAGCATTTTTAAAAGCTGAATTAAAACCAATTACGTGTTCTAAGACAAAACGTTAAACAAAAAGAAAAAATAATTAAAGCTTTATGGGCAGAAATACCCGATCTGAAAAACACACACAAAAAAATAAAATTACAGTGAGCAGATTTTTCACTTTAGAGCTGATAAAAAGGCTTTGAAATTAAATGAAAAGCATATTTTAAGGCAACTCAAAACTAAGCATAATGCTGCTATTTTTTACAAGTATCAGGGTAATTGCTAGTTTGGAGAATGATTTGCTCCAGATTAAGGAGGAAAGAAATATAATTATGCTAGAAGATGATAAAACATATTTATTACAAATAAGAATAATAGTTTATAATATGCTATTGTGTAATATAACCAACAAGTAACATTCTATATCATATGAGCAAAATAGGGTATTATATGGGTGTTATTTTTAATAATATTCCTCATCAAAGTACTGTTGAGCAAAGAGCTCGTGAACTTGGCAGTATTCCAGATTTGGAAGCAGCAGAGTGGGCTATGCATAATAATAATCCTAGGGCAATTCCACATCAAATCACCCAGTCCATTGAACCATGTGTCTTCCTTTTGTGTTATATTTTGACACATTATTCCTAATTATAAAAAAATATTGCATGCAAAATTTCAGCTAAAAAAGTTTAGCGGTTGACAAGATATTGCAATTTTAATACTGACCTGGTTTCCCAAAATGACCCGATTTTCATAACACTCTGAAAAAACATTTTCCTTAAAATAATAAGAAATTAAAATGGCAAAAACATGAAAATGAACATATATAATGTTTTTTTGATGCTGAATTCAATAAATGTACTTAAAATGCTCAAATATAAAAAGAACATGCATAAAAATTAATAAAACAACTAGTTTCTATAAACCAACTTTGGGGCCCAATATCTCAAAACACCCCCATCAAAAATTTTTTTTTTTTTGCTGTTAACATTTTCAGCTGTTTATAATCTTACTAGGCACAAAAAATTTAACTGGAAAAACAACTAAAACATACGGAACTTTAATTTCAAAGATGTATTACTTTTTCAAGAAATTCCCAAAAAATATTTGTAAATAAAATAAAGTTAATCGTAATTTAAAAAGTTACTTAAATATACAAGATTTGTAAAGGTATCAAAAATGAAGGTTATTCTGACTGTGTTTGTAATAGTTTACAATATTGCTCCCATTTTACTTGTACTTCCTCTATTTCAGCATTTTCAAACACATAGTTTTTACCAGAACTAGAGCAAGCTTGTGGAACAGATAGTTTTTTCAATATGTTGGTGTTTGGAATAAAACAGTAGTCTTCTCTTTCAGGCCAGTTAAAACAGATTGATGGACCATTTGGATGAAGAAACTTAACTTTATCATCAACTTCTTCTAAGTTGGTTTTAGTTACAATGTCGATCCACCACTTATCATCACAGACTACAGCAACATAACAACCTAAAGTGACAGTATCAAGTTGAGATATGTCTTGTTTCTTTTTAAGATTGTGAATTATGGTATATTTAGTGTCTGCACTACACCTCTTTGTCCCAACCTTGTTATCTCCAAGATGTATAAATTGATGAAAGCTACGAGTACCAGGTAGAGTTGTTACACCAGTGTACCTTTCTTTTTGCTCTTCACGTTGCAATTGTAAGTCCAATCCCTTTATGTAAATGAAGTTAACAACTTTGATTTTATCAATACAAAATTCATACATAGCTTCTGATGTGAGAATTTGGTTTCTGTACGGTCGTTTTAAACTTTCTTGTGCTGTTAATCTTTTTACAGTACCACCAATCCCATCGCATGGTGAGTCTCCGTGGGACGTGGCAAAAAAGTTCCATTCAATTTTAAGGCAAAACTCGCTCTCTAATTGACATAGATTGTAAAAGCTTTTACAATTTTTGTACTGTCCTGCGCAACCATCAGTGAATAAATGTAATTTGGACAGATTGGAAAATTTTATTTTTAATATTGGTATGATTAGTTGGAATATTTTGTACACATAAGTTACATTATGTATAATGTCATCTGATATAAAACAGTAAGAAATATGTTTCAGTTCACCTTTATCATCTTTATAGTATATGACTAATGGATGTAAAGAACATTGTTGGGTGTTCCAATGATAGCTCTGTATTTCATCTTGGACAACAAAAGTATAATTTTCAGCAAAGTCGCCAATAATGATAATGTTTGATTGATGCATATATTGTTTCAGTTGGTTAAGGTACTGTGATTGAGAGTGAGCAATAAAAGAATGAGCTTGTAGCTTTTCAAAACAAGATGCTAATAGTTCAACAAACGTTGGAACATCAGCTGTTAAACTTAATAGTGTTGCACGGTCAGTAGTTTGCCATTGCTTGTAGTGTATCTCAAAATTATCTTCGTATTCTCCAAAAATCTCATACAAATATTTGGTGAGGGGTTCTTTACCAGGACAATCACCACACTGTGCAAGCATGCATTCTTTGTTTTCTACTGAGCAAACGGTTTTTGAAAGTAAGTCCTTATACTTTAGTCTAATATTTAAAGCATCTACTAGCAATATGGCATTTTGGTGATAAGAACAAACACAAACAGAATGTGTACCACTTGCACCTGGCAAAATGCACCACTTTGGTCTAAGTGAAGCAAATTATAAACTTATTTGTATTTCTGGATTGTTTTCTTTGTATAATAAATATAGTTCCTTCAAATTACACAAAAGCAGTTTTTTTTGTTTATGGACGTTCTTTTGAATGCTAACATAATCTTTTTTTCCAGGCATAGTTCTACATAAATCACTTGAATCATAAAAAAGTTTAACAGAATCTTCTATTTCTTTTTGTAAGACTTTCCCTTTATACAAAGGTGAGATAGCCAACAATCCTTTTTTATTAAAAAGTTGTCTAGCCTTTTTTGCTTGGTATTCTGTAACTGCAAAGTTATTTTGTACTTCTAATATTGACCAACTTGGGGGTGCCAGTGTTAGAAGTTGAACAATAGTTCTTTTGTCAGAACATAGAATTTTTTCTTTTATCAAGCTCATAATTTCATCAAAGTTTTCAGCCTTCCTTTTAATGTCATTTGGTTCATAACACAGTTTTGAGGGAACATTGAATTGACTTTCAGTTTTTCTAGTAAGGTTACTTACCATTTCTTTGATGCGCGCAACTTTTCGATTTCCTTCTGAGAGTATATGTTTTGATGACTTTGAATGAGATTTTAGAGGAGGTATATTAAAATTTTCAAGTTCTTCATTGATCTCCTGTCTATTTGATTTGAATGATGAAATTAGAAAATATTCATCTTGTTCACCCTGACTTTGCTTCTCTTCTTTAAGATCTGCTTTTTTGGCAATCTTTTGCTTACAGGGTGTGCAAAGTTTCTTCCCAGGAGCAATATTTGAGCTACTTCTCATCATGTCTTGTGACTCATTTATCGTAACTACTCTAAGCTTTTCTAAAAGTAAATGAATTGTATATACAATTGCATATAGCTTTATGTATTTTGTATATAGTATAATTGTTTGTATAGTTGTATATAGCTTATCTGCACAATTGTAATAACTTGTAATAATAAACTTTTACAAAAGTTGTCAAAATTTTAAAAACAAATGCACATTCATATCACACTAATTCAGTTTTTATATAAAACAAAACAGGATTTTTTTTTCAGTTGTTAAGTTCAAATAACTAAGTAATCATATAATTAAGACTTCCTTAAATATAACAAAATTGTTTGTTTTTTTAAGGAGTCTTTTAACTAAATATAATATTTTACAGAATTCTATTTGAAAGTTTTTTAAAATAGCTTATTGAAAATTTGATACATCTTTGAAATTAAAGTTCCGTATGTTTCAGTCGTTTTTCCAGTTACATTTTTTGTGCCTAGTAAGATTATAAACAGCTGAAAATATTAACAGCGAAAAAAAAATTTTTTTGATGGGGGTGTTTTGAGATATTGGGCCCCAAAGTTGTTTTATAGAAACTAGTTGTTTTATTAATTTTTAAGCATGTTCTTTTTATATTTTAGCATTTTAAGTACATTTATTGAATTTAGCATCAAAAAAACAATATATATGCTTATATTCATGTTTTTGCCATTTTTATTTCTTATTATTTTAATAAAAATGTTTTTTCAGAGTGTTATGAAAACCGGGTCATTTTAGGAAACCAGGTCAGTATTAAAATTGCAGTATCTTGTCAACCTCTCAACATTTTTAGCTAAAATTTTGTTAACTTTTCTTTTTAAGATGCAACAGCCAAAGAATATAGTTGAGTTTGATTTTTTTATGAAAAATTTGTGTTTTATATAAATACTATTTATTATTACAAAAAAATAATATTTAAGTTTTAACCCACCCTACCCAAGGTGTGAGAGGTGTAGAGCTTCCGAATAGTACCCTCTTGCACCCTTTTCACGCATTTATCCCTAAAACCTTTCTTTCTTTTGATAATAAATTGCATGCATTTTTATATGAAAATGCAAAGTAATAATCTTGATATTGGGCCAGAGGGTGCGCCCGAAGCCCAAAGGACTTCTTGCCTAATAACCTAAAGTATCCAAATCATATTTAGTGGCACCCTGTTAGAATACATTACAGAATACAAATAAAAATTATGAATTTTAATTAAATAATAATATTTTCGCCCTTTGTACACCCTCTGTATATATATTGCCCTTTGTTAGACCTATCTTTTGATACCAAGTTGTATATATTTTGATAAGAATTGACCAAGTTGTGACGTTTTAAGTTAAAAAAAACCTCAAATTTGATCACAGTTTCTTCAAGAAGTCAATATATCAAAAATTCGGTACTCAAAATGCCATAACTTTTTGTTGAATTGTTTAATTTTGATAATTTTTTCACCTTTAAAATACTGAATTAAAAACCTTTCCAATGATATGTAACAATCTAATGTTTGAATAATTTAAAAATTTCATGTCACCTACCTGTATATATATATATATATATATATATATATATATATATATATATATATATATATATATATATATATATATATATATATATATATATATATATCTATATATCTATATATATATATATATATATATATATATATATATATATATATATATATATATATATATATATATATATATATATATATATATATATATATATATATATATATATATATATATATATATATATATATATATATATATATATATATATATATATATATATATATATATATATATATATATATATATATATGTATATACATGTGAAGAAATTCACGGTATTATAACCTTACTCATAAACTCCTGAACTATACCGTTATTTTACGGTACAGGGTGCGGATTTACAACTTTTGTGTAACTCTTGCGTAGCTGAGCAAAAGTTACGAAAAACTTACGCAAAATATTTTTTGCGTAACTATTTGGTATTCACAACTTTTTCGCAGCATTTACGTAAAGTTAAGGTTGCGCATGAGTTACGCAAAACTTAGGCAAAAACTTACCCAAAATTTAAGGCAAATATTTTATAACTGTTTGTATAAAGGAAGTAGTTAGTATTACAATATCTTTTTTTATTAAGACACACAGGGCAATGTGACCAAAGAGTGAATGTTTCTTTTTTAAAGTCAGGGCTTAAATTTACTTTCAATTATTTTTTTGTTGTTGTTGCTATATTTAAAAATGTAGAAAAACCATATAGGGGCTATTCAAATAATACGTGACATTCTTATATAGGGTGGAGGTGTTTGAAAGTGTCACCAAATATCACATGGGAGAGGGAGTTGTTAGCCACATATGACATGACAAAATTTTTAAAATTTAAATTCTAATCACAGCAGAATAGTAAACCTTTAGCATAAAAGTACAAACTCAAATATATATCAGTTTAAAAATAATGCCACGTCACAAATAGGGCGAGGAGAGATTGTTTAATATGTGACATATACAAAGAAGAGAGTCTAGCAAAAAAGTGTTTTGTATTATTGGAAAGCAAAAAAGTGTTTCGTATTATTTGAATAGCCTCATTTAGCATATACGTGCAATTACTTTTAAAAGTAATATCATATATAGCATAAACATTCTTTCAATCTATTTTGAGTATCTATTAGCAAAATAATCAAAGTAATTAATAATTGGATTAAAAATGAAACAAATAAGAGTCGGTTGGTTTTTTAAATGAGATATCGATTATTAAAAAAATGCTACACATCTATTATTTTAAATATAAACATTACAAGCACTCATTAAGAAGTAATTCGGGCATATTTATTCAAATCCAAATGGTTAATATAAAATGTATTATCCTGGGTTTATATTAGATAATTATTCGGCTTCCTGTATGATGCCATCAGTGAATGCCCATAGGTTTTATTTAACACTAACTCTAAACCTGCCGCGAACCTTATTTTTAAACATTACTGGCTAAATAAACTAGCTAAAATATACAGAAAACTAGCATTTAAAAGAACTTTTTTTTCTATTTTTAATATAAAAAGAAAAAAAAAATAACATGAAAATAATATTTTGAGGCATTATTTTGGCGCCCATACCAGTCCTATAGTACCAAAAAAGGTCTGGGTTCACACCTGATCAGATCATGCAACTTGTCTTGCATTGCTTCAGGAAGTTAAAACAAAATACTTTAGTTTAGCAAAAATTTCACGTTCATAAAAAAATAGAAGTGCTAAACTAAAGTGTTTTTTTTTTTTAACTTCTTGTTTTTATTCTTACTTCTCATACCCTAGGGTACAAGAAAATCATGATAATTGTTAAATTTTTTTAAAATGTTATAAGAACCAGAGTTTTCAACTATTATATATATATATATATATATATATATATATATATATATATATATATATATATATATATATATATATATATATATATATATATATATATATATATATATATATATATCAAATCTTTTGAAACAGGCATTGCTCCTTTTTAATGAAAAGATCTCACCCCTTTTTAAAATGTAAACTCGAACCAAATAAATTACCGTTCAATCTTGTTGACTTCAATTGCAAGTAAGATCATGGAGAGATAAGTGAGAAAAAACATGACTATTCATGTTTATCTCTCACTAATATCTCCATTTAAATAAGTCTATTCACCAACATGGATAAGCTAGTGGTAAATCTTGTGCCACAAATCTCTTAGAAGTGTTAGATATAATTACAGAGACACTAAACCATAATTTTATGGCTGTGCTAATCTTACTGGACTATTCTAAAGCTTTTGACAGTATAAGTCACGAGCTACTAAACATAAAGCTTAATGGGTATGGATTTGATATAAAATGAATTGCTTGGTTTTCTGATTTTCTAAAAAGTAGACGACAACGAGTAATCTTAGATGGTATATATTCTGATTGGCAAAGGTAATAAGTGGTTCACCACAAGAACCGGTTCTTGGTCCACTATTGTTTTTGATATACATAAATGATATCCTAGAAATAGTTAGAACTTTTGTAACCTTTTTGCAGATGATAGCTCGTTGCAATGATTAAAAATAAAATGGGCATTATATCAGTTAAAAATGAGCTTAATGCTCTCATAGATTAGTCCAAGCTATGGGATATGTCCTTCAATATTGAAAAATGCAAGGTTATGAAATGAAAAACTTTCTTTACTTGTAACTTTGTAAATTAGAATTAATTCAAAAACTTATTTTACACAATAAAAATATCTTTACGTTTTATAACTAATTTTTTTCTCGTACTTTTCAAAGAATTGAAAACTTTTATAATTCTGATCCAAAAAAAAATGCCACACAATAAAAGTGAATAATCTTTGTAAGTATGTAAAGATTTTATGAAATGCGATTTTAATGAACACAATTAAAGTAGAGTTTCACTTAATTTCTAATTTTCAAGAAACTTCATACTTGAAATAATTAAAGAACACGTTGACAAGTGTCGCAAGACAGTAAAACGATTACATGATAAAAGTTTACCAATAAATTTACCATTTCTTTTAAGTTAAAAATTTCATCACCATCAAGCAAAATTTTTTGCTTTGTTGTTTCGAGTCAAAGATATCTTTAACGATAAATACATCCTACTAATATATTACTATATTTATTGTTTATAATTTCGATGAAAAGACTTTCGTAGTTAGAATTAGAGAAACATTGTACTTTTTTAATTTTATACAAATATTTATCGGAAACATAAACCCCTAATCCTCCACCTTTTTTCCCGGTGGCTCTTGGTTGACTAACTAATTTATAAGATTGCAAACTATAGATAGAATTCAATTCAACAGAACTTTCTGTATCATGCCAAGTCTCTGTAAGAGCTATGACGTCGAACGCGTAATTTAAAATACTTAAAAATCTGATTGATATGATAAAAGGAATGTTTATCAGATATAATACTTTATTGCATTTTATCATTTATAACCTATTTGAAAAAAGAAGGTAAGGAAAACTGTTCAAAGTTCTACTCTAAGTTGTGGGTACTCTAATAACCTCCTTTTTGTTGCGTTGGTGTCTAAACAGCACAAGGATGATTAGAAATATAAAAATCTTATTCAATTAAAATAGTGATTTAGAATAAACTCGTATTTTTTTTCAAACCTTAGTTTGACTTCACAAGATGTTTGCCGGTTATCATATGTTCCGGAATCTTGTGATTGGTTTTTTACTACCTTCCAGACTAACTAGAGCTCTGAAACTTCCAGGATTTGTAAAAATTTAGTAAAAGTATATCTTAAAATTGTTTTCAGAGCCAAGTGGAGAACTCCACTTTTTTGAATCTCTTTTTTTTTTTTTTTTTGATTTTCCTTAATCTTTCAGACTTTACTTTGATTTTACTTTATCTTGACAGCATTTGTGTAGTCCCGATGAAAATGCATGTTAAATTTCTTTCCTGGAAAAGTGGGGTCGTACCCTTATTTTTTTCTCTCTAATATATTGTTTTTCTTTAAAGTTGGGGTTTATAACTCTTTAGAAAAAAAGATTTTTTGTAAAAAAGCTTTGAAAAGGCATTTTTATGATTTATTTGTTTTAGTATTAATTTGTCGGGAGGAAATAGGTTAGTGACCCTGATAAAAATTTACCGTAAAGGAGCCAGACATATTTGCAGCTATGCTGCTGCTTTTTGCTTCTCTTATTCAGCGTGGTTGTTGTCAGGTCCGTCCCGAAGAGGTCTCTCATTGTGAAAGGAGGGAGGGAGGTTGTATGTATTTTTTGCCAACTAGAGACACACACACAAAAAAAGGGTCCTCGATATTTGAAATTTGCCAATTATAAATCAAAACTTGCTTACTGAAAAGCTAAATGTACAAATGTACAAACTCAAATGCGTATATAACAGCTTGGGGGAGGGGGGGTAAACCCCGTCACCACCGTTCGGGACGGTCCTGGTCAGCCATAGTCTTAACAGCCACTCTAACAGAAATGAAAATTAATTATTTTTTTTGTTTATTTATTAATAGCTATTCATAAAACTGTTGTCTGGAATGAACTAATTTCAATTAGTCAATTTCATCAGTACCTTGGTCAATTTCATCAGTACCTTTTGGGCACCTTGGTCAGTAGACATACGTGACCAAGGTGCCCAATTACTGTTTCTCTGGAACAATAACTTTTCTAAACAAAAAAAACTCTTTAAATATATCTTATGGCTCCTAAACCTTGCAGTTCTAGGTTCAGTTGCTTGTGGGATCGTAAGTTTTGCTTATACTGGCCTTGCGGTAGCTAGACCGCTGATGCTACACGCAAGTAAAGATATTTACGTGAAAAGTTTTAAATTTTTCATGCCCATATAAAAGTACCGTAGTTGTTTAAAACAAAACTTTTAGAGTCAAAGGATATTCTTGACCAGGTGGACTTTTTTCGTATCAAAGTGGCAAAAAATCTTTACAAAAATAGAGCGTCCTTTTAAAAAGTTCGAGGCTCCTTAATCTTTAGGGCATGGTGTGACAGCCCCCATAATTCAGGACAGGTTTAAACTTTCTCTCCTTAGTTTTTAAATAATAAATACATTTACGCAAAAAAAATTGTAAAAAAGAACTAACAAATATACCAATTAATTTTCTTTCAAATAAATTACCCTTTCTGAGTCTCCCATGGGTATATGCGCCTTCTGCGAACTGCCTTGTTTCAGCTTTGTCTAAATTCCAGACCTTTTGAATGGTTGGCCTGAGAGTGAATATTTTTCAGACGGTTTGATTCAGAAAGTGGCTATTATAACTATGAGAGGTCTATGATAGTTTTAACTATCATGGACCTCTCTAGTTCCGGTCCATGATAGTTAAAACTATCATGGACTGGAACTAGAGAGGGTTTTAATCATGGGCAAAAACCTATTATTGATATTTTAAAACTTTACTGGAAAGAAATGACTAAAACCGCGCAAATCAAATGTTGCGGCGATCTAAATGTTTAGTGACTTAAAATTTTCCTTTTTTCATTACTTTTCTACAAGATCCTGTCAAAGTTATTGTAAAATGTAATTACTTAATTTTTTTTTTGTTTTGTTATTCCCCTCCTCAAGGCCAAGAAGGCCACTACAGATGAGTAGGCTACTTTATAGTGGTTATAACCCTCTCTCAACTCTATAACTCCGAAACACGAACCTTGACAAACAAGGCCGCTGCGCGGAGAAACAAGTTGAGCGCGGTACTACCAGGGACGTGGTGGGGATCAAACTCAGAACCTCTCGCTTATAAAGCGAGCGCTTTACCACTACACCACTACCTTATTTATATAAATTACTCTTAATTTACTTTACAAATTATATATAGCTTATGCAATTTAACTTTTAATATATATAATTTATTTTTAATAAAGATTAGTTATTACTTTTAAAACAAAAAATTCCTACTTAAAAAACATTATTTCATTTGTATATTTAATTTACATTTGGTAGCATATTACTTTTATGTGGTTTACTTTTATATGCAAGTTACCTTTAAATATAATTTTTTTTTAATTAGTTACTTTTATAGGTATATGTAAATTACAGTTTGAGGAATTTTATATTATGTAGTTTTAAAAAGTAATTAATTTTTAAATGTAAAAGTAAACAACTTTTTCTTGTGACTTACTTTTACATGTAAAAATAAATTACTTTTTGATGTAATCTTCTTTTACATAAATTTATAGTTACTTTTGAAAATAAAAGAACTTACATCATAAGGTAAAAGTCGTTTCAAAAAAATTAATTACTTTCACGGAAATGTAAACTTACATAAAACATTAAACGTTTAAAATTATGTAATTTACTTTTTGATAAA
This sequence comes from Hydra vulgaris, assembly GCF_038396675.1. Taxonomy (NCBI): domain Eukaryota; kingdom Metazoa; phylum Cnidaria; class Hydrozoa; order Anthoathecata; family Hydridae; genus Hydra; species Hydra vulgaris. The sequence goes on from NC_088925.1 coordinate 57,390,724, forward strand.
AATTAACTTACTTGTGTTTGTAAAAAAATTAATTACTTTCACGAAAATGTAAACTAACATAAAACATAAAACGTTTAAAATTATGTAATTTACTTTTTGATAAAAATTAAACTTGTGTTTGTAAAAAAAAGTAAGTAGAAGAGCCATCCCTATTCAAAAAGCTGTATAAAATTTCCACAACAAGTTGAACTGTTGCGTGAATATAAATTTGCCCCCCCCCCCCTCCTTCCTTGCCAGCCAAAAATGTAAAGGGGCCCTCCTACTTTAAATTTTTTCAAAATATATTTACAAATTAAATATCCAAATACTGAAGTACTAAATTACATCAGCGGTATTTCTATAATAGACAACATTAATATTCACTAATGTTTACTAATATTCAATAGAAATTCTATAATGAATTTGCTATTGAAATTAAATTCTGCATTACAATTTCTATTGAAATTTAATTCTATAATAGAGTTCCTTTTATAGAAAAATAATCTGTTTTTCATTTAAGAATACGTGAAAAATCTCCGCGGGGCCCTCTAAGCTTCGGAACCCTCCCGCCTTGTGGAGTTGTGCTCCCCCCTAGTTATGCCACTGGTTCGGACAGAACGTATTAATTGAATCATTGATACTATGTATCACTCTTGCAATTTTGGAACAAATGTATGAAATAAAATCTTGACCAAGATTTAAACGAAAGAATCGTTGGTTGCATGAGCCAAATGAAATCCTTTTACTTCTTTATCGGCATCAACCTTTTTTATATGTTTATGGCATGACTGGTAACTTGTTAAACCTCCTCAATTGACAAAGATGTTGGCAACCAGTAAAAGAAAGTCTGCATATTTAGTGAGAAATGATGATTGGTGATTAAGAAGGCAGTAAATTCAATCAAATCAATTAAAATGGCTACCTTACCGAGCAAACAAAAAAATTCGAATTGTTCCTTTATTCTATACGTCATTGGTTACAAAGAACATACAAGCAACGTCTATTACCCAGTAACAGCCAATGATTATTTTAAACCAATATATGTAAAAGCTCTTGACACTGTTTTTAATGCTATTGAAGATCGATTCGAACAACGAGCATTAAAGAAGTTTATGAACGTTGAAGAACTGTTTTTGAAAGCATTAGAAAGGAACTTAAGGTTTTAGAACCTAAATTTTATGGAGATTACAATTGGAGCCAAATAAAAAGTGAGCTTCATCTCATACTAACTATTTTTAAAAAAACTGACAATTGATTTTCGAGATACGCGCAAGACAGTTCAGAATATGGATAAAGAAAATCGTGTTTACAAGTGAAACTACATCGGCCACACCAAAACGCTCTTATTCAATGCAGAGGAGGGGTTAAAAGATGGCTCAGGTTAACAATGGCTTAAAAAAGATATAAATACTTGTCAGAGCTAAATAGACACGTTGATATTGTCGATAGTTTATCTTTAATAGAAGAAGCCGAGCGAATTACTGCTGCACAGGATAAGCACAGGCAAGCACAAAATTTGAATTCAAGACAAATATTTTACCTTGACCCCGCCAGTTCTGTTGCACGTGTGTGTGTATATATATATATATATATATATATATATATATATATATATATATATATATATATATATATATATATATATATATATATATATATATATATATATATATATATATATATATGTATATATATATATACATATGTATATTTATACATATATATATACATATATATATATATATATATATATATATATATATATATATATATATATATATATATATATATATGTATTTTTATGAACCCAATTAATAGACATGCATAGTTTAGTGCGAAATCTGTCCCCATGGCTGTGACTGAAATTTGGTGAAATAATTTGTTGTTGAAGATAAAATTGTTGTTTTTCAAAATAATTGATGCGGATTCAATGATAAAATTGGTTGTATATTGTTCAGGTATAAGATCTGTATGTGTTTTGACCCAGAATTTTAAAGCGTGTAATCCTAGATTGTGTAGAACAGTTATGTAAAAATAACAATGCCACATACCAGAATAACACTATCTACATCTACTTTTCTTGGAATTTTTCTTAGAAAATTCGAATTATCTTTTTATACAAGTCTTTTGTTTCTGTACCATTGGAGAAAAAATATTGTGTAAAAATGGGCTAAAATATGATGTTAATGAAACTATTCCTGCAATAATTGGTCGTCCTTTTCGGTCTTATGGTGGTTCTATGTCAATAAATAAATTAAAAGATTCCTGAGTCTTTTTAATAATTTCTATACATTTATAAATTTCGGGAATTATACAAAAATTGCTAGATTTCCATTATATTTTGTTAATTATTATTTTGTGTTTTATAAAATTTTCCGTTTAGTTTAATTTTCAATTAAATTTTTCAATAAAATAATATATTTAATGTTCTAGATGTATCTGTTATTCTTAAAAACAACAATTGTATCACAACCCCCCATATTCTATAAAGAAACTTACAGCCATGACCAGAGCCGCACAGAAACTAAGTGATGCCCAAGGTCAATTTTTGTTCGGTGCACCATACTTTGGATTCCTGAGTATATTGAATTAAGCATGATTTTCAATGTTTATTGTCCGTATGTCAACTATTACATTACAATTTAATGAAAACAACAATTTTTTTGTATCAACTGTCGCTTGATATAAACACTTTATATTTGAATTTGTTTATATATGATAAACCGAAAATACAAATACAATTTAAAATGAATTATATATTTATCAATAAAAAGTTAATTATGAAGACTAGTCAAACTACAGTAGTTTTACTTCGCGGGTTTACTTCTTTGCGAAACTAGAGATAACATTTTCGTACGATAAAGTCTTGGCAAGATTGTTTCTAGTTGAAAATCACCATTAGGTTAGTAAGACGTTCTTCAGTCATTGTTGATTGTAATTTAGATTTGATAAGAACAAGTTTGTTTAAAGAGCGCTCTCTTTCAGCCACGGAAACTGTGATTGTATTAAAAATGCGAAGCAAAATGCAGATCGAAGAAAATATTGACTGAAGATCTTTCTGGTAGATTCTATTGAGCAACGTGATAGAAGAAAGAGATTCTATTTATCCAAAAGCATTTGATTGTTTCAGAACATCTTGACGACGGGTTTTTTGAATCAACTTTTTTTTTTTGTTTTATTTTGTTTTGCTTTGTTTTGTTCTTTATTACAATGTTCTTTATTACAATGTAAGATACAAATACAAATATACCAGAGAAAAATACAAGTGAAGATATCGTAAAAATAAATAAATAAAAAATAAATAAAGAACGTGGATACTCAGAGAAGACCATTAGGTCTTGTCACAGAGAACCGCTGGTGAAGAACTTGACTTTTAAATTTTATACAACGTATAAAAATCGCTATACAAATAAATGAAATCGTTAAGATTAAAAAGTCCTTTTACAACTAGAAAATATAAATAAACAAAAAATATAAAAGTATTTGATTCAATAAATAAAAAGAAAGCGGATACTCGCAGAAGACCGTCAAGTCTTCATCGAGAACCACTCGTAAATTTAAAAATCTCATAAAAATCAAATGCATACATTCATGGTCAAGTGTATAAAGCACAAGAAAAATTTAAGTGCATTCATATACATATTCAGTTACATCACTGCATAAAAAAAAAAAAAAAATTATTCAATGTTTAAAAATACAAAAATGTATCATCAATAGACAAAATGATTTCCTTAAGCTATTATTGAATGAGAGGTAACTCCATTCCAAAGAAAAATCAAAATGTTTTAAAATTATTTTATTCCAGAGAGAAGCTCCACGAAATGAAAAGCTCGATTTTCCAAAATTAGTTTGAAAAAAGAGTTGACGAATTAAGTTATCATTTCTTAAGTTGTATTTATTTTTATCTTTTAAGGTATATAAATTATGGAAAGAAACTGGGTTGGAGTTAGTTTTACATTTGTACATAAAACAAAGAATATAAAAAACATCTAGCTGATATATTTCAAGAATTTTCATTTCAAATAAGAAGGGCTTGGCATGAGTAAATCTATCTTTAAAATTAATAAGACGAGTAACATGCTTTTGTTGACGGTAAAGAGGCCTAAGTTTGGATTTATTAGCCCTACACCAAGCAATATTTGCATAGTTTAAATGACAATAGATAAAGGAGTACTATAATTGAGTTAAATTACGTTTATTTAAAATACTTCTAGCTTTATGCAATATTCCTATACTTTTAGCAACTTTATTACACAAGAACTCTATGTGATATTTCCAATTAGGGTTTTCATTGTAATAGATACCCAGAAAGTTTGTATTAATTACATTCTTTTACATCAATTACATCGAGTTTTGTTAGAACTTTTCATTTCTTTCTGACTAAATTTTTCTTCATCTTTAGAAGAAGGTGGAGAACACCATATGAACAAAAACATATCCGTTGTCTTTTGAGCTGTATCCATTTTTTATCTTATCTGCTGCAGCAGCGCGTCAAGAGCAACATTAAATACGTTCACCTCAAAACCCTTTGATTCGTCTTCGTGGAAGTGGGCTGTGTTCATTGACTCGCCGTAAAGTGCTTTTCTTTTCCTTGTTTTCTTCTTAACAAAATCATTTTAAAACCCAAAAGAAGCTGACCCAGATGCAACCAGTTTTGCTTCTTGGAGGATTTGGGGCCGTAAAGAACGTAGTTGGTCAAGATCATTGATCAGAATCTTTAAAAACTTTGTCTCGTCATCAAAAGTAATGCTTTCTGTTTGAAGAAGGAGGCAGACATTGTTGACACATAGGAGAGGCTTGAACCAGAAATAAATCAAGACAATGAATTCAAATGATTGAATCCACTTTTTTAGTGCCTAAAGTAAATAAACTTTTTGAGTAACTAAAGTCATTTGATGATCTTCTAAATCGAGTTCTTCAAGAAGTTTCAAGGACTTCAGTATATCTTTTAGTCGTTTCGACCAAATAGATATACTGAAGTCCTTGAAACTTCTTGAATAGCCAGACAGCCGCGAACTCCATCTTGTTTGGGACGTGAGGGAGTTGCCCTGTTGCCACAGTTAAATTTTCCAGTAGAGGATTATGCAAAATGAACGCTAGCAAGATTGAGACTATGCGCACTGCAAGGCATGAACAAAGCTTAAAGATTTTTCTCGAAAATGATGGCCTGCACTCCTTTGTATACACCGGACATATTAGCCCTGTTATCATAGCCTTGGCCCCTACAGTTTTTTAAATCAATGTTTTAAGTAACGTTTAAAAATCAGCCATTATAAGAAATGGGAAAAGTTCCAAGATTGAATGTATATATTTTTATTATAATTCTTATAATTCAAAGAAGAAACTAGGGGGTTTTTATCCTATTGCTTAAACAACTTCACTAAAAACAATTTTTTGTATATTAAAAATAAACAAGAGCCAAAATTACTTCATAAATTATTTGTCTTTATCTTAATATGTCATTGTTTAAGTCAGTGACGTAACAAGATTTTTTGATGCTTTAGAAAAAATACTTTCAAGCATTATGCAATCTCCAAACTTAGGTATGTTAATGCTTATGTCAAATAAGAATGCTTTGCAATAAATTATACACTTTTGGTTTTTGTCTCGTAACAATTAATAACAAATAAATAAACAATACGCCTTTTTTTTAGGCGATTGGTTTAATTTGTAGAATAAGTTTATACCGTTTTATTTATTTTTGCAATTAACAAATAAGTTTATAATTTATTATTTACCAAAGTATAACAAGTTAAATTTATTATACTTAATATATTTATTATATTAAGAAACTTTGGGAAGTAGTTGAAAAAACACCAAAATTTCAAAAAATATTAGGATACTCTACAAAGTTAAACCTTTGTTGTCCCAACAAAATCTTAAATCGCTTTATTTTTCTTACATCCAAAGTTATAAGTACGCTAATACTACATGGGCAACACACAAATTCAAATTGAATACCGTTTATATAAGTCAAAAACATGCATCAAGATTAATTCATAATAATGATAAACTCACCCATGCTGAACCCTTACTAAAAACCTTGAATGCACGAAATGTTTACCAAATCAACCTTTACCGAAATGTACTGATTCATGCTTAAATAAAAAATTGGACTAGTTATATCGCATTTTTTAGATAACTTTTTTAAATTAAACTCTAATAGATATATAAAAAGAGCAACAGGCCACTTCACACTGCCTAAAAGAACATTAAAGTTCTCACGGTTTTCTATTTCCTACTGGGATCCGTACCTATATAACAAAACAATATCCAAAATATAGAACTTAAAATATTAAATAATCCTGCCGACTTGAAAACAAATCAAAACACCTCATACTTAATATCAACAGTTATATTGACATGTATTAAACTTAAAAACAAAATTTATACTAAAATATTTGGGTCACAAACTGTATGTTGTTTAAACAATTTTTATTATATATAAAAATGAAGTTTGATTATTTTTGATGATAAATCTTCATAGACTTCTACGAGTTTTCCTTTACAACATCATGTATATATCTGAAGTGACCGAAAATTTCTTGTCTTTTTTTTCTTATTACTTTTATTTTTTTATTTTTAAAAAATACTCGTAGTTTTTATGAAAAGAAACACTATTAATTTATGTTATACTTAGTTATACTTGTTAAACTACTTTTTATTTTGTTATGTGATACGTGGTAATATTGATGTTGTGGTATTATTGATGTTGTGGTATTATTGATACGTGGTATTATTGATACGTGGTACTATTGATGTTGTAAAAAAAAAGAAAAAGAAGGAAAAATTGTAAGACTATGTAAAGTAAAGTTAGAAATTTGTGGCAAAGTACAAAATACTTTTTATTTAAACTTTTGATGGTATTCTTAGTAAACCATGAATATCATCAAAAAATTAAATAAAAAGTATAAAACACAGAGAAACGGTATATTTTTACTTGAAAGACTAACAAATTAATAATTATAATTCAAATAATGCATCCAATGGTCCAAATCACATTTCAGAAATCCAGACAAGACATCGTTTTAAATGTCATTCTTAAGCGTCAATAGATAATGGCTTAGTACTGAAATTGGATCTTCTATTATTATATTTACATATATCTTTTAAAAAATGAATGTAAATGTTTGAAAAAATGGTACTATTCTACATAATACTATTCTTTAAGGGCTCCCCATAAATGCTGCATCAAGGTACCCTAAACTTGCTAATAGAAAACAATCGCTTTATGTTCAGTATCAAATTGTTTTTTCAATAGTATTTTTTTGAAGTACAGAGCCTACTAATTGCAGTTTACAAAATTATCTTACTTTCCGAAAGACACGTTGATTAACATACCTTAAAACTTATAAACTTAAAAAACTAACAAATTACTTTGTCAACAAAAAAATACAAATTTTGTCCCCTCGCAGGCCTAATGTTATCAAATAATAAAACCTTTTTGTCAAAATATAGATCTAATAGTAACCGTTTCATCATATGATAGTGGTTGTCACAACTCTTAAGACCCCTCTACAATTACAATGCTTCATGATGCCCCACGTATCATGCTGCCTCATTTCTAATTAGTTTTTAGTTTAGTTTATTTCTTCATTTAAAAATGTTTTCTAAAGTAAAAAAATTTAGAAAAGTTATATTAATGTCTTGAGCAAGAAAAAGACATGAATTAACTTTATCCCAGAGCCCTATTAGACACTTCTTGGAGCCTAGGAACAAAAAAATATTTAAAAGATCACCTCAGCTATAACCATGTAACGTTTCCATTCATCCCTAAACGAGGGACAAAAATTTTACAAATTCATAACTTTGAAACGTTATTCATAACTTTAAAACCTGCCAAAATTTAGTAAAAAATATTTTAACTACTTATTGTCCTAATATTTTGGGTATGGCCTCACCCATAGGAGGGTGCAATTTTTGGTTTTAGGTTATCATTTGTTTCCCAGGCTTTTTAGCAAAACTTTATCATTTGACATAAGCATAAATAAAAAGAAAATGTTTGTCCCGGGCGGTAAATATCCTGCGAAAGCCTAACAAAAAGGTTTCAAAAAAAAAAAAAAGAATGTTATTCACTGATATAGGAATATAATTAGGAATATAATATATAACTAGGAATATAATATATAATCAACCCTGATTAGGGGCGCTAATCAGGGTTGCTGTCCCAGACGGCGACAAGGCTCTCGCCATCCCTGATCCTTATATGTCGTTTATTTTAACGCAATGTTGCTTGAAATACATTTTAGATTTTTCAAACTCTTATTTCTACAAGCTTATAGTCTCCGTGTTGTTTTAAATGAAACGGTAATAGAATTTTATAAATAGTTTTACTGTCTTTGTACTTTATAGCATCAGGAAAAGCTGACCAATTAAAATAATTCCACAACTATACTTTATACAGCTCCCCATGTAACCATCACTAACAACCTAATAAGAGTAATGACTTTTTCTAGACTAATTTAAAAAACATTTAAAAGTTTGGATTATCATTTAACAAAAGTAAATTTTATTTAAATTTTAGAAACACAATCAAAATAATCGAAATCAAACTGAATAAAAATGAAGTATATCATTTATACTGCAAGAATAGTAGAACTTTTTAACAATGGTAATTTAACCAAAATCCAGATTCTTCATCAAGGCTTTTAAAATCAAAAAATTTTAAGTAAAATCATTCGGAGCAAATATTGGACAGTGGAAGAATTAAGGTAGGTCACACTGGGATTAACTAGAAATTAATTTTGTAATATTCTTTGCTGCGTTCAAAAATACTATTTTCTATTCTAGTAATTAAAATGTATATTTTGCAATATAGAGAAGCAATATATATATCTGCAGCCGTAATATCATAGAATCCTGCTATAAATTTTCGTTAAGATGTTTTAATTGCATGAAATTATTTATATGCCACAAACTGTTAAACAATAATAGAGAGTGCTTGCATCTGTAAGTTTATTATAAAATGCAATTGTATGACGCAGTTTCATAGTAATGTAAAAAGAAACTTGGGATACAATTGTCTGATTGCCTTTAAATTTAGTTTAATAATCATAAAATCCCAAATAATAAGTTTCCAAGTGTCATAAGATAAAAAGTTTTGACCGACAATAACTCAGGAACTTCAAGTAATTAGCAAAAAAAAATTTATTAGCTTTTTTTTTACCCTACCAGCTATATTACTAAATATAAAATGAGCGTGATTGAAGGATATCACTTTGAGTATTGCTTGATTTTCCCAGAAAATGGCTTTTATAAAAAGCTTGATACAAAAAGTGCTAATGTGTAACTTAAAAGTTACACAAATTTTAAAAAAAAAACGAAATTTCTTGAAGTAAAGTTTTAAAGATTTGTGTTTTTTAAAATATTAAATTTTTTTTCCAGACAGTTGGTATCCATTTTACGACAGTTGGTACCGAAAAAACTTCAGCTATGAAAATGTAAAAGTTGAAAATATCAAACTTTTTCTGCACTAAAATATATTATTTTTTCTAAAGGAAACTAAAAGCCTTTTATAGATAGGTTTAAAGGTCAGAAATATTTCTCAAATTTATATATGAGCTGTTCAGAAGCCAATGTGACTAAGTCATAAAATAAATTTTTTTATTCATAATTACTTCTGAAATTATCATAAAAATATTCAAGGATTATAAATAAGTGTTCTTTAATATAGAAAAACACAACAAACGACAAAATCCTTCAAAAACCAGAAAATATACTATTTATTCTATTAAAAATTAACAAAACTTCAAAAAGCGGACTTAATCGCAATTTCTTCTGAACGACTCATATCTTTATCTTTATCTCATTTTACTGAGCAAAAACAATATTCAAGCCAAAAATAAAAAATAAAAAAGGTAACTACAGTTTTATTTAGGTAAAAATTGTATAAAATAATTCCTATGGTATTAAAAGTTTGATAATAACTATTGCCAGATAAGTTTGATAATAAAAAGTTTGATAATAACTATTGCCAGATTATAACTAAGCCAGATGAGCCAGTGATTTTTACCTTATAATAATTATCACATTTTTAATACAGTAACAATTTTTTAATGCAATAATAAACAATAGAAATTAAATAATAAATTAATTATAACAAAGACAACACTGTAAAAATTTCTGTTTTAAAGTTATACATTTTTCAACTATTGTAATTTTTATATTTGTTCACTAAACAAATATAAAAATTGTTCGTAAATAAATATAAAAATTGAGTTACTAAGTTACTAAGCAGATACGAATGTTTATTTGTTTTGAATTAAACAGCGTCTACCAATTGCTACACAGCGTCTACCAATTGCTACACAGTTAATATAAAACACAGCAACAAAGAGTCTTAAAATTTTCAAAATAACCTCCAAAGAGGAAAATATGCGATGTTTTATCCCATATTCAAATTACGCGATTTTTTATGGTATTTTGTTATACCAAATTTTATACTAAAACTATTATTTTCCATTCTGCAACAAAATCATGAAAAAGTTCCGAATACGTTCAGATGAAAATCAATTTATTAAAAATCAGCAAGTTCTATTTACAAAATTAAATCTCAACATGATTGAAAACTAACTTATGTGAAAAGACATGAGTTCGATGCGAAAAATCATGACAACCAAACTTCGATGTTAAAATTAATTTAATATAGTAACTTTAATCTATTTTTTTTAATCGATAGAGAAAATTTTAGTAAATGAACAAAAATGTCTCTTTTATTTCTTTTTACATGTGTAAATTTTCCATATTTCTGTTTTTCAGAAACTAAACGGTCAAGGCATATCTATACAATTAACTGTCCCAACAGTATTGTAGAAAAATTTTTTTTTGCTAAACAAAGAAAATATTATTTGATGACTTGTTAAATGTACTCAAACTAAATAGTTTAATTTGAGTGCATTGGATATAAAAAAACAATATTCACTTCTTAAAAATGCAATCTGGAAAGTTGCTGTATGTTTTTGTTTTGTTGTCAAAAACAATTTTTCTAAATAACTTACTCCTTGTTAAATACCAGATGCGTTTGAGTGGTAAAGTATTTTTGTCGAAGGAAAAATAACTTTGTTTCTATTAAAATTAGCTATGAAGTTGTAAATATATGTACATATATATGTATAAATATGTACATAATATATATATATATATATATATATATATATATATATATATATATATATATATATATATATATATATATATATATATATATATATATACAGTGCCGGTTTTAGCACTACCAGCGCCCTGGGCGAGATTTCTACGGCGCCCCTAGCTCAATTTAACCCCATTTAAAAAAAAGGCAAAGCGTAAAATAACCAATTAGTTTCGCCCCTAGGCCATCGCTCAACCAGGCCCTACCCTAATGCCGCCACTGTATATATATATATATATATATATATATATATATATATATATATATATATATATATATATATATATATATATATATATATATATATATATATATATATATTATTCTTTAAACAGTTAAGATATTACGTTTACATAAATAATAGTCAAATAACAAACTTTTCAATTGGTTGAATAGTTTCTAATTACAATTGCTTAATTATTTTAATTTTTAATTATTACTTTAATTTTTAGTATTATTACTATACTTATCATTAAGATTTATTATAAAGATTCATCACAGTATATATTATTTATAAAGATTTATGACAATATTTATAAAGATAATTTCGTTTAAAACTTCAAAATCCTTGCACAAATATTGACTCTTCGTAAAAGCAATCGCTGTTAATACAAAAGCGGAAATGTTTTGTTTCAAACGCTTCCTTACATTTATGAATCTTACATAATAGGGTTTGGATCAATATATCGTACCTACAACAAAGTCAGATTTAAGAAACTGGTTCATTGTCCATGATTTCATCGTAAATGGGTGTTAACTGGTGCTTACGTATATTATATCCAATAAGAGTAAGTCAAATTATTTTATTTTAATTAACTTATATTTTTCATATTGCTGAGGGTTCTTGTGAAATTTTATCTTATTTAGTCTGTTCCAAATAATATGGGAATTGTTTTGGCTCGTGTTACTTCATTAATCCTACTTAGCATATCTTTAGTTTTGTTAGCAATAGCTGTTGCTCTTAAAGGTTGGAAAGAAGAAAGGTATTATGATGAAATCATGGAAATCAGTTTATGGACAATATGTCGATATGCGTTTGGCACAATTAGAGGGTTAGATTTTAATAAATGTTTTGAAAATTACTATGCTGAACAGCCGTTCCAAGGTATATAGCATACCAGTCAGCTTGTAATAATATTATATTTTTAAAATGATATGTATAATAACTTGTTGCCTGTTTTTTTTATTTTTGTTTTTTTAAATAATGTTTTTTAGAAATAAAAGAAGTATTTAAATAAGATATTTTTTTGTTATCTTTTTTAAAAAGAATTTTGTTTATTGCATAATTTCTGTTAGGTAGTAATACTTTTTAAAAACTGTATAATTGGTAAGCAATAGTATGCTCAAATTAACTTAAATGTAATTGTTTAACGCACTTTATCGTATTTCACTAAATTAAAAGTTGTTGTTTTTTTCAAATATATTTTAAAGCGTGGTTCGAATGCTTTCGATTTTTTCTTGTTTTGGCGTTAGCTATTTTGGTGTTAGCGTTTATTTTCGTATGCTATGAACAATCTTTTAAAGATGAACGTTTAAAAAAGTCATGGAATCTAGCTGCGATTGCTTGTATTTTCAGTGGTATGGTTACTATACTTTTATTTGATAAATAATTTTAAACAAAACTGAGATAATGTATACGCGAATAAATGTATATATGCATACATACATATATCCATACACGCATACATAGATACACACATAAAAACATACATGCATACATACATACATACATACATACATACATACATACATACATACATACATACATACATACATACATACATACAAACATACATAAATACATACATACATACATACATACATACATACATAAATACATACATACATACAGACATACATACATACATAAATACATACATACATACATACATACATACATACATACATACATACATACATACATACATACATACATACATACATACATACATACATACATACATACATACATACATACATACATACATACAAACATACATACATACATACATACATACATACATACATACATACATACATACATACATACATACATACATACATACATACATACATACATACATACATACATACATACATACATACATACATACATACATACATACATACATACATACATACATACATACATACATACATACATACATACATACATACATACATACATACATGCATGCACACATATACACACACGCATACACATGTTATATACTTATATGGTTTATATGTCATTTGTAAAAATTTGATTAAAAAAGAGAAAAATCTGTTTTGATAATTCATGAAAAATTAATTTGCGTTAATTGTCATCGTTTTATTATTCAGCAAACAACATTTAAAAAACAAAAAGAAATCTAAAAAAGTCACAGCAGCTCAGTTCCCATTATGGGATAGAAACAAGTGATCTCTCTTCATTCATTATAATCATTAACAAATAAACAAGTTTTTTCTTTATTAAAAGCTACACTCTTGTTTAAATGAAATCTCTTCACAATAAATACCTTTTGTTCAAACTTTGTATTCATTGTTTATTAAACAAGTTTCGACTTTGATTCAACCTACAAACGGCGTGATTAGAATTAATAAATGTTTTAAAGCAAAACGAACAAAAAAGCTATTCAGTGTTTATAATAGTTTTTTACTTTATCTTTTTATTTCATTTTTTTTACATTTTTACAGCTTTTCTTACCGGAACTTCATTGGCGCTTTTTTGGTACGAGTATTCATTCGACTTTCTTGAAGAAACATTTCGATGGGAAGTAATGGGCTGGACTGAAGAAACAACAGATTACTTAGGGTTTACAGAGTATCCAGGGTAATTTTTATCTATTTAATTTTTTAATCTAATTTTTTTTCTTCCTCTCCACAAACAATTTTTTTGATTTCCGTTTTAAAACACCGTTTACTAACTTCAATCAATTGCATTAAGTGAACAAGAGGTTCACTTAATGCAATTAATTGAAGTTACTTGTAGTAGGTGCTGTCACACAAAATTGACTTAAGTGAACAAGAGGTGTCTAGTTTTTAACTGCTGCACCGGTTACAAATAGGGCACATTTTGTTCAGGGACCTTTCCAAACTATATTTCTAATTTTTATTGACATAGTTCTAATTTGTATTGTTTCATTTTTTGGGAGCCTATTCATCCAAATCAAGTGTCAAGCATTACTTATCCATCTTGTAAGACCAGTGTAAGTTACCATTAGTTGTAATGACAACTCAATTATAATTGTAAATAATTTTACCCATTTTACTATACACTGACTTTGATTTAACCAAAATGTTTCCAATATTTCCTTTTAGACCACCTTTGGTATTTTCTGTGATGTCATTTTTTCTGATGTTTTTTACCAGTTACTCGTGCTACGTTACCCACTGTTGCGAAAAAAATATGTTTAATAATGCTTCCTTGAACAAATTCAAAGAGCAAAAGTTCGAAGAAGGCGTTTAAAACTACCAAAAAATGACAATATGTATATACTCTCATATTTAAAAACCTAATGTATTATTTTTTTTCTGCAAAGAAAAGAAAAATGTAATTTTTTAAATCGTTGTTGTCGTAACCATATTAAGCGGGAAACCCCCTCTAATTTTAAAATCAATTTTTAGAAAAAAAAATTTGTCAGATCAATAGCATATATTAAAAAAATGAGAAAAAAGTACCAAACAAAATAAAAAGTAACCTGTTGCTATGGAAACCATAAAAAATTACCAAAAAACAGCAAAAACAGGTTTCATGCCGGCCAATATTGGTGGCAGGGAACAAAACAAACCAAGTTGAAATTTTTATATGGTGTTTATATAGAGTAGAAGAGTGTTTTAAGTTCAACAGAATTTTTTTTATACAAATATAAAATCAGGAATTTTGAAATCAAAGTCCAATATTCAATAATATGGTACTAAAACAGCATAAACAGCAAGTGTAAATAAAAAAAAACAACAACAAGAACTATTCAACTTTAAACACTCTATACCAGTTAATAAACAACCACTGAAAATTTTAGAAATGGCTCTTGAATGGATGGCGAGCAATGTTAGCCGGCGTCCTAAATACTTCATACTGAGAAAAAAGCAAATTAACATTTTTTTTAATTAAATAACACCAAAAAATGTATAAAAAAGCAATCATTAACTTCATTAAATCTAAAAAGCAGTATTTAAAATCCTCCTGGTTCATAAGTTATATCTTCTTTTTCCAAACTATTATCATTTTTTTAAACTTTTTTTGCTCTATTTAACTGTCGCCTCAACTTATTCATTTCATTCATTTATAATTAGATTGTTTTATTTTTTTATTGTTTATTTTATTGGAACCTTTAACCATGATAGCACCTGGTAACATATTTAATTGTTCAAAAACTAACACTAAAGCTTTCATACCAACATTAAAATTTGCTACCGCATCGTACACACCAAATTTCAAATTATCGAGTGACACATACCTGGTCTTCGGTAATCGGTCCCAAATTATACTGTTGAACAATTCATTAGCATTTTGAGTTTTCCAAAAAATAGGTCTAATTTTAAAAATTTCATTCATTGGAAGACCTGGACCTGGTTTGTAAGTGTTGGTTTTATTTGCTTTATCAAAGTTGAACTTGCACCAACTATTGATGCCGGTAGGACAGTGAGGAAAGTGCAAATTATTTGTTTATAAGGCAACATGAAATAATGAAGCTAATACGCTTGCCTTCTCATACCTGCTAAGTTTTTAGCATTTTACCTTATAGCAACCCCAAAGAAATTTTGCAGACGATCGATTACTGCATCTGTAAGACAGCCACGCACACCGAAACCTTTTTCTCTTTTCTTTAAACTTCGTAATCGTGTACCAACACGTTTTTGATAGTGTCCCACACATTCTAACTTATTAACTTGAATGCCAGGGTAAGTATCTATGACATTAATGAAAATTTTACTGTCCCCGTCTCCTAAAAAATTCATACATCGCAGTTTGTACTTATCAATAGATCTTAAAAACACGCATTTTGCACAAGTGGTCTCCAAACCGCTTGCAGATCCTTTGTAATTGTTTCTACAAATGTGAGAGTTCCTCCATTGGGCATAGATTGTAGGGTTTGTTTTTAAAAGATCTTTCTTTAAAAAGCAACCTTTGCAGAATCTGCACATTGGTTCGACATCCAAAATCTTTCCAGTGTCCATTGATAACGCAGAAAAGACACCGTTTAATGATGAAAAGCCTCTTCTCTGGCAAGTTCCATCACACAACACACCAATATCAAAAACTTCATCATTAGCAGCATGTTTATGCAATTCTGCTACTGCATCAAAAATGGTATCTTCAGCAACTTTTTGTGTGACAGCACCTATTTTCACAGCTTACTTATCATAATTATTTTGAGTCATTGCTTGTGGCATATTCATTAAAGTAGTGAATATTTTTATACCAGAATATCCTTGTCCAAGTGCACGCATTGCGTATACTGATCTACAATTAATATCATATCCTCTGTTACATTGTTTTGAAGTACAAAAATCATTTTCATATTTGAAGTTAAAGCACTTGATAAGTAACTTTGAGGCAAGTCCGTTTTTGACTTGCATTTTTTCGAAAAATGAAAAGGATAACCACTCGCCACATTGAGGACATGCTAAAACACTAAATATGTCAGATAATATAGAGCAATCTATAATCCTATATCCAGATATTTTCATTCTTGTAAAAGCTCTGGAACATTCAATTGGCTTTACCTTCTTTGCAGATACAGATGTAGAAAATTTTTTTAATCCAGATTCGTTATTTACCAAGTTATTATTGACAGTTGTAGTATTTAAATCAATCAAAATTGTTACAGAAGGATTATCATTTAACTCCATTTCAATATTTTTTTTGTCAAGACTGTTAAATTTCTTATATATATATATATATATATATATATATATATATATATATATATATATATATATATATATATATATATATATATATATATATATATATATATATATATATATATATACACACACACATAAGCATATATATATATATATATATATATATATATATATATATATATATATATATATATATATATATATATATATATATATATATATATATATATATATATATGATATATATATATATATATATATATATATATATATATATATATATATATATATATATATATATATATATATATATATATGTATATATATACTAATTACGAAAGTCATTTTTTAAATTTGTTCTGTATAAATATATTATTAAGTTAGTTATTCTAAATTTTTTATTTTTTCATTTTAGGTTTAAAATAAAAAAAAATTAGCAGATACAACGATATGAAGTTAACCACGAAAAATAAAAAATCAAACTTTGTGACATAGTTTTAAAAAAATTTACGTTTTCAAAACTATTTCACGTTTTCATCAAAACGCAAAAACTTTATTGTTACGTCTTTAAAACTTTAAAAGGGTTGTCACGGAGAAAACTCTCCGCGGAGTAAGTTGTCCGGTCGGACATTTTACTCCGGTGTCACGTTAAATAAGTAGATCGTTAAATAAGTAGCCAAAATGATATTCTGCGCATGCGTTAGTTCACGGATATTTAACGTATCAAGTCACGTTAAATAAGTAGACCGTTAAATAAGTAGACAAATTAAACAGTCGAGGCATTTTTTGTTAACCCAGACAAACAAATTAATAAAAACTTACGTTAAACGAACTTTAAGTCAAGCGAATTGTTATTTCACGGCATTTTTATAGCGATAGTTTACTACTTTTAATAATATTTAACTCACCAAAAAAATTCTAGTCGAAGTTTATATCTTTTTAGTATAGTATGGCAAGAAGCATATTTTTAAGAAAAACTTTTTTCTTTTCTTAGTCACTTACTGGATAAGTATACTAAAATAAAAGACATACTTTAATGATATTAAATAAAATAGTAATCTCCACGCAAATTTACTGTAATTGCTAAATAATTTAACTGCGCATTTTAGCAAAATGTTTCACGTTAAATTATATCTCATAATTGTATTTATTTTAAATTTAATATTTAATTAAAGAAAAGTTCTCACTAACAACTAAATTTTTTGATTAAAAGTAGTTGTTACATGATCGCACGCACATAAATGTAAGAAAAGTTACTGATATTTTCACAGCAAGAAGAAAAGCAGAAGATTTATTAATTAGTGTCTAGCTTTTTTGTGTGTGTTAATTTACCTTCCCAAGGCCGAGAAAGCCACTACAGTCGAGCAGGCATTTTTAGTTGAGGTTACAACCCTCTCTGAACTTTATAACACCGAAACACAAACCATGACGGACAACGCTGTTTTGCGGAAAAACAAGTTGAGCATGGTACTACTAGGGGCGTGGTGGTGATCGAACTTGAAACTTCTCGATTACGAGGCGAGCGCTCTACCACTACACCACTATTGCACTACTGTTTAATAACAACCTAGACGGTTGTTATTCGACGATTTTAGCGGTGTTATGTATATAGCACAATAATTTAGTATTTCTTACATATGTGATGTTTTAAGTTAAAAAGATATTAAAGAAACAACACACTTCATGCTAAACTAAAACTTTATTTTGAAAATAAGATCAAAAAATTCTTACACAATATAAATAACAAAATAAATAACATGGTTTCTGTGTCCTTTTGAAAAAATTTAACTTGGTTGAAACTTGGACATTTTGGGAAGAAATTCGATTTTCCACATGGAATTACAAGCCTATATAATATAGAAATATAGTATGACATAAATTGTATAATACAAATGCAGTGAAAAAAAAAATTAAATAATAAATACCTGCTTTTGTGAAAAGTACTTAACAACTGCATTGATCAATATATGTTAATGAATTTATTTTCAAAATGAACTCTAAATTTGTGCCAGAAAAGTACTTAACAACTACATTGATCAATATATGTTAATGAATTTATTTACAAAATGAACTCTAAATTTGTGCCATAAAAATTTAAATCTTTGAAATGTATGAATGTTAAAAATGCTAAAACAGTCACGCCATTTACAAGCCAGAATAGTCTAAACTTTTACAATATTCTATAATAAATTGATCAAATATCTCATTAAAATTAGAAATAAAATAACCATATTTTTAAACATTACTCTTGTCGTAGTAGAAGAACTTATAGTTAACTGCTACAAAAACAAACACTTGTAAGTAAAGAGTTTAATAACAGTAGCTATTAACTATATATCAATAATCCTAATTGATATAATAAATAACTGATAAGAATAAAAAATAAACTACAAAGTAAGCAAAACAAATCATCATGCCAATAACGAAATAAAGAAGAAGCAATAGTTGACCTAAATTAACCAATTATATAACTTTAAACAACTATAAGACATATACAAACATAAAATAAATAACTAACTTATTAACTAAAATTTTAAATATATTAAATAACAAAAATAAACTAAATTATTAACTAAAACATAAGATAAATAAACAAACCGACGAAAGAAAACAAAAAAACTTTTTATGTGTAATTATGTCATAAAAACTAAAAAACACGCAGGAGCAACAAGATACATAAACACTAATTATGTAACAGGAATTATAAATCCATATCCAGAAAAACTTGAATGACAATCAATTATTATTATTTTGTCTGCACTTACAAAAATGATTGCAATCAATAGAAAAGGCAGACCTTTTATGACCGTCTAACACAGTAACGAAAGGAAACATTTCTAATACACCATTCTTAATACATTTTAGGCAATGTTGCCTTATATCATTATGTTCCCATATAACTAAACTTGGATTGATACCATTACACAAAGCTGACTACCTGAATTAAAACAACTAAAAGTACACGAACTTTGAAACCCAGATATTTTAGGAAACTGATATGAAAGCAAACATTGTGCTATATCAATCAAGGTGTTGTCAAGCTAGCCAGATGGATTTCTTAAAATATCTAAGGTTTTTTTTTTAGACTGTGTTGACAATTTTGAATAAAAATTACTGGCACTATAATAACTGCACAAAAAACTTAAGAAAACTTTGAACTTCTACATTCACTTTTTTTAATTATACTATCAGATTTAACACTTTCTACAACACTATCAACTGGCTTCTCTTCTTTAACTGATAAAACTTTGTTACTATAAATATAGTTACTATTACTATAGTTATTATTAGTATTATAATTGCTAGGAGACGTAGGAAAATCACTTCACTAACTTTTATTTTCTTTCTTTCTAAATCATACATTAATGTGGATGTAATCTTTAACGCTGTGGAAGTAGAGTTTGTATTTTCATCATATGGTTTTTCGTTTATTTGCAAACAATAATTATGTACTTTTAAAATATTTGAAGAGATAAAACTTAGATTTTCTTCGAAGTAAGGCTTCATATTGGGGAAAGCTACAGCTGATTTCCAAACTTTACCATTAAGAGACACAACAGCTTTAGTTGGCTTAAAGTCGAGCCAATCATGCTCCATATAGTTACCTTTGCGACCTATCTTTTAGTAATTTTTCACTAAAACCATGCCACCTATTTTAAAATTAAATGACTTGAAACCTTTTAAATGTTTTTTATCATTGTATTTTTGCATTTTTTTTTTGTGCAATATAGATATTATTATTCACTATGACATGAACTGCAATACTGGAATCAATTATTTCTTGAATCTGTGATTCAGTTTAATTACTTTCTTGTCCTACCAAACATTAAAAATGGAGTGAACTTAGTTGAAGATATACACATGTATGGAGACCAAATAATACTGGTTCTAATAAAGTATCCATAATTATCTTGGGATTCTTTAGCTACTTTTGAAAGATCTCGCTTAATTAATCTGATTTGTTCTCTCATCTTGTCCATTTGTTTGTGGATGATAAGCAGATTTTATTAAATGCCTTATATTGAAAGTAGAAAATAAAAATTCATTCAAGTTATTTAAAAATTCATTCAAGCTATTGAAAAATTCTTTTGGAGGACCAAATTGATAAAACAAAGTAACAAGACACTTAGAAACAAAAAAAGCAGATTTTTCTGGTATTGAAAATACGCCGACATGCTTACTCCAAAGGTCAGTAACAGTTAAAATGTATTTATTACCTTGTGTTGTAAGCGGAAGGGGACCAATGAGCTCAATACCTAAAAACTCCCACAATTAGATGACCTTAATTGGTTTCAGTACCGGAGCACGAATTTTAATCTTCTCCATGCACTGGCACTTGTCGCATTCATTCACCCATTTTGTAATATCACTAACCATAGCTAGATAACATTATGCAAACAATATGATAAGCATTTTGTACTGGAAAAATTTACTATTATAATTACAATTACATTATGTTAGAAAATGAACCATGTTGAAAATCATTTTTAATGCAAAGAAGACAATTATTATATAAGAAAATTTGATAAAAAATATATCAATTGAAATATTTAACCCTGTTACCTAGCTAATAAGCTCCATGATTAGAGTGGTGCACATCTCTAAAAGCATGTTTTTTTTTCTTTATTTGTTAAAAGAAGTTGCAGCTTACTAGAAGCAGTTACATAGTACAGCCTTCCATCTAAGTGAAAAATATAAAAAACAAATGTTTCCACACTTTCATCAAACTATTTCAATAAATGTTCATTTGAAGACTAGTTTGCAGAATTTTGTTTGCAATGTTTACATTTGCATTCCAAAGGTGTATGCAATGGTTACTTTTGAGTATTTGCAGAAGTTTATGCAATATTATTCATTGCATAACTGTTTCTGTAATGTTTAGAATCGTATATAAATTGTATGCAAACGTTTACAACACATGTAAACATTGGTAAACACATGTGGCATGTGTATGCAAAACGTGTATGCAACGGTTACTTTTGTATATGTTCATTTGAAGATTATTCATTTGCAGAATTACAACTGCAACCTTTACAATCGTATATAAATTATACGCAAATGTTTACATTTGTATACAATGTTTACATTTTATCTCAGATTAAATTCTAAATCTTCAAAAAAAGTTAAAGTCCAAATACAAAATTACTCTTAATATTAATACATACCAGTAAACTGAAATTTTTTAGCATATTTTAGAAATGATTTACGCTGTTTTAAACTCATACATTTCTTAATTGTTCCATCATAAAGATATTTTTAACATCTTCAAGAGAGTAATCGTGGTCAGCCATCTTTTTTGTTTATAAGCAATGTTACTTATTTAACGCTGGGTTTTAGGATCCCAGTTTTAAGTGTTTTAGCGTTTTTACGCATGCGCAGAACTGTTTGTCTACTTATTTAACGAGCTACTTATTTAACGCGACACCGGAGTAGAACGTCCTAGTTTGTCCTATTCGTCCGTTTAAGACAATTTACTCCGGCGCAAACTGTCCTACGTTGGAGTAAACTGTCCTACAGTTCCTTTTAGCGGAAGTTTACTTCGGACCACTCCAGCAATGTGTTTTAGCGTTTGTTTAAACGATGGTATGAGAACGCGTGTATTATTCTGCTGCATAAAGACTTTAACACTTTATATACTAAGGATAATATTATTATAATTAACATAGTTATATTATGCGTCATGTAACTCATACAAATAAACCTGAAGCTTTTTAGTTCACAAGGTCATTTTTTTACCGGTTTAAAAGTTTAAACAAATGTTAACACTGACATGTTTAGAACTTTATATTTCGTTTCAGGTTTAAGTTAAAAACAGTAAAAAAATAAAAACTATGTTTTTTATTTTACCTTGTCTGAAACTTATTTTAGATTCAGAATCACAGCCGTACCCACAATTTTGATATTAGGGGGCCCTAGGGTTCTTTTAAAAGAGAAAGGGGATAAAAAATTTGTTAAAATTATTTTACCTATATGTTTTTCCCTAATAATTATAATTTAAAATTTTTTTGGAGGGGCCAAGGCTTCCCCAGTGGTTACGGCTCTGAGAATATATATATATATATATATATATATATATATATATATATATATATATATATATATATATATATATATATATATATATATATATAAATACATATATATATATATATATTATATATATATATATATAATATAATACATATATAATACAATATAAATACATATATATATATATATATGTATATATATATACATGTGTACATTGAATATATATATTCTAATAATATTAATACATATATATATATATATATATATATATATATATATATATATATATATATATATATATATATATATACATATATATATATATATATATATATATATATATATATATATATATATATATATATATGTATATATATATATATATATATATATATATATATATATATATATATATATATATATATATATATATATATATGTATTAATATTATTAGAATATATATATTCAATATTATAAGAATAATTGATTTTTTTTAAAGTGAAGTTTTTTCAGCTCCTATAGCAACGCCCATATCAACGGCAATTTTCTGACTTTTAGTAAACTAAATTTTTTATTTAGTACCTAACTGTTTTGCAACCTTTATTTCAATATATGTAGTACCTAATTAACTTTGGCCACATATATTATTAATATATTTTTTTTAAATGTGTTTTAAACAGAATTCTTTTTTTTTGAACTTGTACAAAACATAAAATTGAAAATGAAAACTTGAAATTTTCAGGGTGTACTCTTCTACAATTACTTGAGGTACTGTTGCAGTATCACAGTAAACTCATGATAATATTTTAAGTTTTGAACAATTATCTTAAATAAAAAATGGATTTTTTATTTTTGCTATAACTGCTTAGATCTGCCATTATGATAGAAAAATTTTTATCAAAAATTTCCAGGCCAGTAAAAACGTTCTGAAACCTTGTAGCGCTTGTTCTTCTAAGGTGATAAGTAAGATGTTTACTATGACAAAAACAAATAATTTACTTTCTCTGCTCTTTGCTAAAAATAATCTCAACCCATAAACCCTTCTTTGTCATATTTTTTAATTATCTTCCATTCCAAACCTGGAAAACAAATATTCTCTTTTCATTGGAAGTACAACTAATGGGATAGACCCCTTTAGTTAAGTAAATATTAATATTGAGAAAGTCTTGTTCTTCTTTTTCATCATTCACTTAATCCATTTTATTTAAGAAACTAAAGTAAGTTTTTTTAAAAATTGCATCTACCAAACTGGTTGACTTCGTCAACCAAATTATATATTTTGACAAAAAAAACCTAATAATGTAGGTCATTTACGAAAAGTTTAAGTAAATACCAGCTAATAATATTAATGATGCAAATAACAATGATAAAAATAAAATAACTAACTGAAACAATTACAAGAATGATAAGATAATTTTATAATTTAAAAAAAATCAGTATTTATTTTTAAACAACAATAATAATAAGCTAAAGCAGTTGGAAACTGCTTTAGTTTGTCACTATTCTATTAAATAAACCGTTCCATTAATGACACACAACTGCATAAGCAACGATGATATGTTTGTTTGATTAGATAAGGTATACTTTGTGGGATTTAAGAAATAGTACAACAGACATAATATAGTAGAGTAAATAAATGTAAATAAATGTAAAATAAATGTAATAAAATAAAGATACAAAACAGCAATAAGATATTATCTAACTACAATTAAATAATACTTTGCAATGTTAGCTGAAAATAAAACTAATCCTACCTTTATTGAGTTGAATTCAATTTTTCCTTAACTGTTAGTGAATGATTAATAAAGTAAACTTCAATTTATGGAAGTTTACTAAATTAAAACCATATTTCAACAGTGGGCAAACTAAAATAAAATAAAGGCAAAGTTAAAATTAATGAAATAAAGGAATAAAAAAGAATCATTTTTTTAAATATAATTATTTAATAATAAAACAAATCAAAAACTTTGCATTTTTTAAAACCTTATAACAAATGACTTCTTCAAACTCCATAAATAAAAAAAAAAAAATCTAAATAAACAAATAAAGCATAAATAAAATTATAGACAAAATAAGTATAAATATAAAGAAGAAGAACAATAATGCTTTAAACTAATACTACTCTTTAAGCTAATACTACTATTTAACCGAAATTTCTTGCTTATTTATCATAAACTAACTACAACTTGTAAAATCAAACAATTATCTCACTTGTTGTACAATGAAAATGATTACTTGATTTTAAGTCTGATATAAAACTTTATGACACTCACAACTGAAAATGTAACTCACACACATACATACAGATACAAAAAAAAAAGAAGAAGAAAAACATCATAATACTATTATGATATGACTCATGTCTTTATCAAAATACAATAATATTACAATTACTATTATTAGTAGTAACTATATATTAAAATTTTATATAATCAAAATTATAAATAGATATTTTATTATAAATTTATAGAAATGGCGCAGTAACTCATAAGTGTTAAAACTGAAATTACATTGAATTTCAGTTTATAACAGCCAAAAAAGTTAACAAGGATTAAAAACAATACATAAGAGATCTGAGATTTGAGGTTAAAATTTAAAGTATTTATAAATGTTGTTTTTAAATCGATTTACGTTTGGAGACTCTATGATTTCTTGTGTTAGCACATTCCAGTCATTTACAATTCTATTAGTGAAAATTTTTTGTCTGATTATGTTATTGACTCCTTATGCATTTCTAATTCATGACCTCTTGCTTAACAATTAGTATTAAAATATTCAATTCGGTTAAGCAAATTTAGTTCGTCAATTTGTTTTACTAATTTGAACATTTGGATTAATTCACCTTGCCTTATAAAATATATAATAAATCTTGTAAACTATATATATATATATATATATATATATATATATATATATATATATATATATATATATATATATATATATATATATATATATATATATATATATATATATATATATATATATATGTATGTATATATATATATATATATATATATATATATATATATATATAATATATATGTAAAAATTACTTAGTATATGAAATATAGAATGATTATATATTTCATATACTAGATTCTATTTTATTTTATTCTGATTTACTGCCAAAAAGGCTGTAAGAAGCCACTATTAATTTAGGAGTTACTGGATAAAAATAGAACTATAGAGCAATGAAACGGTTGACTTAAAAAAGTTAAAGGTTGTATGAGTCAGGAAAACAGGAAGATGGGAGAGAGTTACAAAGGGTTGAAGTGCGGGGAAAAAAACAACATATTTGCCTAATTACTAAAAACTAGTATGTTTTATTTTAATGCAGTATATCACTGTTGAAAGGAGCTATCATCTCTAGTTCCATTTAAAACTAATTAAATTAGTTATTATATATTTTAGTAAATATTATTATTAAATAATAATAACTAAATTCAGGAATTAATAATAATAACACTCTTACGAATAAGAACTATGGTGACAGTATTTCTAAAAGTAACTTTACTTATAGAAAATTAAACCTCTTTTTCTCTAAAAACTGTTATGCATTTTACACTTTTTTTTTTGTAAAAAAATCCTTTTTTTAGTAATAAAAAAATTAGCAATACAATAAACTAAGTAAATGGTATAAAATTTCCGAAGGAGTCAACCAAAATTTTGATTCATCTATAGCCTGCAGTAATTTATGTTTTATAAACTATTTTATCTAGTTCAAAAACATATAACGGTATACTGAACATCAAACAAAAAAGAAAATAAATGCTATTACCAACCAATCTGTAGAAAAAATAATTAAATATTTATGCTAAGTATTGCAAATGAAGAAATAAAAACTTTACTATAGTTAGGTCACAAACAATTAATTACATAATTATTTACAATAACAAATCATTTAGTTAAAGCATAAAAAGTAAATAAGTTTCTCACCAGTCAATCATCACAATTGAAACTTGTTAAACTAATTAGCCAAGTACACTTTATAAGCCTTTTTCCTTTAAGCAGAATCTTTTTCACAATTAATGACTGAATTTTTAATTTTACATGCAAACGATCCAAAAAACATTACGCAGAATAATTTTTGGATTATTGGCATGTTTTTATACTAAAATAAAACGCATAATGCAGAACTGCCTTCAAAAAATCTTTTAGGCATCAACCAAGAAAAATCCACCCAGTTATCAATTATATCATACCCTTGAAGTGTTCTAAAAAATAAAAACAACCACAATGCAAAATCAGAAAGTAGTCAAAAATAAAAAATTCTTATACTACCTCCTGTAAAATGAATTATAAATAATTTTGACACAAAAATATTGCTGAAATTGAACACGTAGGAAAAAAAAAAACACTGTGCAGCTTTCTGTTTAAGGAACAAATCAAATCAAAACAACATCATAAAAAAAATAGTAGCCAAACAAAATACCTAAAAGGTACAGCAACATATTTAAAGTGTAACAACATTAATCAAGATAACGCCATACATAATGGTCACAATATAAGTCTCTATATTATAGAGACTTATATTGTGATTTTTGACTTGAAGATTATAAGTCAAAAATCACGCTTTATAAATACAACATATAAAAGTCATTTTTGACACAGGCTTTGAGCTATTATTCATTTTACTAAAGTGTATGTCTGATAACAACATTATTTTCAACACAAATATTAAAAAATTAACTTTATCTTGCAGATAATTCACCAGTAAATATAACTGGCCGATATGATGGCACATAAAAGAGAACCACTTCTAACTAACTGCATTTTTTGTGTGGAGACAACTAAAAACTTCACCTCTTATCATTGGTATCTCAGAATAACACTTTAATTTGGAGAAAAATTCTAAACAATTCAACTTCGCATTACTCTATCTTCTATAAAGTATAAACTTATGAACTTATTTCTGAAATTGACTCACTTCACAATTCAAAGAAAAAAATCCAGTCTTTATTAATAATTATTCCTCTCCTAAATGATGCTAAAATTTAAATTAGTCAAAGCCTTATGGAGATTTCGATGCTTTTAATTGATTTCTCTAATTCTATAAAAAATACCTAGTCTTCTGTCCACTTATTCTTGTCTAGAATCACTGATATCAAAATATAACATAATATAGTATAATATAATATAGTTATATTTTGAGATCAGTGGTCTAGAATATATGACCTTTGAAAATTAGCAACTTTAATATAAATAGCCAATTGCGTTTCCTTTTTTAAATATTAACTCATTTATATAAAAATGTTACTAATGTAGTCTGGTCACTACATATAAAAAAAGGAAAACTAAACATTTTGAGTGGACGTTCAAATTTTTGTATAGATTTGTTCCATATAACTTAAGAAGTTTAAAAATCTTTACGTGCCACTTGGAAACTGCTTATAACTTTAGTTAGAGGCAAAATTAGATACAACTTATTGAAAAGATTTCAAGTATATAATATCCGCCATGTTGTTTATAAATCGAATACCGTAAAGCATTAATTTAGTTTCTTACAAATTATTGACAGGGGGTTAAAAATTTATAAAATTAGATGTTTTAAATATAGTTTCTTAAATCTTAAATCTTAAAAATTAAAATTTCATAAAACTTAACTTAAAAAATATTTATTTATAATTGATTTTTAATATTATATTATAATTATAAAATACTTTTAATTTAATAAATCTAAAAAAAATAATTTGTTCCCGTTCTTTGTTTACGAAAAAAATGTTTGTTTTTCAAAAACTGTTTACTAAAAAAATGAGTTTTATTTATTTTTATTTATTATTATTAAAGTAAATAATGACGAGCAGCAAAAAATCGCAGCATCTTAATCTAGTTCCTAAAAGAGAAAAAAAAAATGTTTGCGTAGTTCATCGAGGAGAAGTTGGTCATAATAATAACAAACTGCGTGGTTTTACTGAAAATGCGCTTGCGAAAGTGAAGAATGCTTGGTAAGTCACAAATTAAATATCAAACTCATTTTGTTTATTTATAAACTGCTTAAAACAATGGTACAGCAAAATAATAAATAGCATGGATTTGATAATATTTTTTTTTTTTTACTTTTGTCAAATTCGAAATGACTTTAAAATTATAAACATTCTACCAGATACGTTTCCAACAACTTTCTTGTTTCATCAAAGATGTTACGATAAGTATGTGAATATAAAAATATTAAACATTCTACAACATCGGAAAAATAGAGCAGAAAAAGTCAACGAGAGTTTAGTCGTGGATGATGCACCCTCATGCATCATCTGAGCGCAGAAGCTCAGCTCGAAAAGAGATAGATCAGGTAAACTAAAAACCCTTGAGTGAGAAATGCAGGCAAAGAAAATTACCCTTAGTTTTCACGTTCTTTATTGTTTTATGTACTACTTTGAAGTTAAAATAATTTCCTTGTTTCAGGAAAAATTATTGCGGATGAATAATGTTGCATTTGCTATAGCAAAAAGACTAATAAAGATAGGAACGGAGTGAAATGCTTACAAAATGCGTATCGGAAAGTGCAGCAAACATGTTAAAAGAAAACGCTGTAAGTAAAGCTGGCATCCCTCGACTCATAGCTAGTATATCGGGCACAGAATACTCCAAAATATTTTGTTCGGATTTCAACAAGTTTTAGTTTTAAAAATGGCTTCAAATTAAATCTTTATAATTTATTATCTTTTTGAAAACAGGGATGGAAACTTCTCCGTAACTAGAACGAGCGGTACGTTTAACAAAGTTCCATCTGATCAATCCATTGAACAAGCAATTAATCGTGATCAGAAATGCTAAGGGGGAATAAAAGGTTATAGTACTTCTGAAGGAATCATTCAACGCTGGGTACTTACAAATCATACTGTTTCAAAATTTATTTCAATTTTAAAAAATGACATGGGAATCACAACCAAAAAACAAACACCAAAAGATCTAAAACATCAAGAAAAGATTTCAACAACGGATGTGTAGAGAGAGCTTTGATACTAATAACAAATAGGGGTCCTTTTGAGGAAAGAGATTCTTTGGTAAATATTTGTTCTGGAATAGAAGCACCTGATGAGTTAAAAGAAAATTTATTGAATGCACAACCCATCGGGGAGGCAGAGTTCCAATAGTTCTTGTGACGTCATCAGTACCATAGAAGGGCCCAAATTTGACCCTGTAAGCACTTTTAGAATTGCTCGTATGTTTTTGACTATTTGTTGTTATTTATTATAGGGTTTTCTGAAGAGGATATCTAACGTTTGACGTAAATCTGTATTTTTTACTTTGATTAAAATAAAAAATATTAGCGTGACGCCATCAGTACCAAATAAGGGCCCAAATTTGACCCTTTAAGCACATTAAGAAAGGCACGTAAAGTTTTTTTCATTTAAGACATCAACCTTAAACTACTTAATTAGTTTTTGTAATGTCCAATTCATTTCCAAGAAAAAATTACACGTAGCGTCCAGACTAATGATATTAATTTTTTTTTCTCGCTTAACCCATCCCATTCGCTTTTAACTTTTTTGCTTTCCCGACCTTAGCTTTTAAAATTTTCGCTCTTAAAAGTTTCGCTTTAAAGACACTGAGCCAATAATTATATTTTGAGATTAGTGGAAATAACTCATTCTAGTTACAGGCCGTGACACGCGAAATTTAGAAAATAATGTGGGGGCCAATTTCAACTTCCTAAGTTATAAAAATGGTAAAAAAATGCTGTGTCTATGGCTGTGCTACGAATTACTTATTGCAGAAAAAAAAGTCAAACGATTGAAAAACGTCAGTTTACAGATTTCCAAGAGACGAAGAAGAAAGAATACGTTGGATAAAATGTATTTTTAATGCTAGTTTAAAAGTGTCAAGCAACACCGTAGTCTGTGAACTACATTGGCCCCAAAACTTCGAAAAAATTAAAGTAAAAGGAAGAGAAAGACCATAAAACCCACCATCAATTTGGCCTAATGTTCCTTTCAGTCAAATACCAACATCTATACTATCTTTAAGATCAGCTAAATGTGCATCATCGTCTAGCCGAAATTATTTTGACGAAATTGATTTATTTTTAACAAAAATTATTTTGACTTCGACGTTTTTTGTGAGACATAGCTAAATAAAAAACGCAATTTTTTTGTAGAAATTATAGCTTTTATTTTAGATAGCAAACTTTGCGTACAATCGACACACTTTAATTATGCACCACCAAAGTTTCTCATTATATTTGATAGTTCTTTGCTTGAATCCTTTTTCAATGGTGTGAAAAAAAAACTCCATGCTGTATCTAATGTTGTTAATACTTAGTCTAAATTTGAAGAAATTTTAAGATATCTGAACTTTTTGACACCAAATAATAAAGAAAGAGTTATGAATGAGCAAATTAATTCGATGAACACAAGCAAGTACAGTCTTAGCGTAATCATCAGAGCATTTGAGTATTATTCTACCTCTCGTACACTTTATAAAAACAATGTGATGATTTTAAACTATTTTCTATTCGAACATTAATACGCATAACCTCAAAAGTATCAAAATCTGATTTTTTTTTTTTAAAGGAAGTTTTTGATAGTTTAAGTGATATTGAAAGAACTTGTATTATTCTTCATGACGAAATTTATGTTAAAAAAATGCTATTATATCACGAAGGTGCTGCTTTTGGAAAAGCTTTAGATGACCCAGATTCTCTTGCAAAAACTATTTTATGTGTCATGATAACTTGTATGTTTGGTGGGCCTAAATTTCTTATAAAAATGTTATCAGTAAGCAAATTAAATTCTCAATTTTTATTATCAATTTATGATCAAATTCAGTTGACATTTATGATCAAATTCAGTTGACTGTAGAAGCAGTATAAGAGTCAAACGGTGAAGCAAAAGGCAGGTATATGTGACAGAAATCGAACTAATCAAGCATTTTTTTAAAAATTTGTTACACTTCCTGATAGACCTTAGTTAACCACCAGTGAAACTTTTTTGTTGTTTGACTTTGTCCACTTGATAAAAAACATCCGAAACAACTGGCTCACAGAAAAAACAGGAGAACTTGTTTTTTATGAAAATGGTGTTGAGAAAAAAGTTTGTTGGAAGCATTTAAAAAAACTTTATGAAGCTGAATCAAATTGTCTGAAAAAACTTTCTGATTTGAAAAAAGTTTCTGTTCGACCAAGTCATTTTGAAAAATTATCTGTATTATTGTATACCTGTCAAAAGGTGTTCTCCGACATACACTGCTCTACTTAATCATCCCGAAACCTCAAACATCTTAAACATCTCAAACATCTCAAACATAAGCGAAACTGCAGATTTTATTAAACTGATAGTCACTTGATGGAAAATTTTAAATGTAAAAAGTGTTAATGTGGATTGTAGATTTAATGATGATCGACAAGCTGTCATCAGAGATCCGAATGATGAGAAATTAAAGTTTATTTTGGATTTTGGAGAAATGGCACTATGCATGACATGTAATCAGGGAAAACGCATTAAACAGTTAGCACGTGATACAGGACATTCCATAAATTATATAAATACATAAATTAATTGAAAAGTTCAATATTTATAAAATTTCTCTTTTGTTGACTGTTGTAAACCATAATAAAATAGTAAAACCATAATAATATTGTTGTAAACCATATTAAAAAAGTCTTTCATGTATATTTTGGCTTTTATCAAATATAAGAAAAAGGCTATACAAGAACTACAAACATCTATCGTATATAAATAGCCTAACTAATAACCGTATGTATAATAGATTATATATAAAAGCGTTACTAAAAACTGTAATATTCAGAAGACGGGAAATGACGTCATTAATATTATATTACATTATGACTTAAATTATAACAGTCTTCTCCACGTTAGGAAAGTTTTAGGGCGGAGAGTATAGGCTTAACCTCTGATATTATACTAAGAAGGAAAGTAGTCGTCGAGATACTTTGACCTCTTCATAACGCGTCCTGTTCTTGAGGGTATGTTAGTAAAATTCTGTTGTAGTTGACTGATTACAAGGGATACTATCTATAAATTAATTCTCAACTAATTGGCTTGAAGTTACTTCGTTGGTTTCGTTTAGCTCTTCTTGCTTTCTGTTTATTGAATTGCTGATGTTGTTGCTAATGATCATCTGTTCAATGTTTAAATTGGCGGATTGTTGTTGGACTGATTCTGTTGGGGGATTTAGGTCTTCTAGTGGGACGAGGTCTTTTGTTGAAACAGTATCAATATTTCCATTTTGAAATTTTATTCAAACGTAGTGGGGCAATATTGTTTCTAGCAGTTGAACTCTGTCAACGAGTGGATCTCCTTTCATTCGTACCTGACGTCTGTAAAGGATTGTGGAATCCTGTTCTGTTAAGAAGTTAGGTAAAACAGTGCCTATTATTGATGAGCGTTGAAAGTTCATCATCCTCTGATGGGGTGTTTCCTTAGTGACGGTACACAGAAGTCCTCTTATGGACGACAAAGCCATTTGTAATACTATTTCCCATTTCTCTTTTCCTAGACTTGAGGTTTTCAGAGCTAGACTAACAGCTTTTAGTATTGTTTCGTTTATTCGTTTACACTGACCGTTGCCTTGGGGATGGTAAGGAGTGGTTTTAGTTTTAATTACTCCGTTCTTTTCTAGAAAAACTTTAATTTTTAAGCTTTCGAACTGAGTTCCACGATCTGTATGAATAGATGATGGTGCACCGAATAAAGAAAAGAGGCTGAGAAGGTGTTGTATAACAGTGTCAGCTGATATGTCTTGACAGGGGAATGCAAATGGGTAGCGTGAGTACTCATAAACCACCACGAGGATGTTTTTGTTTGCTGTAGTGAATTGTAAAGGTCCAACAAAGTCCATCAATAAGCGTTCCCAAGGCCTTGTTGCCTGAATGAAACGACATGTGGGTGGTTCGTAAAAACGTGGTTTGAGTTCATTGCAAGTTGTACATTGGTTTGTTAATTGTTTGATTTCTGCGGTGGAGTATGGTAGATTTCTGCGGTGGAGTATGGTAGATTTCTGGTTTTGCAGTAATGTATTATTCTTGTAACTCCGGGATGGCATAGCTGGGAATGGATACTGTAAAACGCTTTAGTGTTATCTACAGTCGAGCAACATCCTGAAAGGGCATTTGTTACCATTTTTTGGTTCCCCGGCCTGTAAGAGATTGTATAATTAATATCAACTAATTCTAAACGCCATTGTGTTAATTTTTTATTTTTGATTTTTGTGGCACTCTGTTTATTGAAAGTAAGGGAAATGGATCTTTGGTCGGTTATTATATTATTATATGGTACTGAGTTAATCAGATGCCTCCATCTTCTACAGCACTCCACTATGGCAGCCGCTTCTTTTTCAACTATCGCATGCTTTCTTTCGGCATAAGGTAATGTTCTTGAAAAGAAAGCAACGGGCCTGGCAAGTTGTAATAGTGTTCCTCCGAGTGCTGAGTCGGAGGCATCAGTTTCTATTGTTAATGAAACTTTTAAATTAGGGAAGGCTATACAAGCTTCTACAAGTTTATTTTTGAGTTTTTTATTGCTTCTTTGGCATGTGGGGTTAAACCCTTTGTTGGAAAATTGTCTCTTGCTTGGGTAAGTGGGAGAGTTAATGCTGTGCAATTGTGTATCCACTTAGCGTAATAAGCAAATTAACCTATCATTCGGTTTAGCTCTTTTAACGATCTTGGCTCAGGCATATTTATCAGTGCTTCGTATCTTTTTGGGTCTGCCTTTATAGTTCCATTTTCAATAATAATATGGCCTAAGAATTCAACATGAGTTTTTTAAAGTTACTCTTTTCTTCGTTTATCTCAAGGTCGGCGATTTTAGCTGCGTGTAGAAAGCAACTAAGATTTTTATCGTGCTCTTGGGCATCGTTTCCACCGATAATTATATCGTCAAGATAAGCGTATGTGTTTTCAAGTTTATTATTCTAAATGAATTCATCCATTACTCTTTAAAATATTGTTGCCGCGTTTGTACATCCAAAGGGTAAGCGTTTGAACTCATATAATTTGCCGTTAGCTTCAAATGCGGTTAGTTTATCAGGTCGTATTCTCACTTGATAATACGCCGATTTGAGATCAATTGTGCTAAAAATTTTATGAACTGCTATTTTAAGTATTAAGTCATCGATTTGTGGTGTAGGATATGAATCGAGTGGAGTGTGTAAATTAATTGTATTTGAATAATCGATCACGAGGCAATTTTTATTTCCTGTTGATACTACAAAACATTGAGCTCGCCAAGGGCTGCGGCTTACTTGAATTGTATCTTTTTTTAGTAAGCGGTTTATTTAATCGATTATGACGGGGATATTTTTGGGAATACGTCGTGAGGTTGTAGCTACTGCTTTTATTTTGTTAATATCGATTCCAGGTATTAAGGCGTATGTTGAACATTTCATACTTTTTGTTGCTAAACAGAATTTTAGAGGCTCTTTGTTTCCTTTAAAATTGATGGTAATTGAGGAATGACATGTTAACACGTCCATTCCGATAATTACAAAAAGTACAATTTCTCGTTGTGCCACCAAGTTGTCCCCAACGAGAAGTTCTACTTTTAATTTTTCTCTGGCCAATAATAATGAACCATAGAAGATACCTTTAACTTTTAATGTCGAGTTATCTGCCAGTGATACCTTTGAGGTAGATTGAGTATCGTATGAAAATTTCAATTGTCGAAGACGTTTTAATGTAATAAAAGCTTTTTCAATTGAGTCAATTGTTGCTATGACCGTAAATATTATTGTGTTATCATCCTTTTCGTTATATTCTTATAACAACTGCTTATAACAACGTTATATTCTTATAACAACTGCTGCTTTGGTGTAAGTTTTGTTTTCTTTCTTAGAAAGACAGATAGTGTCCAGTGGCCCTTTCTATGACAATGTGTACATGTAGAGTTTCGTGCAGAGCATTTGGTTTTTGGATGTGGATCATTACCGCACCAAAAACAGGGAGATTTGGTAAGATTATGACTTTTTGCAAAAGTTGGTAGCGTGGTAGTAGCTGTTATGGTTGTTGTCAAATTAAGGGCATCTTCGGTGGCCAAATCCATCGTAAGAGCTGTTTTATAAAGTGACTCTAGATTGTCATCTGTAGCTTCAAGCAGTCGTTGATGAATAGAATGTGAGCGAATACCAGCTATAAAAGCATCACATACTAGTAGGTTACTATGTTGATCTGCTGTTAGAGGTTTTGTTAGACATTTTTCGAAAATTGTTTTAAGTTACTCATAGAGCTTTCAATCATTCCCCTTCTTTTTGTTTAAAAGAGCGAAGTTTATGGCGCATCATGATCGCTGTCGATCGTTTTTGATACTTGTTATCAAGAATTTTGATTGCATCGTCGTATGATGTAACATCCTGAATTACCGTAAAAGCCTTCACTCCGAATAGAACGAATAAGACTTGAAGTTTACAGTCCTCTGGGACTGTGGCTTTATCTAAATAAATTGATAGCATTTTATTCCAGTAAATATAGTCTTCTTAGTTTGGTTCGTCGCACAGTACTTTTTTGAATATTTTTGCATCCATACTGATTTATATTTATATATAATAAAATTTACCTTATATTTGATAAAATTGTTTTAAACCATAATAAAATAGTAAAACCATAATAATAATATTGTTGTAAACCATAATAAAAAAGTCTTTCATGTATATTTTGGCTTTTATCAAGTATAAGAAAAAGGCCATACAAGAACTACAAACATCTATCTATTAAGTTTTATTTTATATATATTGGTAACATTTATATACTCTATACGAAATTATTTATTTTTTACGGAATCAATCTCGGGGCTTGGAGATAAGACAAATTGTGTCTTCTTCTTGCCCCGGCCATCTGTATATTGGAAATATTGGTTGTATTTATATTTTTATACGGCAAAAAATACAGAGAAAAAAAAATAAATAAATAGCGTAACTAATAACCGTATGCATAATAGACTATATATAAATAGCGTTACTAATAACTGTAATATTAAGAAGACGGGAAGTGACGTCATTAATATTACATTACATTATTACTTAAATTATAACATTGAGATATGACGTTAATGAGTCAGCATCTTATGCAGGGCTTTCTTGACAATTTTGTGGATTTTTTCTTGATGAATCTTCAGCTGAGGTCTTTGACAATTTACCGACCCTTGAAAAAAGTATAACTGTACAATCAAAGATGTCTCTTGTTTATATTGCTGGGTATGTTTCTCGTAATGATGATTTGCCTGATGAAGAAGAACTTTTGACTAAAACAATGTTTTATTAAGAAAAGTTTGGGCAATATCTAAAATCAGTTCATAGAGGTTAGTTAAAAATTACATTTGACTATACTGTTCAATGGGTTTTCTTTTGATTTGTACTCTTTACCTCAATTGAAGATAAAATTTGTCGAACATCCCTGTGCAACAGTTTTATGCTTATATTGGAGCATTACTCTTTTGATATGGAACGACATCATGGTAATATACTGTCTAATATTTTAATTAAAAACTACTACAAACTTTCAACGCCAAAATCGAGAAAAGAACTATCTCTGAAAATTTTAAAGTTGTCTTGTTAGGTTGACAGTTATTAATTGACACTTTTATTGCTATGTACCTGTTATTGTTAACTTAATTGATTTGTTTATTTAATTTATTCCTTAAAGTTTCTGTTTTATAATTTCATAATTATTCCTTATAGTAATACTTTTAAGTATTTACTATAAGCATTATAATATATTCTTATTTAAAGATGTAGTTACCCAGTATTTGTACTGTAGTATTCTACTAAAATACTGCAGTATTTTATTTAGTTTTCTTTTTTACCTGATTTGAAACTTGTTTTTATTTCATTGTTTTGGATATTTTTGGAATTAAGATAATAACAATTATTAATAAGTTTATTGAAAAATTATTAATAATAATAAACTTATTAATAAATCAATAAGTTCGAAAAGATTTAAAAGTTGTTTTTATTAATATATATGAATCTTTACATAATCTATTGTATTATATTACGGGAGTCATTAAATAATACATTTTATGATTTAAAACAAATTATATTCGCCATATTGATTTTTTGAAATATCGGCCCCCACATTATTTTCTAAATTTCGCGTGTCACGGCGTGTTACTTATAGAGCGCCATGATCTTATATAATTTTTCTTAGTTCTAAAATGTTTTTTTTTTTGTTTTTAATTTTTAAAATATTTAAACAAAATTTGATACCATAAACGAGAAAATGTCTTGTTTGTGGTCTTGTCTACAAACCTTGTCTATAAAATGAATTTTCGCCACACTCAGAACACACAATACACTTTTTCACCTTGGAGGCTTGAAGCTTCCTATGCAATTCAATTTTAAAAAAAGACAAAGCTTCTGCTCCTAATTTCTTACTGAATACAATGGTTTCAATTCCTTATTTAAGCTATTATGCAAACTCCCCCTCCTTTTCACTAAGCAACCCATTACTTTTATGCAATTTTACAAATAGAGGCACATTGAAAATGATTTCATGCATTTTTTGCGTGACATATTCTTTTGGAAAGCAATCATGAAACTCAATAGCAAATAAATTTATATATAGATGAAGCTCAGCAAATACGGCATCAGAAGTAAATTTTTTTTAAAAGAATAGGTTGCAACTTATTAAAAACCTTTAAACACACATACAAATCTATATTTCATTGCTTCATCATCAATAGCACTACAAAGTTTATAGTGGTTTTTTAATACTACTTTACAACGATTACCTAGAAATACATTACCATGGTAAGTTTGTTGCTCAACCTTTACATCTTCAAAGACCTTTTTAAGAGACCTCTCATGAGTCCGCATGGTATGGATATTTTATCTAGGACTTCACACTCCATCAGCGATTGAATATACTCAACGTCTAAAACTTTGCGTTGTGCACGTATAAAAGAAATTTTTTCAGAAATATAAAGGTCAAGACATTCTATATCTTCCTCCTGGCATGCTAAACACTCGTACTTCTCTATGTCACACTATAAACTCTTTTCTGATTCACCAATAATTTCACAAAATTGATGGAACCATTTCCTGATAAACGCAAAGCTTCTGCTATTTTAAAACATTCAACGCTTTTAGCAGCCTACAATTCATATCGTTTTCACATTCTCATCATGCAACAAAGACAAATCAGCTTGACAATCTAAAGTCTTACACTCATTCAACAACAACTTATACAGTTTTAAAACAACTCCTAACATAATATGCAAAACATGTCGCACTACATTACCTAAAGTTATTATGGGGAAAATCACAGGAGCAATAGTTGAATCATGAAACTTATCTAGAGCTCTTAGAGTTCTTCACACAAGTTCTCATTGTAAATACTTTCCAGAGATTGTCTTGTCCTCCTTAAAATGTTACAATTAGCAGGTGTGTGAGGCATAGAAGCATGGTTTTTTAGAAAAATTTAACTTAACTAGATCTGTAGAACTAGGGAAGCTAGCAGCTAAACCCTCGTGTCCCAGAACATCATTGATGAAATAAAAATCTCCACCTAAGAACAACCTGACTGTTTGCCTTTTAGCTTAAATCAAAACAAATATTTTGTTATATTTTTTTTTGACGTGTTAAAATTAGGCATATTTTATCAAACTTGTTTTTACTAGGTATATTAAAATCAATTGGCAAAAGAAAGCTCATTAAACTAAATAAATTGCCTCTTATTTCAAAGAATGTTGTTAAAATGGAAATGACATTGTTAGTGATCTTATCTGCTTTAATTAATTGCTTAACAAAAGGAGTTGTAGTAAAATGGGGGTTTGACGCCACTTGACGATTTCACCCCTCAAAAGCTTTTCGGCATCGGGTTTGACGCCATTTGACGCTATCACTTTTGTTGATGCCGGTTTACTCTCGAAAAATTTTGACTCCACTTTTTTGATTTCCATCCGACCCCTTTTTTAGAAATTTTCCGATACCCCTCAGAAAACTTTTTCCCTCCATGGTTTAGTAACCATTTCATGGAGGGGAGGCTATCGAATAATATATTAGACGTATGTTGGTTGTATTTGTTGATTGTTAATATGAAACTTGAGAAAACAACCTCCATCGAACCCAGCAACTGTATCCATAAAAAGGAACACAACAGTATCTACTTGCAGAATACCAGTTATTCGAGTAATAAGTATTTGGATGCCATTACCTGTATTATTAAGCTTTAGCCCCTATCCGCTCAAATGTTGATCGGAACAGCTTCTGAAATAAAGATGAACTCATTTTTGTTATATTTAGAAATGAGATCACTATCTAATATATTGTTTTCTACAAGATGGCAGAAGCTATTGATCTAAGCGAAATTGATCTTTTACTCCCTGATGGAACTGCTAAAACATCATTTATTGATATTGATCCAGACGAAGCTTTTTCAGAAGTGGAAATAGGAGTTCCTGAAATTCCATACGAACCTGGAGAAAAAATTTCATTTCTTAGAAAAGAAGGCTAATATTGTCACTAATTTCTTAAACACTAATATTGTCTTTTAGTAAAGACAATATTAGTGTTTAAGAAAGTGATCTAGAAACAAAATTTAAAATACTGGAAACACTTGATGTTTTTTATAAAAGATTTGAAATTGTTGGGAAAGAAAAAGATTTTAAAATAGATAAAAAAAGGACTTGGGTCAAATTTTATTATTTTGACGACAATCTTGTGTTTGATGGTATAGCACCGAAGACAAATAAATTTTACAGAATTCTGTTAACAAAAAATTATGGAACAAAATTCAAAGCTGTGAATGATAATAGTATAAGGCAGTTTATGCTTAGAGATTTAGGTATCGTTGATTTAAAAAAAAACCCACAAATTTCTGAGAAAGATCTTAACTCAATTATTGACCTTATTAATACAAATAACAAAATATTTAACTTTAAAAAAATAGATCCAACTGCAACTATTTCAAAAGGGTTAAATAACTTTACTATAAAAACTCGATGGCATTGTTACAACTCTTTTTAAAAACGACAATGCGGTTAATAAAAATTTAAGTAGTATAAAAAAAATAATATTTACGTTGGGTGAAAAAATAGAAGATGGTTATAGTGAGATACGTAGACTTAAAAATAAGTTGGAAAGAATTGATGAAAAAATAAAAATAATAAAAGATGGAGAACAAGGCGATTTAGAGTTAGAAAATACAAATCGTTACGAATGTTTGGAAGATCTTAACAAAGCATACGTAAATATAAAACTTTATGCAAGCAGACTTAATAGCCAATCCTATAGAATTCGAGAACTTATTCGTACACTTTATTATGATGATAGGGTTACTTAAAGACAAAAATAAAAATAACTTTTACTCAAGATGGTTGGACAATATCTGGTGTAGTTGTTGCTATTGGTGCAATTTTTGCTTCGCTCTATAAACAGTTCAGGGGTTTTACAACTGTCACTGAAAAAGCAACGACTGATGACAAGGGTGGGGAGAAAGAAAGTGATAAAGGCAAAACTGATAGTGCTGGACCTAAGAAAAATAAAGGCTATCCTGACCATCTTGCAAACTCTTTAAAGTGGTTAGCCTCAAAAACTACAAACGCAATTCCTATCATAGGTAATATTTTATTTTGGATTTATATTATATGTTCCAAAATAGTTGGATTTGTTGCACAAAATGTTTGGATACTTTTGATAGCCGCTGAAGCTATAACCATACGAAAAATTGATATATTTATAATAGCAAAAAGAAACGAAGTGCTAAAAATAAACAACATTAAGTCATAAAAAAAACAGTTGATACTACTACACGTGGTGGATGGGATCCACTTGAGCATTTTAGTATGAATATAATGGTGAACCAGGCAAATACAACGGCTATCCAGTTTTAATAAACAAACCTGTAGCAGGATTAGATGAGTCATATCTTGGTGGAGGCAAGCATTACAACCCAACTCCAGAGTTTAATCCAAACTTTAAGTTTGAACCTGTAAAGACTTTACCAAGTATAATTTTATCAATACAAGACGTTAGCAAATTGACACACCACCTACTCCTACAAAAAAATGTATCACGTTGTCCGATAAGAATTGCTGATTTAGAAACTCCTGTGATATATCTTAACGCAAACTTTTCATTTCGCACAGCATACAAAAATGTATTTCATACTTATTTATATCCGGAAGTAATGCAGCCACATCAGGCTTGGGAATTTAACAGTATTACTTATATAAATGGTTAGGCTCAGGCATTTAATATTATTACTTATATAAATGTTCTAAATTATGCTGTATCATTAGCTACGGCATATTGTGGAGTATCAACACTTATGCTTTATTGTACAAACCCTTATATGCAATGTGCTTATAGATTTCATGTTTACTAGACTGTGATGCGTATTTTTTGGCGATTAGGTCAAACATTACCATCTGCAACAAAATTTGATCCAAGAAACGTTGAAATTGATAATGGTCAATTTGAGGAAAAAAAAAGAATTTAACATATCTAAAATGGGTTTACAAATTTGCGTATACTATTTTGACTAGAGACGTTTTATTCAAGATAGAAAAACAGCAATTATGTCATTTTAGCCATTTTATCGTGTCGAACACGAATTAGAAATACGTATTAGATGCGTATAAAGACAGGTATACAATACGACGCCTCCTGAGTATCAAACTCGCATTTGAAACTCTTGTAAACACGTATAAAACACAATAACCAGAGAATATTCAATACAAAATTTTCCTGGTATTACATGCGCATTTAAAACTTCCTAGAATACGCGTTATTTACGAATTAGTTAGCATTAAACATGTTTAATAATTGTTAGTTAATAAAGAATAAATAAATAAAAAAGAATATACGTTAAATATATGCATATACTAATATAGATTTGAGATTTTCAAAAACTTAAAAATAGATTAGAATATTTTCAGTTGAAAAAATGAGTTTTTAGAGATTTTGTTGAAAAGAATCAAAATTACATTCTTGAGAAAAATCTTTAGAAGTATTTAGAACTATACTATTCCATAAAAATGGTCCGCAAAATAAAAAAAAAAATTTACCAAAATTAGTTTGAGAAAATGATTGCCAAATTAAATTATTGTTC
This sequence comes from Hydra vulgaris, assembly GCF_038396675.1. Taxonomy (NCBI): domain Eukaryota; kingdom Metazoa; phylum Cnidaria; class Hydrozoa; order Anthoathecata; family Hydridae; genus Hydra; species Hydra vulgaris. The sequence goes on from NC_088925.1 coordinate 57,433,765, forward strand.
ATAAAATTGTTCATTGTCATTTCATGTTCATGTTCACACGTTCATAAAAATGTTCATTGTCAATAAAATATATTTATTTCTATCTTTTTGTAAATACAAGTTACAAAAAGAAACGGGTGATAGGTGGATCTTGTATTTATACATAAAACAAAGAATATTAAAAAATTTAACTTTTTTTTTGAGTGCTTTCATATCATATAAAAGAGGCTTCGCATGAGCAAAATGGTCCTTGAAATTTATAAGGCGCGCTACATGCTTTTATTGCCGATAGAGAGGTTTAAATTTAATTTTATAAGTACTACCCTAAGCTATGTTTGCATAAATAATATGGCAATGAATAAACGGATAATATAATTGAATTAAGGTATGCTTATCAAGAACGTTTCTTATTTTGTATAAAATTCATATACTCTTTGAAATTTTACTGCAATGTGGCTTTTTCATGTGAGATTTTCATCGATATATACACCTAAAAATCTTGTCACCGGAACTCTTTTAATAACTATGTTATCGATAAAAAGAAAAGTTGCTAGGCAGCTGGTGCTTTTTACCATAAGAATAAAAAAGAATCCATTTAGTTTTATCAATATTTAATGATAGTTTGTTTAATCTAAACCATCGGAAATACGTTAGAATCATCAGCAAACATAATTGTCATTAGGTGAGTTGGCACTTCAGTCATGTGACTTTTCCGTGTGATAAGTTCAGAATGTAAATATTGGCGAATTTTTTGGGAATCATTTTAATGCTATGACTGAGATGAATAAAATAAATTAGTATCGTCTGCAAACATTATGACATCAAGTTTTTTTAAGACTTTCGGAAGGTCATTAATGTATATTAAGAACAATTAGGGAGCTAGAATGGAACCTTGGGAACGCCACATTTAATCTTAAGCACTTTTGAACAGATATTTTTTTCAGTATTAACACATTGCTATCTGTTTAGCAAAAAGTTTTTAAACCAGAATCATGCAACATTTTTTACGTCATATTTTTCCAATTTTTTGAGCTGGATAGCATGAACAACAGTATCGAATGCTTTCGATAGATCTATAAAGATTCCTAGAACGAATTCTTTACTAACAAATGAGTAGTTGATACTATTTACAAGGTCTACGATTGCATGTTAGGTAACATGTTGCTTTTGAAAGCCGAATTATTTTGTCTTTAAGATATTGTTGTTTGTTATATATTTGTATAATTTATTATGAATTATTCGTTCGAGGAGTTTTGAGAATACAGGAAGAACTGAGATTGGTCTATAATTGTTTAGTTAGTATGGTTCTTCAGTTTTATATATTGGTACAATTTTTCAACTTTTAATTTCTCTGGAATAATTCCTGTTGTAATTGAAGATTTAAATATTCGGAGAAGGGTTTCTTTATTATCGGAAAGGTACTCATTACTACATTGCTACAAATTTCATCAATTCCTGGTGCATTGTTAATTTTTAAAGAGTTTTTTGTATTTTCGAGTTCTTCATAGCTTAATTTGTTGAAAGTTAGTTCGCTATTTAGATCAGTAAAATAATTTTTAAAGGAGTTATTTGGATTGAATTTTAAACGCCATTGTTAGGGCCAAAATTTGCGAACAAATTGTTGAATTATTTGGCAACAGAGTTCTTACCGTTGTGTTCTGTTTCATTTATAATAATTCTATCTGGTAAGCTGTTTTTTTTTCTGTGTTTTTTTCTGATTATTTTTTTCATGATGTTTCATGTTTTTTTGGTATCTTGAAGTAACTTTTTCTTTTTTTTTTTGAAGTAATTTAGAATAATAAATTTTTTAAAATGTTTTCTGATTTTTTCGAAAAGATGTTTATATTGTTTATAAGTAGATAGGTTATCTTCATTTCTGTTTTTCAAATATTTAACATATAGTTTTTGTTTTTGAAGATTTTCTGATTCCACTGGTGATCCATGGACAGCTCAAATGTTTTACTTTGATTGGAAAATGATTATTATAGTGTTTTAGAAAAATATCTGTGAAAGTATTATATGCAGAGTTTGTGTTCAAGGTTACATACTTGAAACACTTTAACCCAATCTACTCCGATAGTGTCTTTAAAACATTGAATAGAATTTTTTTTTTTTTTTATAAACTTTTTCTTCGAGTCATTATTTACTTTCGTATCATGTTTTATTGTAAAGTAAATTGGAAAATAATCTGTTATATCAATTTTTATTATTCCTGCTTTTAAGGAGGTATCTAGAAATGAGTTTGTTAGTATGTTATCTATAGCAGTAATAGAATTCGAGGTTACCCGTGCGGCTTTATTAATAATTGGTAAAATACAACGTTGAAACACGTTATCAAAAAATAATTTAGTAATCAGATACTCTTTGTATTTTAAACAACCTATGTTTAAGTCCCCGATACAGAATAACTTTTTTTACTCTTTATTGATTTTGAGAAAAATTTATTCTAAATAATTAGAACATTTTTTAATATCACCTTCAGGTGGTAACAGCTAGAGACTATAATATTTTTAAACTTGGAGTTGACGATTTCTATTGTAAAGACCTCACTATTGGGATTAGAAATGGAGTGATCTTTTTCTCTTTATCACTTGACCATTCCGAACATAAGTTACGATACCTCCTATTTTTTTGTATGCTTTCCTTTCAGAAGATAATTGAAATAAATTAAGAAATGTTTAAGTTTCTCAAAACTTTTATTTATGCTTCTTATATTTATGTGAATTACCGTAAAATTATTTTTATAAGCTTCAAGTTCAGTTTTTAAAGTTTCTGTTTCAAAATCGCGAGAATTAAAATTATTCATTTGAAAAAATTTTTTAATGTCACTTGTTAATGTCACCTTTTAATGTCTTTTTCTATATTTGATATTTTACATTTGTTGTTATTGATGTCTTTCTCAAGCATGTCTAATCTAATTTTGAGATTTGCACTGATTATTAGGGTAAATAATTTTTTCTGTTCTTTTAATAAACGTTCGGTTTCTTTGAGAATAATTTTGTTATGTTACGCAAGCTTACTTGTAATCATTTTTTCGATGTTTTTCATCGTAATATCCATTTTTTTATAAAAATTTCTCGCAATTAAATAACGCGTCTTTCTTCCGCAAGAGCAGAAGCGCAAAAGTTTCACTGGCTAAAATTAAAAAAAAGTATTGATCTGTGAAGGTTATTCTTCAAAGTTTCTTAAAAAAGGAGCTAGGAGATTTTCAAGTCGTTTTCTCTATATTTTATTTTATTTACACTTTTTGACAAGTACAAGTACTGTTTTAAATTGCTTTTTTTGGGTTTTAGGACATCAAAAAAAAAAGATTATTTAGCATATTAAATTACAATATTCGATACATGTTTTTACACTATTTTGCTTTTTATATCTGGACTTAACAATTAAAAAAAAACACTTTTTATCATTATCTAGACATTTTTCTTGACGCCATTATGGTACTCTGTTAAACCTACATAGCTAGTTATTTAGGAAAAACTGACCTATATCTGGCTGCGTTCCTATTCTGGCCGATTTTCAAAAAACTTTATTGCAGGGTTGTATTGATTGCTTTAAAGTAAAAATACAATATTTAGACTTTATAATTTATAAACATGCCGTTTAAAGTACTAATTGACTCGTTAACTGCTTTAAGAACATTTTTTTTTAATTTAATAAATATCATGATATAAACTCGATGTTTGGTACTTTCAAAATTTTCCTGATTACATCTGAACATTTTGCGTTTGTAAATCTTTTAAATTGCTACTAATACTATGATAAAATATTGTTGAAACGGTGTATGCATTTATGCTTACTTTGTATAACGTTCAATGGTTCTTTTTTTTTTTTTTGTATATTTCTCTATACAATCTTATAACATACTTTCAAGTCATTATTCTATATCTGGCCATGCTAAGTCTTAATTCTGACCATGCATAAAGTGCATAGTTTTTAAAATTATTCACTTATCACAGATTTATAATTAAATTTTCTTGGTGTTTTTTTGCACTTTACCTTAGAATAGAAAAAAATAATAAAACTAAAAAAATAGAAAATTCAACGAAAATTGAAAAGCAGAAACGCAAACACAGAAAACTCCGTTTATGGAATGATGAAACGATGATATCAGCAATTAAAGCTGTTTAAAATGAAGTTTTACAGCGAGCAGCATGTAAAGTTTTTGACATTCTAAGATGTTCGTTACAAGTTTAGCTTTCTGGAGTAACAGAAATGGGAGCCAAACCCGAACATCCAACTATTTTAGATGAAGAGGAAGAAAAGAAATTAATCGATTTGCATATAATCGTGCAGCTTTAGGAATCAGATTTGGTTGATTGCAATTTCTAAAAAATGGTGAATATTTTGCTTTAAAACATAAAAAACATTCAAGAATGGAACTTCTACAAAAAATGGTGGCATGGGATCTGCTAAAGGCACAAAGATTTAACTTGACGTCAACCAGAAAGTACAGCAGCTGTTAGGCATCAGCATATGAATGTTTGTAAAGTGTTGAAACATTTTTCTATTCTTAAAAATGTGTTAACAAAAAACAACCTACATCAAAAACCGCAAAACATTTAGAATATGGATGAGACTGGGATGCAGTTTGATTATCGTCTTCAAAAAAAAGTTGCTAAAAAAAGAGTTAAGTATCTACAATGCCCTCAATCAGGTAACCGGGCAGCAATCACAGTAATAGCTTGTGTCAATGGATTGTGTCAATGCAATGCATTCTCTTTTCCACAACATTTTATATTTAAAGGTAAAACTATTAAGTCTTTTTTGAATTAACTTAAAATTTTTTTTTGGTTTTTACAGAAATTTCATTGCCTTTGACCAAATTGCCCCAAATGGTGCAAACGAGCATTGGGATTCTTACATATATTATGAGTTTTTATAAATGTGTATGAACTTGTTAACTCTGACAATATGAAAAAGCACTTGTTCTTTAACTAAAGTTAATTTCTATTATTTTTACAAAGCCTCAATTGTTCACAAACGCCTCGATTTGGGGAAGACGACCTGAACTTTTTTACATATTTTTTTGATATTTATAAATGTAAACAAATTTGTTCACTCTGACAGTTTGAAAAATCTTTTTTTCCTTATCTAAAGTTAATTTTTACGGTTTTAACATAGCTTTTATAGCTTTTGATGCTATTGCCTTAAATAGGCCAAACGAGCAGTGGGATCTTTACCTAAGGGCCCCTAATATGAGAATAATAATTTGTAGAATTAAATGCTTGGATTCTTTAGTTAAAAAGAAAACAATAAAAATAACTTAGCATAAGAACTTCGATGAAACTCTTTCTTATTGATGGTATTTGAAAAACAAATTTATGATCAAAATTTAGCGCCATAAATCTTTAAGGAAAACGCAACAAGTCTTGGCGCAAAATAGGCGTTATTGAGCCCAACATAAACTGTCATAACTCAAGAACCAGTTATCCAAATTTAAAAAACGAACTCATTCTGAAAAAGCCTTTATTATCCGCGTTCCTAGGTATTAATAACAGCCGGAGATAAAGATAATTGTAAAATCGTGTCAAGTACAAAAAGGTTAGAAGCTTTTGGTAGATCGTTAATATATTTTAGAAGTTTTTGGTAGATCATTAATATATATTAGAAATAGAAGAGGTTGTAATATGGATCCTTGAGGAACTCCACATGAAATATTTAACAAATTAGATGATACGTTATCATCCACATAAACAAATTGTTTTCGATTATTTCGGTAACTTTTTAACTAAATTAATATATTTCCAGTAATTCCGTACCACTCCAACTTTTTAAAAAGAATTTCCTGATCAATAGTATCAAGAGCTTTTGCTAAGTCAATAAGAACACCTAAAGTAAATTGAGAACTTTCAAATGAGTTAGATATATTTTTTGTAAATTGTAAAATGGCATATTCAGTGGAAATGTTTTTTTGGAATCCATATTGATTGCTGTATAATAAATTGTTTATAGTAAGATGGTTATAAATTTTATTAAGCAAAATTCTTTCTAAAACTTTAGAGAATACAAAAAGTAGTGAAATTTGACAATAGTTTCTTATATTCTCAATGTCACTACCTTTTAATATTCGTATGACTTTTGCTAATTTTAGAGCTTGTGGTTAAATTCCCTGTTTAATTGATATTGAAAAAATTTTAAAGAGTATATCTTTTAAAATGAACTTACAATAATGTTGTCATGAATACCATCAGGGCCTACTGCTTTGTTAAACTTTAACATTTTAAAGGCATTTTTAAACTCTTCAAAATATAATTCAAAAGAGTTCAAGTAAGAGTTTAGAGGGAAACATAGATCATTCATTAAACTGTTAGCTATAGAAATATTTATTAAATTCTTCCGTAACTTGTTTTTTATCATATAAAAATTCATTATTATGCTTATTCTTTTAGCTTTGAGATTTAAACTAACTTCAGGAAAATTAGTGTCTTAAAATAACCATGAGCGAAACTAGGTTTTTTCAAACCGAGACGAGACCGAGAGGAGAAGTTAGTACTTCTCGTGAGACCGAGAATGAGACGAGACGAGAAATTTAACAATTTTTGAAAACAAATTTATTAAAATCCAAGTAAAAAAAAATGTAAACATGGTTTTGACAAATATACACAAATGACATTTGTCAAATGTAAACAACTTTTTCAAATATTAATTCAGAATTTTTTTGCCAAACTTTTCCAACAAGACAATGTTTTCTCTGATTAAGATGATTTGTTCTACTTTTTCTGGGTGTAGTTGTGTCTGGATGATCGGACGACATTTCCACCTGAGCTAAAAACTCTCTCTGATTTAGTTGAACTTGCTGGAATAGCTAAAATTTGTCTAGCTAATGAAAAGAGTTCTGGCAATGTATATGAATGCAATATCGACCAATCAAGAATCGGAAAGTCTTTTTTGGCATCAGGGAGATATTCATACTGGCACATTTCGCTCAAAATAGGATTCAGTTCAGATGTTGGCTCTTGTGTTTCAAGTCTGACGTTTAACTTGCGCTTCAGTTTTGAATTAGGGGACAAATCTGCTGAAAGGACTCTGGCAACAGGTTGGCACTCAACATTATCCTTAACCTGTGAGGTTAACCATTCTTTTGATGTTTGAAATTTTTTAGTGAGCGTCAAGTGAAGTCCCTTTAAAGCAGGATTTAAGTAGTTTGCTGCAGCACTCAATAAGTTTCCAGTGTGACAAAGAGGAAATCTTTTCTCAATGCAGCTTTTCAAGTTTTTTGCATACAAAACACCGCAGCCATTTTTTCCATCCGTCTCAATAAATTAATCAATTTTGTCATGGATTAAATAAAGAGAATCGGCGACAGTGCTAATTGTCAGAATAGACTCAGCCGACCACGTTTCTGTAGCTTCTTTAAGTGGTGCCAAAATTTCTACTGCTCCCTCGATTGATTTCCACTGTGATGCACTGATGGTCTTTGAAGAAAAAATATCTTCATTTGCACATAAGCTGATAAATGCACTCTTTAGATGTAGGACAGAAGCCAGTTCACTATTCAATCTTGTGTCAACAGATTGGCGTAACTGTCTAAAATTGATTCCTTGAGCGTCTGATTCTGATTCAAGCAACTCAGCTGCAACTGTTGACTGGTGAGTTAAAGAAGCAAAATCTTTGCATGTTTGCAACGCATCATCCATTCCAGCAGTCATTCCAAATGAGTCTCGAACTGCACATTGCAAAATATGATTGTTGCACAAGTATTGGTCAAGGCACTTTGACAATTTGACTGCAAGTTTCATGTTTCTTGCCTGGTTGTTCACGCAGTACATTGGCAAATCAGCAGGCAAATTTAGTTCTTCTAAGAAAGAATCCAGCTTTCCTTCAATTAAGATACCTGTGTGTCTGTCTGCGAACTGTTTGACATGGGGGTGTCCAGTGATGTAGTCTCCAATTTTCGTCAATAGCATGAAAAGTCCAAGAGATGTAGCTGTCCTGAGAAGTAAATGCAGCACTTTTTAGATTTAGCGTAATCTCCGTTATTATGCTCTTCCTTCCAGCTTGAACTTCTCTTGACCAAATTGAAAGCTTTCTTGAATATAATGTTCTGTGATGAAGGCTCAGTTTAGGGTTTGCAATGTCAAACAATTTCTTGAAACCTCTTCCTTCGACTGCTGAAAAGGATGCCAGATCAGTGCAAAAGTAATCCAGCATTGCAGAGTCAAACTGTTTTTGAATGGAATTGTCTTTGTCATATTTGGACTTTGTTTCATTTCGACCATGGTTCGTTGTTTCTTCTTAGGAGGAGGAAGAAGAGAGTCGTCAGTTTTTTCAGAATACTCAACGTAATCTTGGCTGTGTTTTTTTTCGAGGTGACGATGAAGTCCGCTTGTGTTTCCATCTTTTGTTTTCAAAGACTTTTTGTACGCCTTGCATTCAGCATCGGCACTTGTATTTTGAAAATATCTCCAGATTTTGTTTTTTCTTGGTGACATTTTTGATCGTTGAAATGAGGCAAGAATATTTCTTTTCAATATGAACAATATGTGTCAAGTTGAATTCCACTGTCAAACTAATGAAACCAAGTCGAAAGTGCACCATTTTATACAAGAAGTTTTTGTATTTAAAATCTAATAAAAATATTTAAAATAGATTATTTTAATAAGATTTTTTTTTTAAATCTTATTAAAAAATCTAATTAAAAATTTAATTTGTTTTTTGTCAAAAACAAATTAAATTTTTAAATAGATTTATTAAAATTACGGAGTCAAAATATTAATTAATTAAAAAAACAAATTATTAAGCATTTTGTAAATTATAATAACTTTTAATTTGGAAAATAATATAATATTTAAGTCTCGTTCTACTTCTCGCGAGAATTTTCTATTTCTCGTTTCTCACGAGAAGTCCCATTTCTCACGAGAAACGAGAACGAGACGAGATCTCGCTCATGGTTAGTAAATATCATAGAAAGTTTTAAAAAGGAGCTAAAAACTAAGTTTGTATCATTAGAGGTGTTAATAATGCTCCAATCAATTAGAAATAATTGTTCTTTAAAAGATTCAAGGTTTTCATTTGTAAAAATTCGCTTTTTGAAAACTCCTTTTTCATAAGGAAAAAATTTATTATCTATGTTTATAGAAAAGAAAATAGAAAAATAATTTATAGAATAGAAAAAAGAAAATCAGGTCAGGTGTAACAGAAGAATGTTGTTTTGGATTTTTAAAAAAAGATTTGTTTGGAATATCTCTTTACAAATAAAAATGAAATTTTTTTTGACGTTGTTGTATTTTGATTTGCTTCAAAATATTGCCTTTCTACAAAATGATATTTGGGTGTACGATGAAATGTAAAACTATATTGAGGAAAATGGTTTCAAAGCATCAACGAAAGGTTTTGTAGGAGAAACGAAAATAAATTAAAATAACTACTCTACTTTTTATAAATATTCTTTTCAAAGAAAAAAAACACAAATAATCAAAAAGTATCAACAAAGAAAATCTTTTTTATTGATAAAGTAAATAAAAAATCTGAAAAGAATAGTATAATCTTGTGAATAAAATAATCTTTAAAGCTGTGTTAATTAAAATCGGTGTATTAACATGTAACGTTGTTAATATTTTTTGCAAAATTTTATTTGCTGATAACCGAATACTTGAATGTTGAGCAATTGTTACGTCGTAGTTAGAGCCTTGAACTAATGGAAGGTTTCACGAACATGTTTAATAAAATCCAAGTAAAATACAAAAGCAAAAATTTCATTTTTGTTTCACCTTTTAATAAATTTTTGAAAGTTAATGTTTTAAAGTATAAAACTCAGACATATTATTTAACAATATATAGTTAATTTGCTTTAATTAAAAGGTTTTCTCTTTAAAAATACTCTGCCGCTATTGGTCTGTCGGTATAAGATTTTTTTCCGGTTGCGCCTTTAAATCAACGCTTTTTAACTTTTTTCAAGTTAGACTTTCTCAAACGCGATCTTGAAATTTTCATGTTTAGTTTACGCATTTGCTCAGGCTTTTTTTTTAAATCTAACTTCACTAAGTCAGACTTCAAAGTTTAAGTCGAACTTCACTCAAGCTTGCTTCTTGCATTCCACCCATAATTTAGGTTTTATATAAAATACCAATATTTTTCGAGATTTTATTGCAAATATATTTAATATGATCTTTCCTGGACAAGTTTTCATCTATAAAAACACCAAGTAATTTGTCTGTGAAAGAACGCTCAATTTTAATGTTATTTATATATGGCATTAGTAAGGATGTAGGAATACACTGAAACTTTCATTTAGAATGGAATAAAGAAAACTTAGTTTTATCAGTGTTTAAATATAGGCTGTAAGCGTTTAGGCAGTTTGGTATTTGCTCTAGTTCTTTGTTTGCTACTTGAAATAGAGAGATAATGCTACCGTTAGAATAGAATAAAGTGGTGTCGACTGCAAACATGACAGTTGACATAACATTTGATGCTCTATATAAACCGTTGACATAGATAAAAAAAGTACAGGACCTAAGATGTTGTTAAAATATTATGTGGAGTTCCCTGTGGAACCCCACATAATATTCTAAGTTTTTTTTGTCTGAAAACCGTCATTTATATATAGATATAAACTGTTTTCGAGTAGTTAAGTAACTGGTAAACCAATAATGATATTCATAGCATACACCATAACATTTTTGTTTTTTTAGTAAAATCTGATGGTTAACGGTGTCAAGTCTAGGAATATACCTAAAATGAATTTATTATAAGAAGATGCCCCGCTGATAACTTCAACTAATTGTATAAGTGCATGCTCCATAAAGTAATTTAATCGAAAACCATATTGGTTAGAATAGAGAAGATTGGTTTATTTAAAGATGAAAAAAGCCTATGCATGAGTTGCTCGAGGATTTTTGAAAAAAAAGGTAATAACGGTATAGGTCAATGATTTGTAACCAGGCTTTTATCTCCTGTTTTAAAAATGGGTGTAATAATTTCAACTTTCACTTTATCTGAAATAACACCTATTTTAAGCGATATGTTGAAAACATCTGATAAAGCTTCTTTAATAAATCTATAGCAATCTTTGCTTATGCTGGTTGAAATAAAATCATAGCCGCTTGCTTAATTTGTGTTAAATTTTTTTTATCGAACCATCAAGTTCTTTACTAGTAAATTTTTTAAATACTAGACTTTATTATATAGTTTGAAAAACGTTTCTTTCGCGTTACTTTTGAATTTTAGTAGTCTTTTTTTTCAGTATGAAGTTCCGGCTACCCGCTACTTTTTTAGTTTTTTCATAGAGACGCTTGTGATTATATTTTTTAAATAAATTTTTTTTCTTTGATTTTTCTTTAATTTGATAAAACACTTATATACAGCTTTTGTTTTCGTTTCGAAAACATCAAGAGGTTTTTAGAAAACCAAGGATTAAGAAGTGCTTCAGTCTAAATACGGCTTAATTACTTAGGTAAATGCTTATCGTACTATTTGAAAAATTTCTCCAGAAAAATTTTATAACTGTTATTGCTCATGTGTTAAAAATAAAAAGTGAAGTTCAAATTTACAGAAGACAGATCTAGTTTAAACATATTTTTTCTTGGGTAGTAATCTTCATTTAAGCTCTTTTTTAGAGGATTTAAGTTGTTATTATTTTTACTTCAGATTTTTTTAACCACTCTTTCTAGCAGGTTGACATTAAATAAAAACCGTTGAAAACGAATTACAAACGGCAAATTTTTTCATTTTTTGACCATTTTTTTTAAATATTTAAAACCTTCAAAAAATGAGGGGGCTCTAATTTTTATGAAGCCGTATCTTTAATTTTATTTTTTTTTATTTTTAATTTCGTCATTAAATAATAAGCTTTTGCAATGGTTTTACAACATAAAAATGTAACATCAAAGTTTCGACCGGAGCTGGCAGAAGACATGGTCTTATCATCCAGCCCCGTTAATATAACTAAAAAATTCAGCCGATAAAAATGAAAAAGGAAAAAAGAAACTAAAGAAAAAACTGATTTAACAATCAATTTACTATTTGCAGAAAAAAAGAAAAAAATTAAATATTTCCTATTATTATTATTATTTTTTTAACCCTCTATTTTGTTCTACTTTTATTTTTATTATACACGCACGCACACACACACGCACACACAAATATCTTTTGTCATATATATACAAAAATAAATAAATCTGTTTTATATTGCATCTACAAATTGCGTAAGATTTGATAAATATTACATTTACAAATTGCGTTATTATTGTAAAATAGAATAATACCATGCATGCTTTAAGTACTATACAATATAATTAAGATGTTGCGTCAATTTAAAAGCATACATTGGAAGGCAAAAAAAACTGCGTTCTGCGTTTGCGTTCTAATATTAAAACTCACACGTAAACTCAAACGCATTTGACGCAATTTGTTGCGTTTACTTACGTAAACGTAAACGCAATTTACGCCAATAACAGAGTTTACGGACGCAATTAATACGCAACTTACGCACATATAATGTTTTTATAAACACATTATATAATGTTATACACATTATAAACACAACTTACGCGTATTGCGTAATGCGTTTCACGTAATGCGTTTGCGAACTTGACACAAACCCTACTTACCGAATCTATCTTTTAAAATGTATCTTTTCAAGAAATCGCAAATTATTAAGTAGTTACTTTTTACTTTTTAATTTAAAGATACAATATAATTTTTTATTTGAACCGTTATGTTATTATTTAAAATATTGTTATTATTGAAATTATAGGATTATATATTCAATTTCTTTTTGTGCTTTTCAAGTACATAAAAAATATTATCTTTATATTATAAGTATACATTTCACTATCTGAGTCATCGTCGTTCAAAAAATCATTTAATCTTTTAAGAAGTTTTAAGCTTACTTTTAACAATGAGCGACTGATATCACAGATCAACAAAAAGAAATTTTTTTCTGGCTCCAAGCAAAAAGTTTGTTTTTTGTGTAGCATTTCTCATTTTGATTTCAAATATGCAACTCATTTTTTACCATCACGTCAAGTTATAAAGATATTTAGGTTCAAATCTTTAGTATTTGGGGTAAAGTCCCTAATATTGTCGAAAAAAAAGTTATTCATAAGTATGTCAAACTGGGTCTCAAAAGAAGCGTATTTTCATAGAGATTTTAGAAAACATAAACATTTTTCCTTAAATTTATTGACAAAAAAATTATGTGAAAAAATGCTAAAAACTTTTGAAAAAATTTCAACATAAGTACATTTTGTATTATTGCTGAATAACATTCAGCAATAATACAAAAAGTACTTATTTTTAATAAAAAATAAAAAACATTTTTAAAATCTCTATGAAAATGCGCTTCTTTTGAGACCCAGGTTGACATACTTTTGAATAACTTTTTTTTCGACAATATTAGGAACTTTACCCTAAATATTTAAGATTTAAACCTAAATATCTTTACAACTTGACCTGATGGTAAAAAGAGAGTTGCATATTTGAAATCAAAATGAGAAATGCTATACAAAAAACAAATTGTTTGCTCGGAACCAGAAAATTTTTTTTTTTTGTTGACCTGTGTTATCAGATCAGCATTCATATTGCCTCGCGACTTTTCACATTCAAAACCAGAAGTACTAAAATATCTCTATAAAAGCTGCTGATGATAGAATATTTAGCAAGATAGCTTTAACAAATAGTTTTCGTAGCATTGACATTTTAGAACTTTTGAACCAAAAATCATAAGAAGGATCCACAGATATTGCAAGTTCTTTCTCTTTGATTTGCTTAAAAAAGTAAAGTTTTTCGATTTCAAGTAAATAAAATTATAAATTAGGCTGCCGAGCTTCTGGGCAATAGATCAACTTCATATTCACTATCGCAAACTTTCGTCTTTTCAACTCTTTCTTCTTGAGATTTTTCAAATAATTGCTTAAACAGTCTGACGAATGAGGTCCCTTTATCACATGTAATAGCTTTTAATTAAATATTTAAATTAAAGCTGTAAAATTAAAAATAAATTGCCATTTATTTTTGCTTTATTGAAGGTAAAGATATTGGTAATCTTTTCAACTCTTAATTTAATATTTTCTGCATTGTGACGCCCCCTCATCTGTTCCATACCAATAATGATGATTTCTTTTTTTAAATCACTGTTCGTTAATGTTGCACCAACCGCAATAAAGTTCAACATTTCACCAGATGTCCATATATTACTAAATAAAGTGTCAACCGGGGCATGGTCTAATTTTTCGTTAATTATATTTGATAATTTTGCTATTGTTTCTAGTATCAAAACATTTTGCACAAGGAAGTGAAACTTTGAAATGCTATGATGATTTAATTTGATTTGTTTGGTGAGTCGTATGAGTCAAACCACTAACTCAAAATGTCTTGATGTTTTCTTTGTAAATGCTTCTTAATGTTGGATGTTCGACAAATAAGAGCTGTAAATTTTTGATTACTCAATATGCAGAAAAACTTGACATTGTCTTGTGATTTATTAATTCGAGTACCAAATGTAGTGAAATGAAGATATAAAGTATACTCCTAAAATATATAAAAATCATGCTCTACATTGTTCTTAATGATATTATAAATCTAAGAAAAAGTAATTTAAATACCCGTTCAATTAAATTTACAATAAACTTCTTTATTCAGAAAATTGTTTCTTAGACCAAAATCTTGCATTTTGTTTTTCAAATTAAAAAAGGTTTCAGATAACTTTGCCAAAAGACAATAACCCTTAATCTCGGGTCCTGCTGAATAGGAGGAATAGAAATATTGGAAGCTGTAGTATTATTCGAAGACTTTGCCGTTAATGATGTCAACGCTGCACTTGTTTTCTGCATAGTAGATTTCGTCGTTTTTGTAGGATTTACAGATCTTGTTCTCTTTGAAAATGTTTCTCCCGATTTAGATGCAGACGAACTTTGAGATAAGATAAGTTGTAAATGCAACTGTTATAATTGCAATATTTCTTCTTCATATCGCTTTTTTTTCTTTTTTTTTTTTGAACTAGACTTTATGGTATCCTCATGATAGATCTTACTAGATAAGATGTTTATGAAACGATTAAGTAAAACTTGGTTTTGTCTCCTAAACTAATTTTTTTTATACTATATATGTATAAGCTACATATCCTCATATCATAAGGAAATGCCTATAGGAACTTCCTTATGCTATAAGGAAATGCCATTAGACATATCCCTTAAAACAAATTCTTACGTGATTTAGTATGCTTTTAGGTGATCTTATAAAGAATTTAAAAAATAATTTTCGATTAAATTTGTTAAAAACGATATTTAATTTCTCATTATAATAACTCCTTTTAAAAAGAGTGTATTATGTTTTTAAATTAAGTGAATATAGTCAGATTTTTATAATAATTGAAATGAGCTTAATAATTAAAGATATTTAGTTATACTTTTTTCTAAAAATAGTTTTTGTTAAAATAATAGTACCGTATACAACTAAATATTATTGTGTTCAATTTGTGAGCGTAGAATAAGTTTTCCTTTGTTTTTAGCAATTTTTAAAGTGTGCGCTGACCAATCGCAGGGTTTTTGTGGTTGATTGCTCGTTTTAAGCTCGTTTTATTGTATGTTTTTTCATTTTATATATAAAATAAAAAAACATACAATGCGACAACTATTCAAAGGAATTAATTGCCACGGCAAAGAAAAGGTCTACAAAAAAAAAAAAGTACCTCAAAAAATTATTTACCAACAGAATAACATATTATTTAATAAAAAAGGGAAAATGGCCTTTTATATGACAGATAAAACACCCTGTAAATATTTAGTTATTATGTTTATGTTTTATTTCAAAAGAATTGAATCTTCGTAATAAAATAATGAAAAATAAAATTAAAAAAACTTACCTAAAACATAAATAACAAAAATAAAATTAAAGCTTAACTAAATTAAATAATAAACTATAACGATAAGATTAGCTAAAATACGCTTGGAATAAACAACTTAGAATCATTTATCGCTACTAATGTTTTAGTAATGTCAATTAAGTTTAAGAAAAGATATCCAATTTTTCTCACTTCTTTTTAACTGAAAGGAGCATTAAACCAAAGCAAACTGTAAGGAGCATTAAACCAAAATATTTTTCAGTAGTAGTTGATGCTACTCCAAATTGCTCGTACAAGGAGCAAACTACTCTGGTTATTCGTTATGTTAAAATTTTAGACAATTCAAACTTTTTAGTTGAAGAAAGATTTACTTTATTTGACAATTTTTCAAAAAAAATTGGAAGAGATATCGCTGCTCGAACACTAGAAATATTTAAAACTTTAAAGCTGGATTTCGAAGTCTGCATTGGTCAAGCTTACGACAACGGTGCTAATATGGCTGGAAAGTGTAACAGGGTGCAAGCGGTTTTGATACAACAAAATCCAAACTGTATGTTTTCTAGCTGCGGAAATCACTCATTAAATTTAATTGGTGTCGATTGCGCTGAATCATGCAAAGAAGCAGTAAGGTATTTTGGAACAATTCAGCAAATGTACAATTTATTTAGTAGCAGTCCTCAAAGGTGGGAAATTTTAAAACAACATCTTCCTGTTTCGTTGCATGGAATGTTCAAAACAAGATGGTCAGCACGGATTGATGGTGTCAAACCAGTTGGACAACATTTGAACTCAATAAGAAATGCTTTTAATGAACTTGGGGAGCTACATTTAACAGCCCAGGCTAAAATGGAACTCAATGCTATTCAAAAGTATATTTCCAAATTTTGATGTCGTCTGCATTTTGATGTCGTTTATCTGGATGAAGCTACTCACAATGATTCATCAGACAAATCTAATCATCGAGGCACGTCAAGCCACTCTTGATATTGAAAAAGATAACATTGAAAATCTATGTAATGGCATTCAAAGGTTTTTAACTAATCGTCATTTTCCAAGTCAAGATGATGCTGAGTTGTATTTCAAAATCAATGTATATTTTGTCACCATTGACTCAATTCAATCGGGCCTCACGCAACGATTTCAGTCGTTACAAGAAATTTGTAAACTTTTTGGATTTATTTGGCAGTTTAAAAATTTGAATGACGAAGATCTTGTATTGGCTGCTCAACATTTTCAGCACAAAAATGACAGAGAAATCTCACAAGAACTTGAAAATGAGGTTTTATTTCTTAAAAGAATCTATGGTGCTAATTTTAAACTAGATTGCACACCAAAAAATTTGCTGGAAGAAATACTTGGACTTGGTCTTTCAGGTGTCTTTCCAAACATTACAACTGCATTACGAATTTTTATCAGTTTGCCTGCATCGACGGCTTCGGACGAACGCACATTTAATGTTTTAAAGCAGATAAAAAATTATCATCGTTCAACTATGGGGCAGGAGCGGTTGAATGGACTTGCTATGTTGAATATAAACTGCGATATTGCACGAAAACTAGATTTTTCAAATATAATTGCTGCATTTTCAGAACAAAAAGCAAGAAAAGCGTTTGTAAAAACTAATTATAACTAATTCATTCTGTTTTAGTTACTTTTAGTGAATTTCTTTAGATTCCATTTTCAAAATGTGACATTAATTTAACTATTCATTTATAGTGATTTGCAAATAATTACATATCAAAAAAAGCCAAATAATAAAAACCAATTAATAATTATTCATGCATGAATCATTCATTTGTGAAATCTGAATTTTAACATTCACAATAAAGTAACAGTGTAACATTCCACTCATACGTCGTACCTTCTTAATTCCCAGGCCACCCCAAAAATGCGTTTTTAGTGGACAAGCGCGTCTCTTGGCTAGTTGGCTTGATAAAACGTAAAAAAAGCGCCACATCTGTGTGTTACGGTCAGTCTAATTTATTGCATTTAGTCTTAAAGTTAGACATTTATCTGGTCCTGATATATCTGAAGACTTAAATGACTTTGCATTATCTTGCGTCTCGTTTTGCGCAAATTTTTCTTTTGGGGCCTCCGATTTATAACTGGGCCTCTACAAAACTCTGAAAGGCCCTGTATATATATATATATATATATATATATATATATATATATATATATATATATATATATATATATATATATATATATATATATATATATATATATATATATATGTATATATATATATATATATATATATATATATATATATATATACATTTTCATTAACTTTTTCTTTTTATAATTACTTTCGATTATATTCTACAGAATATATTAGTTTTTAATTTAGAAAATTTAATTTTGTTTGAAAATTTTAATTTTCAGATTTTTAATTATCCAACTTTTAATAAGTCCATTTGTAATTGGAATCTATAAACTATAGAACACAGTTACTTAGAACTCGGTACTTGCTTTGCGTTAGTAGTGTATTTAATTATTATTATTATTTCATTTATTTAACACCTAATGTTTTTTACAAGGTAAAAAGAAAAACAAGAAAGTTATTTCTCGTAATTTTCACTTAAAAATTTTTTCCTCCAGAATTTGTTTAAAAATTCCTCTTTGTTCTTTTGCATTTGAACACTCTATTGCGTACTTCAAAGTTTGTTCAACTTCAGAGGAAATTTTAAGATTGTGCTATTTTTACCTTCTTTTTCTTTTGATTTAAATTTTGAATAGAAAATTTGAATAAAATTCAACATCTAAAAACGGCAAAGGTCTTGGATATCGCCGACAAACGAATGTTGAAATAAAGGGTTTTTCATTTGTGAAAAGATATTTGTGCTTTACCTGTAATCAAGAACTCAGTTTTATCGGGATTTATTTTAATACGATTTAAATTACTGTAAATATTGCATGCTTATATCAGCTTTTTGAGACCAGAGAAGGTAGAGCTTAATAGTATGATATTATCCGCATATGCTACCACGCCATTTACAGTTAAGTAACCGTATATAGATATGCCGACAATACCTTGATTTTTAGTAGATTTAAGTAGACTTTCAGTAAAAATGTTATTGAGGTGAGGTGAAAGAATCGATCCTTGTCTTACTCCTTGCTTTAGAAAAAAAGAGTTTGATTTAGAACCTCAATATGAGACTGTTGCACTGCTATTGTTATTAAACGAAGAGATAATGTTAACTATACATAGTATTAATTTTTTATCGATATATAATTTATCAAGTAGGATATCCCAGTTACAGCTATCAAAAGCTTTTTCTGCATCTAAAGAGCATAGATACACAGAGGAATTGTTGCTGTTGTAATGTTTAATTTTTTCGCTAATTAGAAATTCAGAATGTAGCATTGAACAGTAAGCATTAAATTCAACTTGCAGTGGGTGAGTATCTCTTATATACGGACATAAAATGAGAATTAGGTATTCTAGATCCTATGTAAAAACTTGTAAAATGCTAATACCGCGAAAGTTGCACGGGCTATCTAAAGATTTTTTGTACGATTTAACAAGGAGTACAATAATTGACGTCGACATTGGTATTAGTGTCAATCCATATTTAATGGAGTAATTAAAAAATTTGATGAGCCATTCAGTTTAAGTATCACAATTTGCGCATTTCAAATGTTCTGCTGAGATATTAAAAAGAGTCAGGAGATTTTTTAAATTTTAGGTTCAAAATAGCCCTAAATATATTTTCTTCAGTTATTGTAACATCATTATGTTTTATACACCAGGGAATTCTCTAATGATTTTTATTATAATGTGTTATTTTTGAAGTATTCAGAACTCTTACAAAGTGATTTGCAAATTCTGAAGTAATGAGTTCTTTGTCTTTTTTTTTTAATTATGGTAAATAATCTAGAATTTATGTCTTTGTTTAAACATCTAAAAGCATTCCAAAAGTTTTTTAGCCTAATATTGTTTAACTTTTTAATTTTAATATAATGTGCGCAAATTTTATTGTTTCAAACCAACTTGGCGGCTTTGCAAGAACTTTTAAGAGCCATTAGGTAACAATTGAAAATTACTAAGTTTAAACCTTCTAAAAAACCAGACTCTTTCCATTTGTTAGAATGAATTGAAAAAGTAGTTTAAGAGCGACTTAATTCAGGTGTCCACAAAGATTTTGATTAGGTGAATAAAACTTATGATGACATACTTAACTTTGAAGCTTCATTATTCAGTATCCTGATGACCAAAAATAAAAGTTTTGATATGGATACATTCCTTGTTACATGTAGAACAGTATTTACCCTCAGAGTTTTCATCAGTTTTTTTTTTATAAGTTATTCTTAATTTATAAAAAAGCACAAGTATGACATCATAGGCAACTACTGCTCCTACGATGGCATAGGGAAGGATGGGGCTGGTTAGGATTAAAGGTAACTTGATGATTTCACTTAACTTTAGATTCAATCCTCAGAAATGCCAAAAATTATTCGGAATCATTCTAATTTACCATATCATGCTATACATCAGCATTGTAAAGTTTCGCGCATACGCATAGGATATATTGTGTTTTATGTATTTTTTGGACCAAAAAAAAACGATTGAAGCATTGCTTTCTGTTTAATTTACTTAGAAATAAGTTTTTCTTATTAAAAAAAGGTTTTCCCAACTCGTCAATATTGCAACACCCCCAACTCGTCAGTATGCCATCATGGGATGGAGTCATTATTTTCATTAAAACAAGCTGTGTCTGTCTTGTTAAAATTAAGATAAAAATAAGATAAAATTAAAGTCAGTATTCCACTAAATGCACAAAACTTGGATATAAAATGCATGAAAATTCCCTTTCTGCGCAGTTAACAATAAAATCACAACCTTAAATATATGAAGGGAATAAAACTACAGCAGCACATCTCAAAATTGAGTTTTGTTGATTATAAAAACAATATTTGTGCACAAGGGACATATTTTCATTAAAACTAATGTAAAGTTAATACAGTTACGTAGATCTAATCACTTTTTCACCAAAACCAATTTTGATGGAAATATGACCGGTATGTCATCATAGGCGCTATGCCATCAAAGGCGCCTTTTCCCTACAAACATTGCTTTTTATTTTTTTTTAATTTCCTCAAAAATTTTTGAGCGCTACCAGCAATTATTTTATAGATTTGCTCAAGGTCGTATTCATAATTATCAGTAAAATTAAGATTGTTAAAGCAATTGGTTAAATGATTGTTATATGAATTTATAAAGTTAGAATCGTTCCGAGCGTAGCTAGGAATATTGGTATCTTCTGCTATTTCAATGACATTGTGTTTAGTGTGCTTACCTCTAACTTCAACTGATATTGATAGTGGTAGTAGATTTCTCAAATTATTTGAGCACTCAGGATGAACAATGCATTTAAGACTTAAAAAATTTGTATATTTCGGTATAGCGAGGTGATCAATATATGATGAATTCGGTAAAGTCTGGTGTCGATATGTATAAATAGGACATGAAATTTTAGTAACATTTACAAATTACATTTGATTTGTTTTAAAAAACTCAGATTGTTGCACAGAATAATTATTTCTTTTGGATTTAAATAAATCATATATTTTGTGCGAAAAAGATTGGAAGTCACCGGGTATAATGGGATTGACCTTTTTCATGTTTATTCAATTCGAAATAAATGGAGATGTCAAGATGTGGACATGGGATATCAAGTTTAGATATCCCATGTCTACATAAAAACGTTATATCATAAGATTGTATAAGTGACTTTGTAAATTCAATGTTTGACTTAAGTCCCTGACAGTTAAAAGTATATATATATCAAAAGTTGTTAAAGGTTTATTTTTTTATCATATGCTGCTTGAATTCATTTCCAATTAAAATTTTTATCCTGGCTCCCGTTGGATACTAGATTTTGTTCACTGTTTTTAAAAAAGCGTTTTGTCCTAAAAGGTTTTACAATTATATTATTGTGCTATCCCTCAGGGTTGAATAGCTTTATTTTTTCCGAACTGTTTATTGTTACTCAAAACAATCTATTTTACTTGTTTATTTTGTTTACGGCAACTAACAGTGGCGTAATGTCCATTTTACTTATCATATAATTTTTAAAATCTTCTTCAGTAACTTGGTTGCATATGCCTCCCACAAAGACATAAAATTACGTACAATTATTTTGCCATGCTTTTATAATCAGTAACATTAGATATCCAAAGATAGACTCGACCTTACGGTACTTTTTTTCGAAAGATAAATTTTGGCGTGAAACCGTTTAATACTCATTTCCAGTTTTTTTTTCTTTTGTTAAAACGGTCAATTGCGTTAAAGCCACAACGTTGGCAAATGTTTTAGAAAAATGTTGTTTGTGTATATTTTCAATTTTAATATTTTTTGGATTTGAGGAATGACTATTTATTGAATTCGAAACAACAGATTTTATAATTTCTTGCAGTTTACCATTCCTTTTTTGTAACTCTTTTAATCGATCAATAATTTCTTTTAAAGTCAACGCCATACCTATATTTGATGGTTATTACATTTGTTGACTAACTTATTTGGAGTTGGAAAGCAATTTATTGAAGTCCTTATATAGTTGATTTTTTGCTAAAGTAATCGACATCAGATTTTTAGTTATTTTAGTTATTATATATTTCGTCATTAATAGTATTTACAATAATATGTTCATGAATAAAAAGAATATATGACCGGGGCAAAAAGTAGACTAGTGTTGCCTTATGACTAAGCCCCGTAATAAATGTACCGTAATTTACAATGCTAATAAAAACCGTAAAAGTTACATATGCTATAAACTATTTTTTTAATTAACACTTAAGTTTACTTTACTTACTCTCTTTTTGTTGCGCATAATTTCTTCATGAACAGACGTGTTTTGCAGCGTAAAATTTGAACGAAAAAACTACTTAGTAGTACATAAATCGATTTAAATATAGGGGTATACGTAAATTAATGTACGTAGTTTAATTGTAAATACGTAAATTAATGTACGTAATTAATTGTAAACGTAATGTAATTTTAAAACGTAAAATGTAATTTGTAAATGAACTTAAATTGTAAATTGTAATTTGTAAACGCATTGTTAAGCATATTAATTACCGAAAGTTGGAAAATGTTTACGGTTTTTGTGAAATTTTCAAACTTTTTTATTATATTTGGATACTTCAAGGTCTATGTTGTTATAGCATTCTTAATCAGAATAAAATTCCCTGTCATATTCATTTATAAAAATAGGGGAATGGAAGCGTGAATATAAATGAGTCTAATCTTTATATTTCCGATATATATTATCGAGACATGTTACTATCTTATACCGCTTCATCAGGGTTTTTTTCACTGGGTAATCAACGTCTAGAATAATGTTTAGCAGCGAGAACTGCTCTATGTCAAAATTTTTCCCATATTTCTGTAAATAACTTGACTCTTGATTCCTCCACATTTAATACGTAATTCTCTAAAATGTTATCACTCGACTGTATTGTAAAAAATAAGTCACTAATTTTTCTTGGTGCCATATAACATAAAGTTCAAGTAATGAAAAGTAAAAGCTTGCTATTCTTTTTTCATGAACCCTTAAAGTTAAAAAAAGTTGAAACTAACTGTTAGTAGAAAAGATTTTATCAAATAGGAGTTAGCACAAAAAGTTTTACATGGATGCAATATCAAAAAGTTGCAATATTTGCAATATTTGCAATATTTGCAAATTTTAGTTGTGATTTTTTTAGTATAGTTATTTTGTTTTACAGTAAATAATAAGTATAATAGAATATTGTGCTACGGAGAGTTTAGAATTGAAATCTTCTACAACTAAATTAACTAAACACTTTGGAGTAGCAAAATATTGATTAGAAACTGAAGTTCTAAAGAATACTTAGGAAGATGTAGTTAGGTCTACATATTCAAAAAAAATTTGCTTCTTTTTGATAATCTTGATAGGTGAGTTTTTTGAAACGATATTGAAAAAGTGAATTTTTAATAAATATTTTGTGGGCAAAGGACGTCTAGTAACATCTGTAGAACATCCATTAGAGGTCTGAATACCCGCTGGGCGTCTTCGGACGTTTAGAAGATGTTCAGGTTTTAGAAAGTTCAAGAGTTTCACACAAAAATTGTTATAATAGTTTAAATTTTACGTTTTTTGTTGGAGATATCATCTACCTGTAAAAGAAATCTTGGTGGTATTGGCAGACTTGGTGTTGGAACAATGGTCTCAACCCAATGCTTTGTTTAAGACCCCTGTTGTCATTTCAAAAAACGCTGTCAGATAAAAGTTTATCTATTTAGCACAAGTTTAGAGACATTTCTTATAAAACAAAATTCTCGAATTGTGGGAAAGTAAGCTGGACTAATTACTACATATCACAAAATGTAGGTGTGACATTTTACTTTGTACAGATAAAAATTCTCCTTTAAAAGAGGTTAAAATTGGTCTGGAGGAGTTGACGTTTTATGCATTTTTCTAAAACCTTATAATACTAAAAAAGTTCAAATTGAAAACATTGAAGATAAAGTTAATGAATCAGCGGGGCATGGCTTAAATCAAGAAACCTTACCTAAGAAAATTAAAAATGTAAATGAAGAGTCCTCAGAAAACAGCTCCAATAATATGAAAAAAAAATTGCCTCATTTATTACCATTAAAAAGAATTGCATGAAGATCCCCAATACAGCAAAATTTGATCAAATCAATTTACGTCACTCCAAAAATGGATAGTTTAGCACGTGATCCTAAAAAAAATTTGGAGATCCGGACAAGAGGTTATGGTTAAAAAAGTTTTGTTAGAAAAACTAATTATTAAAATTCCTATAAAATTTCTTGAAGGAAGAAAAGATTTCACTCTAATTTTAAATAAAGATTCAATTACTAAAATGTTTTGTCGAAGAACAAAAAGCATAAGTGCTACCTCTAAATCAGATGGAAGCTATTTGACCCATTACTCACCTTTAAAGGGTCGAAACAAACCAGCTAAAGAAGCAATTGGTCTTTATAACTGGATGGTTCCTAGAGTAGTTGATCAAAGTATAATTGGGATTGGATCAGATTTTATAAATTCAATGACTGAATCAGATAGCAACGGCGGAATATTAACTCAGCTCGAGAAACTTATTGGAAAAAAATGTTTTTGGTCAATTTGCATGTTACGTACAAATGAGCTATCTTTAAGACACCTGATTGCAAATCTTGATGCACCTACAAACTCCAAGGATGGATTTAAAGGGTCTATAGGCAAACTATTATCAAAAGTAAATTTGCCAACAGATGAAAATCTTTGCCACAGCAGATCAGTAGTGGCTCACAACTGATCAGGCAGTTTTTTAGCTTTGCATTAGTGAATATGGCTAGGGAGGTGAAATTTTTAAAAATCTCAAAGTTCTTTTATACTTATATATGAAAGTTCAAGTATACTTTCATATGTAGTTTAGAATTAGGGTAAAACATTCTATAGTCAATGTGCCGCATCATCTAATCAAGCTTTTTTTTATCTATTACGTTATGGATGCCGTTAGAAATTCTGTTCAAAATGGGGCATTTCACGCTCATTTTAAGTCTCTTCTTATTTCTCTTCTTGCAAGCTTATCAAAAGAAAAAAGCCTTCGCAACTTGAAATTATTGACTGGAGTAATTAACGAACCTTGGAACCAATATTTTTTTTTTTTAAACTTCAATAAATATATATATCATTACGTTACAACTACATGACATAATATAATGCAACGTAAAAACTATAAAATAGTATTACCACGTGTGACATATCATAATAAAAAGTGGTAAAAAGGGTTTAACAAGTAAAGCTAATTATAACGTAAACTAATAGTGTTTTTTATCATAAAAACTATCTGTAATTTTTAAAAATAAAAGAATAAAAAAAAAAAAAAAAGGCAAGAAATTTTTTGTTACTTCGGATATACACATGTTGCACATATTGTGAAGGAAAACTCGTAGAAGTCTATGAAGACTTATCATCGAGTACCTCTTTATATGGTTAAATAAAGTCTATTTCATTTATATATATTGTCAAAAGTGGTTAAACTTTATACAGTCAGTGATAAACATAAATATTTTAGTATAAATTTTGTTGTTAAGTTTAGTTGTTTAGTATAAATTTTGTCGTTAAGTTAATACATGTCGATATATTTGTTGAAATTAAGTATGAGGTCTTTTAATTTATTTTTCAAGTTGGCAGGATTATTTAATACTTTAAGTTCTATATTTTTTGATATTATTTTGTTATATAGGTACGGACCCCGGTAGGAAATAGAAAACCGTGAGAACATTGATGTTCTTTTAGGCAGTGTGAAGTTGCTTGTTGCTCTTGTTATATATCTATTAGAGTTAACTCGAAAGAAGTTATCTAAAAAATGCGATAGGACTAGTCCAACTTTGTATTTAAGCATGAATAGTGCATATTGGTAGATGTTTATTTGGTATATATTTAGTGCATTCAAGGTTTTTAGTAAGGGTTCAGCATGGGTGAGTTAATTTTATTATAAGCTACTCTTGATGCATGTTTTTGACTTATATAAATAGTATTCAATTTGGATATGTGTGTACTTGCCCATGTAATATTAGCGTAAGATAACTTTATATGTAAGAAAAAAAAGTGGCTTAAGATTATGTTGGAACAACATATATTTAACTTTGTAGAGTATCCCAATATTTTTTGAAATTTTAGTGTTTATTGTACTTTTATGGGCTCTCCTAGATATATTTTCGTCAATAAGGATCCCAAGAAATTTAGTTGTTTCTGTTCTTTCAATGTTTACCTTATCTATTTTTAGTCAGGGAAGCATAGTTGGTATATTATTTTTTTGTTTTTTGTATGAGACAATATGTATTTTTTTTTCTGTATTTAGTAATGACTTATTAAAATTCAAATATATATTTATCATTTTAAGCTCTTTGCTCATACATTCATAAAGGTCTTTGATTGAGTTCGAGGAATAAAATAAGTTTGTGTCATCGGCAAACATAATTACATTAAGTTTATCCGAGGCTTTTGTAAGGTCGTTAATATATACAAGAGACAGAAGAGGTCCAAGAATGGAAGCTTGGGAAACACAGTACTCAACTCTAAATAGTTTTGAGTGTTTATAATTATCTAAAAAACAAATTATTGTCTGTTGCTTAGATAGTATTTTTGAGGCAGTCAAGGTTTATGATTTATATCCCTTAGCTTTCCATTTTTTTAAGTAAGATATTATGATTTACAATATCAAACTTTTTTGACAAGTTTATAAAGATGCCTAGAATATGCTGTTTTTTATCAAAAGAATCACTTATATTGTTAACTTGATCTAGGATTGCGTGTTCAGATGAATATTGGTTTTGGAAACCGAATTTTTATTTATTTAGAATTTTATTCTGGCTTAAATACTTATACAATCTGTTATAGATTACTCTTTCTAGAAGCTTAGAAAAGGTAGGGAGTACCGAGATAGATCTATAGTCATTAATTAAGTATGTTTCACCTGTTTTGAATATTCGTACTTCTCTAGCTACCTTAAACTCGTCCGGCACAACTCCTGTTTTAATCGAAGACTCAAAAATTTCTAATATAGGTTTATTTATTGATGTAAAGACACTTGCCACTACCCCACTACAAACATCATCTATACCTGGAGTTTTATTTAATTTTAGAGCAACATTTAGTTCTTAGTAAGTTAGCTCTTTGTATTTTAGTTCTGAATATCAGTCAGGTATGACTTAAATGAGTCACTAAGAGACTTAATTTTCGAGGCAAGATTAGGGCCAATGTTGACAAAAAAAATCGTTGATTTTTTCAGCAATCGTATTTTTGTCACTGTACTCTGTATTTTCAATGACGATTTGAGCAGCTAAACTATTTGATTTAATTATTTCGTTCCCAGTTCTCTTATAGTATTCCATGTTTTCTTAATGTCACCAGTTGCATTTTTTATTTGATTTAATTATTTTGTTCCCAATTCTCTTATAGTATTCCATGTTTTCTTAATGTCACCAGTTGCATTTTTTATTTGATTTAATTATTTTGTTCCCAATTCTCTTATAGTATTCCATGTTTTCTTAATGTCACCAGTTGCATTTTTTATTTGATTTAATTATTTTGT
This sequence comes from Hydra vulgaris, assembly GCF_038396675.1. Lineage (NCBI taxonomy): Eukaryota > Metazoa > Cnidaria > Hydrozoa > Anthoathecata > Hydridae > Hydra > Hydra vulgaris. The sequence continues at coordinate 57,461,600 of NC_088925.1, forward strand.
TCCCAATTCTCTTATAGTATTCCATGTTTTCTTAATGTCACCAGTTGCATTTTTTATTTGGTTCAAGTAGTAATTTTCCTTCGAACTTTTTTTTTTTTTTCAAATAAACTTTTGTATTGTTTGTTAAAATTTAGATTTTTTTCATTTCTTTTTTTAAATACTTGATGTAAAGCTAATCGTTTTTTTTTGAAGATCTTTTTATATCTCTAGTAATTCATGGACATTGTAAATATTTTACTTTTAATTCTTGCTCTATAATTGAGAAGTGATTATCATAGTGCCTTTAGAATGTTTCTATAAATTCATTATAAGCAGAGTTGCTATGCTCAAGGTTGCGTTGTAAATCCTGTCCCACCTTACTGCCGATAGTGAGTCTTTAAACTGTTGAATCGTAAAATTTATAATTTTTCGATTGTAGACTTGGATTTGAGGGCTATTATTTTTGTATGTTAAAAAAAGAAAAAGTATCTCGGAAAGTGATCGGATATATCCGTTTTGATTACACCTGCTTTTAATGAAGAGTCATAAAATGAATTAGTCAATATGTTGTCTATTGCAGTGATTGAATTAAATATTACCGGGTTGGTTTGTTTATTATAGGAAAGATGTAGTGTTGAAACATATCGTCAAAAAAAGTTTTGGTAACAGCATCTTCATTGTACTGAAGACAGTTTATATTTATGTCTCCAATACAGAATAATATTTTTTGCTCTTTGTTATTTTTTAGAAATATTTATTTTAGGTGATTTGAAAAGTTTTTAATATCACCTTCAGGTGATCTTTAACAGGGGGCACCAGTATATTTATTAGGCTTTTGAATATTATTTCAATTGTAAAGACCTCACCATCAGCATAAGAAACCAAAAGATGGTCTTTAATTTTAGTTGTCAGATCATTATGAATATATGTCATAATTCCACCTCCTCGTTTTTGAACTCTTCGCTCGTAAGATATTAGTTTGTAGTTCGGAATTAGTAGGTTCGAATTTATTATTGGATGATTCGATAGAACACCAAGTTTCTGTTAGGCAAATCATACTGAACAAATAATTACATTCTATTAAAAAAATGTTTTAGTTTGTCAATATTGTTAATTATACTTATTATATTTATGTGTATCACCATAAAAGTTATTATTAAATGATTTTAATTCAATTTTAAAAGCTTCTAATTCAAAAAACCGCGAGTTAAAATAACTTTTATTAAAAAAATGCAAATCTGGATTGTTGGAGTTATTAAGTTATTAACAAGCTATTATCCGATTTGAAAACATTAAAGTGTTGCGTTTCGTGATCTATTGTTTGTTTAACTTTTAGTTAAGAGAATTAACTTTGTTTCGATCAATTAAACTTATGTAAAACTTTTTCTTAATTATACACAAAAATTTCTCATTTTTAAATTCGCGACAAAAAACTTTATTAAATTTATTCGTTGCGTATCTACCTTGGTAGCGAAGATAGTTGACCTCTTGCCAAAGTTTCTTTCTTTCTTCCATCGTCTCTTTAGCATAGTCTTCAGTTATATATATTCCACTCACTTTTAGGTTTTTAAGTGAACTTAAAACTTCAATCTTTTTTTGGCAGTTTAATAGATTAACAACGATAGTTCTTGGTTTTTTGTCTTCTTTATACGACCCAATTCGATGCGCTCGTTCCACAATAATTTCAGTTGAAGTTTTAAGGTTGTTTGTAAATATTTTTTCATAGATTTCTCACAATCACTCCAACTTTCTCCTGGTGATTCTTTCAGACCATTGACTTTTATGTTGTTGCGACGAGAGCGGTTTTCTAAGTCAGTATTTTTTTTATTTTTTTTTTTAATTTAAAGATCATATTTCTTCCTTATTTGTGTTAATTCTTCGATTATTTTTTCTTCTTGAAAGTTGAGACTTTCTTTCACATCGTTAAAGTCTTTTTCAATATTTCACATTTTTACTTAGTTTAGTTACATTTAATTCATTTTCTATTTTGTCGAGTCTATAAATAATTATTTATTTCCACTCACTATTTGTGTGAAGCTCTTTTCTTAGTCTTTTAATAATCTTTCTGTTTAATTAAGCAAAGTTCTTTTTTGTTTTTCAAACTTTATTGTAATAATTTTTTAGATATTTTTGATCGTTATTTTCATTTTTTAATTAATATTCTTGAAGAGCAGTCAAAAACACGTGCGTTGGCGGCAAAAACAAATAATGAGATTTACATGTTATATGATAAAAAAAGATTTACGAAAAATAATAGTTTCTACTATGTAGGTACCTTACTACGCCCTCTAAAGCCAGACTTGTGAAAGAGTTGTTAAGCAAATGACTGAAGCAGCGGCGGTTGTTTATGGTTCTCAGGGACGCGATGGTTTTATTAGAGCAAAGAAATGTTGTTCCAAATCTGAAATCCAAGAAAGATTTAATTAAACTTTTTTTCTACTTTATTTTAATTATTCATCTTTCCAAAGCCGAGGCCACTACAGTTGAGGAGGCTACTTTTGTAATTACAACCCTCTCTCAACTCTATAACTCCGAAGCACGAAGCTTAACGAACATGGCAGCTGCGCGGAGAAGCAACTCGAGCGCGGTACTACCAGGGACGTGGTGGGGATCGAAATTAGTAATTTACTTGACATCTATAAGTCATGCTCTAATTTAGATAACGATGACTCACAAGACAAGTTTTTTGTTACTCTAATTACAATTCTGCAAGCATATTTTTGTTTAAAATAATTTTTTTTCAACTAAATATATTTGGTATACACCTATTCAAAATTTCTGAAAATTAACAGGAAAGTTTTTAGAAAAAGTACAAACTTGACTAAAAGGAAAAGTAAAGACTTTAGCTCATTCTTCAATCAGTTGTTTTTGAATATTTCCACAAAAAAAATATCCTTTAAGCATGCACAAACAATGTTGAAATAAAAATGCTAGCGGAAAATATTAATTCTAATATAGAAATAAAAGCGCAACATTGTTGAATAATATTTTCACCAATCTTTATTGAGTTTTCTTGAATCTGAACACCTAAGAAGTTTACTGATAATTCTCTAGTAACTTTTTTATTCCTTAATTTTAAAATACTAATACGTAATAGACTTTCGTTGAAAGTTAAAAAGTACTAATATACCCTATTTTATAAACTAACCAAATAAAATCGAAAATATTCCACTTAAAATACCTGACCAAGTTATTTTAAATAACTTTTCTCCCTATTATTGGGTTTATAAAATGGAGCAAACCTAGTTTTTTTTAGCGTTGTTTAACATTTAAACGATTCTTTTACTTAGTTTAACCACGGAAGAAAAAAACCGCGTTGCGGTTATGTTGTTTAACTCTTCTTTAACTACAATAAAGTATGTTTTGATATCGGTATAAAAAAAAAAATATATAGTCATCTGCAAACAAGATATTACTTAATAAGTTCTAAGGGGTAAACAGATTCTATCTGTTGACCAGCCTCGCACCCCTTCTTCATCTATTAGGCTGGCGCAGATGTATTTTTAATACATTGTTTCCAGTTTAGGATGTTGAATGCTGGATCTTCTTGACTCAATGCATGGGTTTGCTTGTGTCACTGTTTTTATGACTAGGCAACTCATTCTATTATCTCCTTATGAGGGTACAGCTCTAAAACTCAGTTTTATGGTTCTGAGGCCGGCTGGTAGTCAGGTTTCCCGAACTCTGTGGTAGCTCTCAGAGAGGCTGATTCCATCAACAGCTGAAAAATATCAAAGTATTAACAGTGCCATGTTGCGCATGGATGGTGTCCCTGTTTGTACTTTTGGTGTGCATTGCGGAGGCCACATTTGGAGCCCTTTGTTACGGCTTAGGGTTTATTAGTAGTAATGAGGCAATTGCTTGGGCTATTAAACGGTGTTCTGAGTACTATCTATGCTTTGAGTCAAGTTCTTCAATCTAATTTAAAAATGAATAAAGTACCAAAAACTATAAAACACAAAAAACCATCATCATCACCAAGTTCTCTAAACCTATCATTCACTAATATTCGTGGTCTTCGAAGTAACTTTTCTTCTGTTGAGTCTTATCTCTTGCAAAGTTCACCAGACCTACTTGCTCTTTGTGAGACTAATTTGAGTTCGGCTGTCTCATCTTGTGATCTTAGTGTTGATGGTTATCTTCCTCTGATTCGTAAAGACTCCAATAATCACATGCTTGGCCTGGGCATTTACATTCGTAAGAATTCACCTGTTTGTCGTGAAACTAGGTTTGAATCCACAGACTATTCTTTCATGTGCTTTCGTTTAGCACCACTTCACTCTATCGCCTTTCTCTTTGTTCTATATCGATCTCCTTCATCTCAAGACTGTACACTTTTTGATGTTATTTCTGATCATATTGACCAAGCCCTCTCTCTTTATCCATCAGCCAATATAGTTGTTGTCGGTGACTTTAATGCTCACCACTCTGAATGGCTTGGCTCTAGTGTCAGTGACTCTGCAGGCATTAAAGCCCACAACTTTTGCCTTTCTCAATCCCTAACTCAAATAGTCAACTTTCCAACTCGCTTTCCTGACAACCCGAATCATTTACCTTCTCTACTCGACTTATGTTTTGTTTCTGATCCTAGTCAGTGCTCAGTTTCTCCACATTCACCCTTAGGTGCTTCTGATCACAGTTTGATCTCTTTAAAACTAATATCTCATTCTTCTTCATCACCTGAATACCCCTACTATCGAACCTCTTACAACTACAGTAAAGCTGACTGGGATTCTTTCCGTGATTTTCTTCGTGATGGCCCTTGGGTAGAAATCTTTCAACTTCCTGTCGACAAATGTGCTTCTTATATAACTTCGTGGATTCAGGCTGGCATGGAATCTTTTATTCCCTCTCGACGATTCCAGGTCAAGCCTCACTCTCCTCCATGGTTTTCCTCACACTGTGCTGCTGCGATTGCCAATCGAAACCGTTACTTCCATATTTATCAGCAAAACAATTCTCCAGAAAACAGACGTCTGTTCATTACTGCTAGAAACAACTGTAAAAAGTTTTTGTCTAACGCCAAAACCCGCTATTCTCAGGTCATGAAATCTCGTATCTCATCTCAAAAATTAGGCTCTCGTGACTTCTGGAGAATCTTTAATAATATCAATAATAAGGGCAAATCTATAATTCCACCTCTCTTGTATGGTTCAGACTTTGTCACCTCACCTAAAGACAAAGCCGAACTGTTTGCTAAAAACTTTTCATCAATATCATCTCTTGATTCCACTAATTGCGTTCTACCTGATATTGCCAACAAACAGGTTGATTCATTGCTTGACATTCATATCACTTCAGCATCTGTATCTAAAGTGATTTCCTGTCTAGACTCTTCTACAGCTTGTGGCCCAGACAACATACCTGTTATTGTCTTGCAGAAGTGTTCTCCAGAGCTGTCATCTATACTCTCAAAACTATTCAACAAGTGCTTATCAGAGTCTTGTTTTCCAGCCTGCTGGAAAGCCGCATCTGTTATCCCTATCTTCAAAAATTCTGGGGAGCGATCTGATTCGTCTAACTACCGTCCCATAAGTCTTCTTCCTATCATAAGCAAGGTTTTTGAATCTTTAATTAACAAACACTTAATTTCTCATCTTGAATCTAATAACTTACTTTCTGACCATCAATATGGATTTCGATCTTCTCGTTCTACAGCTGATTTGCTAACAGTAATAACTGACAGGTTTTATCGTGCGTTAGATGAAGGTGGAGAGGTTAAGGCCATCGCTCTTGACATTTCAAAAGCGTTTGATAAAGTTTGGCATGCTGGTCTTCTCCATAAGCTTTCTTCTTATGGTGTATCCGGCAACATCTTTAAGATCATTGAATCCTTCCTTTCCAATCGTAGCATAAAAGTTGTCCTCGATGGACAACACTCTTCTTCTTATTCTGTAACTTCAGGGGTTCCTCAAGGTTCTATCCTTGGCCCTATACTCTTTTTAATTTACATTAACGATCTTCCAGATATTCTCATATCTAAGGTGGCATTGTTTGCTGATGATACTACCATTTATTCTTGTCGTGATAAGAAACCAACACCCTCTGATTGCCTGGAGGGGGCATTTGAGCTTGAAAAGGATCTCACTTATGCTACAGCATGGGGCTCACAGTGGCTGGTGAACTTTAATTCAGATAAAACCCAATTTTTTTCAGCCAATCGTTATCGCAATAATTTAGATCTTCCTATATTTATGAACGGTGATGTACTCGATGAGTCACCTACTCTTCATCTTCTAGGATTAACTCTTACTTCCAATCTTTCTTGGAAACCATATATCAAATCGGTTGCAAAATTAGCATCTGCTAAGGTTGCATCTCTTTATCGAGCTCGCCACTTTCTTACTCTGGATTCTATTCTCTACCTCTATAAATCTCAAATCCGGCCTTGTATGGAATACTGTTGCCATATCTGGGGCGGATCTTCTAATGATGCCCTTTCTCTTTTAGACAAGGTGCAAAAACGCATTGTAAACATAGTTGGACCTGCTCTTGCAGCCAACCTTCAACCATTATCACATCGTCGTAATGTTGCTTCTCTTTCTCTTTTCTACAAATACTATAATGGGCACTGCTCGAAAGAGCTAGCGTCTCTTGTGCCATCTACTAAAATTCATTCTCGTGTTACTCGTCATTCAATTAAGTGTCATCCTTTTTCTGTGACTGTTCCTAAGTGCTCCAAAAACGCTTATTCGTCTAGTTTTTTTCCTCGAACATCAGCTCTTTGGAATTCGCTTCCTTCATCTTGCTTTCCTGATTCATATAATTTGCAATCTTTTAAATCGTCCGTCAATCGTTATCTTGCTCTACAATCTTCATCTTTTCTCTTACAGTAACTTTCAACTTTAATTAGTGGCTGCTTGCAGCCTTGTTGGAAGCGAAGATGTTTAAAAAAAAAAAAAAAAAAAAAAAGTTAGTATAAAAAATTGTATTAAAATTGTGTAGAGCGCGGCTAGATTTACTTTAATTTTTACTGAATCTAAAAAACTTTGGATTAGTAAAAATTCGTCTACGTGGACGGATTTACATAATTTATTTAAGATCAGTTATTTTAGTTAACTAAATTTTTTTAAAGAAATAAGAATTAGATTTTAGATTTCTTGGACAAATAATTTGTTAAAAATAATCAAGCAGTTTTATCTGCAATCAAGATAAGTTGATCGGCTGTGTTGGGATTTTTAATGGCGCAAGTTAGATTTAAACAGAACTATTTCAAAACGAGAAGAAAAAGTTATTATTACAGCCTTAACGCCTTTGTAAAGACGTCACTAAGCACCCGCTTTGAGTTACAATTATAAGTTTACGAAGTTATGCTGTTGGTCAAAGTGCATGATTTTGCATTTCTTGATATTTAGCTCCATTAGACAAGTTTAAGGTGAACACTCCAGGATAATATCTACATCCGTTTATAATCGGGCTTTATATTTGAGGGTACTAGCAATGTTAAGAACTTTGATATCGTTAGCGTACATTTTGCAAATGTTTTTGTTACTAATACACAAATAGAGGTTACTTGTGAAAATAATGAAATGCCTTCGGCAAAGTGCAGAACTTTCTGAAACTCCTATATTGTTGACTTGATAGGTAAGTTGTTCTCACTTGGACGATGTGTCACAAAGTATAATGTTCTGGTTTTTATACTTTACACATCTAATTTGTGGAGCATTCTTTCATCCAAGATTTTATCTAAGACGTTGGTGAAATTTGAGGATAATGTATCGATAGTGAGCTTAAGATATACACTACGGGTCACAGTTACTAAAAAGTTTGTGACATGGTTTTTTATTTCCAAAACCATGTCGGCATTTTGAGAAGAGTTTGTTTGACGTCAAATGTTGGATTATCTCGGCTTTTACTATTTTCTCCCTAACTTTTCAAGTGACAGGTGTAATCAAGGTTGCTTAAATATATATTTTAACTATTTGATAATACTTTTCCTGTTGATAAAAAAATTATTTTTCAGTCTTCAATAACTAGCACGTTACTACAAAAAGAGATTATTCTTAGATTATTAGTATTAAAAGATTAACTACTGACAGAATGCTTTTCAAATTCGGGCCATTTTAACAAACAAATTGATTTTTTTATCGTTTCATATTTTTTTTACGCTGATACGCATCTTTTATTTAATTAACTAAAACATATAATCATGTACTTTATGTGTTTTTATAAAGAAAATAACTTTAAAATCTAGGAACGATATTTGTTGAAATCAATAATAACGAAATATTATTAATATTTTTGTTCTTTATTATATTTTAAATATAAAAAAACCTTATATTTGTTATTTTATTTTTAACAAATAGTTTATAATTTGCTATGGAAATAATGTAACGTTATTAAACTTTATTTATATATCTTTTTTTCAAAATAAAAATAAGAGATATAGACAGTTTGTTGACAAAAAATGAATTATGAATTATATTTGAGAAAGTTATGAATTATATTTTAGAAAAAAATATATAAGATAACTATTATTCTTAGTTTACTTGCGCTAACTTTCCTTGCGTGTTAACCGATTTCAGTTTAATAGTTTTGTTAAAATCTCTAACAATAACTTTATATTTATGTATGAAGTGTGTTTTTATTTTTATTTATTTTTTATTTAAATCTTTGCTTCTAACAAGACTGCAAGCAACCATTGATAGAGTTATAAGTCACAAAATCACTTTATATACAGAAGTTTGAGAGATACGAATATCAAGTAATGGATCAAGTTATTTGTCTGCTATATCAAGAAAAACGCAACGAGTATAATCAAGAGATGATATTGATAAAAAGTTCTTGGCAAACCAATTAGCTTTGTCTTTAGGTGAGGTGACAAATTCTGAACCATACAAGAGAGGTGGATTAACAGATTTGCCCTTATTATTGATACTCTTAAAGAATAAAGTTGTATGTATGTATGTATGTATGTATGTATGTATGTATGTATGTATGTATGTATGTATGTATGTATGTATGTATGTATGTATGTATGTATGTATGTATGTATGTATGTATGTATGTATGTATGTATGTATGTATGTATGTATGTATGTATGTATGTATGTATGTATGTATGTATGTATGTATGTATGTATGTATGTATGTATGTATGTATGTATGTATGTATGTATGTATGTATGTATGTATGTATGTATGTATGTATGTATGTATGTATGTATGTATGTATGTATGTATGTATGTATGTATGTATGTATGTATGTATGTATGTATGTATGTATGTATGTATGTATGTATGTATGTATGTATGTATGTATGTATGTATGTATGTATGTATGTATGTATGTATGTATGTATGTATGTATGTATGTATGTATGTATGTATGTATGTATGTATGTATGTATGTATGTATGTATGTATGTATGTATGTATGTATGTATGTATGTATGTATGTATATATGTATGTATGTATCTATGTATCTATGTATGTAAAAAGGCTTTTGTGCTTTTAAATATTTTTATTTATAAAATACAACTATTTGATATTTTTGTTTAGCAAATGATTTATGTTTATGTATCTAATTTAACATAAATGAACGAAATTGAAAAAACAAAAATAAATTTCTCAATCTTTTTTAAGCATAAATATATAGTATGGAGACTTTGCAGACAAAAAATATAATAAAGATAAGTATTATTTTTGGTTTCTTGATGTTCTCTTGCATTGCTTATGAACTGATTTTTAAAAATAAAAAAATAAAAGATTTTATTCCGAACTTTAAAGAATATTTGAATTTTTATACTGAAAACCAAATTGAATTAAAATCCAACGTTTTATCTTATTCATTGTTTGGAAATAACTGGGATAAATACGGAATGAATGTTGAAAGCGTTGCAAAAGAGGCAGCTAATAGCAGTTTTTATAAAAGCTGGACAGTTCGAATTTATCACGACATCAACTCGATAACACCAAGTATCGTTGCAACATTAAGAGAGCGTTATCAAAATTTAGAGTTTTTTAATATTAGTAATTTTGCCGATCTAGACAGTATTAACGGAATGGTGTGGAGGTTTTTAGCAGTTGCAGATTTAAATGTTGATGTTGCGTGTATAAGAGACTTGGACTCAATACTTTTAGTTAGAGAAGCTGATGCTGTAAAGGATTGGCTCGAATCAGGTAAGCTCGCCCATTCAATGAGAGATAATCCACAACACGGAATACCGATGTTAGGCGGTATGTGGTGCTATAGAAACGAACTCAATCGAGAGCTTGGAATCAAAATAGCTAAAATCTCAATTGAAAAGAGCATGCGTCGAGATCCTATCAAGCACTTGGAAGCAAACAAAGGAAATGATCAGCATGTTTTAAATTCATTTATTTGGCCGCTTTTCAGTCAGAACGTATTTATACATGACGCTTATTTGTGTCAGAGTATCGCAGGTAGTAAACCTTTTCCTTCAAAAAGAGACGAAAGTGGATTCTTTGTTGGACAACCCAGGGGTGAACTAGGACGTTTTATTAGTTGTCCTATGGAATGTCGTCCAAAACAACACCAAGATTGGGAGTACTGTTAATAATATCAATATTAATTTAATAAATACAACTAAAAACATTAACAACTGGTTTAAATAATGTTAAATACTATTGAAAGTTACTTTTTTTTTAATGACAACGTAATCTCTTATTTTTAATTTAAAATGTATTTTGAGTACTTATGTTAAATATTATCATTTTGTTATGCAGTACGTCAAATATACGTCGCTGAGCAGTGCACAAAAAAGGTGGCTATAATTATTTTCTTAATATCTATACATAGCTACTACTATTATTTAAAAAAATATACATAATAAAATATGCATATATAATTTTTCAAATATTTTCGACTCGTGATTTCAGAAAACATAACTTTGTAAAATAGGAGTTTATACAATATGTACCACTGGAGAAAGAACGGGTTAGGAAGGGGAAGGCTTGAGCGCATAGCAAGCAAAAGGTGAGAATTATCCCTCAAAACCGATTTCTATATTGTCGTAACTTCTTTTTTTAAATGTAATTTAGAGACTCCTATCACTCTAAAATTAATATAAATTTTTCCTATTTATAATTTTAAAGTTCAGTAATTTACCACTAAAATGGCAATTTTTTTTTTTCAAATAGTAAGTCAGAGTGCAAAAATCATATAAAAAAGAAATATGAGGCCAGTAAAAAACTTTTATTTCTTAACGGTTTATATTAGTCTACAGACATTATATATCGAAATAAAAGAAGAACTTTTAAAATACTTTTTTTTCTTGCATTTTATCGAGGTGCTTTTTAAAGAAATCCTTTAATATGTGTTACCGTTTTTTAAACACAAGCCTTTTTTTTACCTTTACACAAGCAGATAAACACTAGATTGCACATAAAGGTGTCCCAAATAAATAAAAAAAAGAGACTTTACTCTCATATCTTTGGGATTTGGTTTGTAGAAAAAAAAGTACCCTTATGTTCATCTAGATCAATGGTTCATCTAGTTGACAATGACGAAATGTATTTTTTGAAGATATGGACATAACGTTTTTTTTTTTTAAGTATTTTTATTACTTTCGCTTTTGTATTGTTTGTTAAAATCATACGGAAAGATTTGTTAGATAAGCTTAAGTATGTTTATTAATTTCTCTAATAGATTTACTTATTACATATATTTAACTCAGATATGCAGAAGTGTTCACAATATAATTTTATATGTTTTTAACATGGGATCTTCAAAAACGAAAATAGCGAAAGGTGCAAAGAGAAAATAAATCTTAATTATCCTATAAACAATTTTTTGACAATCCCACTGCCTACACTGATACTAACACTGTTACTAAAATTGCCATTTCTTTCTGTAGAAAATGAGTTGAGGTATTCCTTATTCTGAAACTCTAAAAAAGCCTCGGGTTCAGGCTGTCAAATTTCATGTTACGTCTGCAAAAACGTCTTGGATTTGAATTTGTGTGTTTTGGAGGACTTTCTATTAATCATTTTGTTATCAATTGTGTTGCTGCCAAAATTATTTTTTTATGGATCAAAGCAGGGTTTAGAGATTATATTCAGACTGAAGCTCAAGTAAGGTAATTAATAACCTTTAAAATAATTAATATTTTTTCAGTTCATACTTGTTTCTTGTAAACTTTATGGCAATTTTTATCAGTTAATTAAAAATAATTTTCTATTTACTTACAGACGAATTAAAAAAGTTTATTAAAAAATACACTAAAACGTTAAAAAAGAAATCACTTGAACTAAAGATATTACGAAAAATAACATTCTAGTTAAAAAATTTTTGTTGGAATTTAAAAATCTTTTTAATATTTCAAAAACTTTGAATAGAAAATAAGAGCAACTAATAATGATCTAGAAGTAGTTCAAATGATCTCGAATTTTTTAAAGACCAAATGAAGGAAAGGAAAATTTTCATTGAGGTAAAAGATGATACAGCTTATAGAGCTAGAACTGAAAAGAGGATAACACAGATTTCTAACCAAAATAAAAAGAGATTTAGAGAGTTCAAGGAAGCCAGCTTAGCAGTATATCAAAATATTGTCAAAATTTGGATGAATTTGATTCACTCGACTGCAACATTGACTTTTTAAAGAAATAATTTTCAAGAAAAAAAGGGTTATTGTGAACTACTACGTTATTAAATAACATTTTTTTTACTCAAGAATTTACATTGTTTTCAGAACGACTTTGATATTAATAGAGGCACATATATACAAATGCCTCTATTAATGTAATAAAGCGATAATCGACAAGTTGATTCAGTATTGTACAGTCTTGCAAAAAGAGCTTACTTTCTCTTCTAGGCTCTGCTCAAAAATACTTTTACCAGAGGTGAAAATAGAAATTTTATTGTATTTTATCTTGGTAGAAATGTAACTAATTTTACATCCCACCAACTTAGTGCTTGCGCGTTTTATGGCGTTTTATCCTTACATAGGAAATGATAAAAAATGTTGTTAAAGCAATGAAAGAAAAGGAAGAAAATGAGATACTAAAAAAAAATTTTTCACCAACGTTCTTTACGCACCATCATTTTTAAAATACCCAAAGTCTTCAAAAGCACCCAAGAATGACTTTGATGCTTTTAGGGCCAGTCGTAAATTACAAGAGAAATACGATGACCAGCTAGGACCGTCTTATACAAAGAATACAAAACAACATTCTTAGTACCTAAACTCAGCTTGTTGTGTTAGCAATTAAAGATCATGACGATGAAAACAACAAAAAAATAAAAAAGAATAACAATCCAATTAAATTTTCTACTCCTCCATTCCGTATTGGGTATTATTAAAATATTCCAGCTCTTGATTTTGAAGCACATTATTTCTTCATGGTTGGTCCAGAGTCTAGGCATTTTTTTGAAATTATTGGAGCTTTAAAAAGCGAATTTGAACAATGGGTTTACGATGGAGTGAAATCTTAGAATACTAAAGGTTTTCGAAAGCTCTGTTTATTTTGTAAGCATTTCTCTACTACTAAAGACTGCGCTGAAAGAAACATCAAACTTATTCAAGACGCGAAGGTATGTACAAATTAGGATTGGAGGCAAAATGTAACTATTGTTGCAAAAGATCATAAAAAAAAATTACAAGTTAAAATGCCAAAAGATAAATTCACTAAAGTTCATACTTTATAAATGTTTTCCTTTGCGTTTAGTTTTATAAAAACAGGTTTTAAACATTGTGATACATTTTCTCTCCGTAACGGTTGTGTGTTTCATTATTTAATTCTGTGAAATAAGTTTGTATGTAATTTTTTCAATCTTTATTTTAGGTGCCCCAAGAGATCCTTATGGACTTATCACAAAGCATTGCGGATGAGCATTTAATTGGAAGTTCAAGCCTCCTTCCTAACTGATGTCGCAAAATTTGCCAAGATGTGGGATTTGAACCACGGATCCTTTGTTTCTATGGCAACTGCGTAACTACTGCGCCACGGCTGCTCATGTTAACTTGTTAATCATGTTAGCAAGCTCAAGTTAAAGTTTTTTATATTTAATAAAGAAAAATATTCTCAGTATTATGAGCGTTCTACCGTAAAAAAATACAAATCTCTCTGAAATTCTTATTACACATCTAGCAAAGTAAATTTGTATTTTTATTTATATATTTATTAAACAAATGTTTATACAAGATTAACATTTTAGTAAAAACTGTTATAATCATTAGTTCTGATATTAAAAATAGTATAAAAATAGTTGTTTAAAAAGTTTAAAAACTAAAATAGAGATAAAAAAAAACTTTCAACTCGTTTTTAAAAAAGTTTATAACTTTCTTTTTTGCTCAATTATTATTTTGATCCAATAAAACAAAATGATTTTTGTCAAGCAATAGTTTAATTTTTGGTATTTCTACCAAAAATTTATTTCGCGTGTTTTGTTTATTTTTTTATTAATTTAAAATAGTTGTTAAAACTGTTACAAAATTTTTTTTCCAGACATTCACGGATGATTGTACAGGCGTGGATAGAAATAAAATTCCCTACTGTTTTTAAACTGATGTTATCGTTAATGATATTTATTGCACCCATGTGATTTTAAATAATTACTTTTAGTTGCAGTAAGCTTTAAATTAGCAATTAAAAGTAATTAAGGGTACAATTCGTTTTTTGGTAAATTTATTTGCGGGATATGCATTAATGTTCTTTAACAAGCTGTGGAGTAATCTCAAACTTGACGAAACTTTATTATAAACGCTGTTAAAACTGTCGCTCATTGTAAGAGCTGGATCGAAATAGAATGCTTATAACAATTTAAATGGCCTTTTTATACGTATATATGTATACAAGTATTGATACAGGAAAGTTGTGTGTAGAGGTACAGGTATGTGTGACTAGTTTATAGTTGAAATATCCTGAAGTTAATCCTAATAACTTTTTGGATGCCATAAGGTTTTATTCTTGTTCCTGTATTTTCTCTATTTTATATTAACTATCTTACTGACAGCCTTAAGCCTACTGTAGTTTTTTTGCTGACAACACAACAATATACTCCAGTCATGACAAAAAATCATCACCTTCTGTTCGCAAAAAACAGCTGATCTTAAGTGTGATTTTTCATTTGTATCAGCTTGGGGTTTTTACCCCAAGCTGATACAAATGAAAAATTCACCAACCATTCTAATGGGATTAGAATGGTTGGTGAATTTTTATCCAATCGAAACACAGTCATTTACTGGTAAAAATTATTGCAATTTTGTTGAAGTTTCTAAAGTTTCACAACCAAATAACAACTTTTTTTTTTTTATTACGAAGAATTTAATATTTACAAATTTAATGTACTATTTCTATATATTTCTAATAAATAAACATTAACTGTATAAAATAAGTTTTAAATTTTTTTATCTTTGTTTATATATTACCGTTTTTATATATTTTTATAACATGCGTTTATAATATTAAAATAAGCTATTTTGAAAGGTACTGAAAATATTTAAATAATAAATTATATATCCTAAAGTAAGGGCTGGCTGTGATTGTCTAATCATAAATAACAATATTTTTGTTGTAAAAAAGTAAAAATGTTTGCAGGGAACAGGAACACTTAATTAAACATTTTGTTCTTGCTATGAGCCAGTGTATTAGTTTAGCTCATATGTTTAGTTTTAGTTTCCCCTTCTTTATTTGACAAAAAACGTTTTTAATACCAAAAAAATTGACAGAAAATGTTCGCGGTGTTTCTACGGACATGAAAATTTTATTTTAAAGTAATAATATTTTTGATGTTTCTGAAAACATTGGTCAACAAAAAAATATTTTTTGAATGCACCATGAAGTATTTTCTAAACCAGATTTTTGCGCTGATTTCAAATCTGCTTTTAGCTTTCTTCCAGCACGTCTTGTTCTTGAGATATTTGGAATTTCTTTTTTCAGACATTCTGTACTTTATCCCTATAAATAAACATTGATAAACATTCAATATTTCAAGCACCACTTATGTTTCTACACAAATAAGTCAAAGTCTCTGTGACTAGGTATATTCGTAATCATTTACACACATTTAATAGTTTAAAAACTGTTGACTAAAGCATATAAATCACTTAAAATCTATGTGAGTATGACTTTCTTTTTGTTGACTTTTTCTGTTTCATCACGATAAAGCGTCCAACAGAAGTCAGCTAACATGCTTTCATTCCAGAATCCTTGGTAACGCTTTTCCATCACTTGAATATCTTGGTGGAATGGTTCACCTTATTCATCACTCACAGCGCCCAAATTTTCAGGAAAAAATGCCAAATGCAAATGCAGAAAATGCATTTTCAATGACATACGACAGCCCACTTTCTGGAACGAATCAAGTAGCTTTTGAATACAATTTTCATATTCACACAATTTGTGATTCCCCAAGAAGTTCTTACAAACCCATACAAACGCTTTCCACACTTCTTTTTTGTCGGAAGTAAGTGACTCTTCAAATCCATAGTCTTTCAAAACTTCTTGAATTTGGGGTCCGACAAAAACGCCTACTTTGAGTTTCGCTGCACTAATTTTGGGAAATTTTTCAACCAAGTATTGAAAACCCGCTGATTCAGTTTTACCTAATGTTTTTACAAAGTTTTTCATCAAACCAAGCTTTATGTGTAGCGGTGGCAAAAATACTTTGTCTGGATCAACCAGCGGAATATGGTGAACGCTGCTTACACCGGGTTCGTATTCAGTTCTGAACATCCAATCACGTTTTACGTAATGTTCGTCCATAGCACGACTATCGCATAAACAAAAAAAGTAGCAGAACTTGGTAAACCATGTTTGCACACCCATTAACATACCAATCGCTTTCAAATCACCACAAATGTTCCACTGATGAGTTTTGTAATCAATAGCGTCTAGTAATATTTTCATATTTTCATGAGTTTTATTCAAGTGTAAGTAATGAGCGATTGGAATACATGGCTTCTGATTGCAAATATGCAAAAGACGGCCTTCAAACTCCTCTTGGATGAATCAATGAAGAGGCGCCAATCACAAGGCGAATGCACTTGGGATAAATTTTTGAAAAGACCATTTACATTATTGCAGTAGCACAAGGGTCCATCAATGGTGAAAATTCTAGATAAATTGTTGTTGCGCTTTCGAAAGTGGAATACTTTGACTCCAACTGCTAACAAATTCTTTTCTTTTAGTCTTAAGGCCAAAAATTCAGCTTTTTCCTTGAAAAGGGACAAGTCTCTAACCAAATCATTCAGTTCCTTTTGTGAAAACTTTGGGCTCTTCGCCGTCATTATCTGGAACAAAGTCAACATCAGCCGTATCTTGACGTTCAACATCAACAACACATTCGTCTTCAACAGAGTCTAATCAGCTGGTGGTACTGGAATGAGCAGGGTGCTGTCATGAAGAACAGGCCTCATGGCCGAATCCAAATTCGGGTACACAATTTGGTGCTTAATTTTCGACAAAAATCCAGCAGTATTAACAGTGCAAAAATAGCAGTCATTGTAATGATCTTTGGTTTCCTCCAAATCATCGGTATAGCAAATCGAAAAAAAGACCTTTGTTTATTGATTCAATCTTGTAATAAGCTGCAACAACTTAACAAGTCACATGTGGTGCCCAAGTTTTATCTTGATCTCCCAAAGGACAACCGAAATACAGCTTGTAAATTTTCGAGATTTCTGGAGTGATTTTCTTTTTGCTGCCCTGACAATGTAAATTGCCCACAAATGTAGCAAAAGGCGTCTGATGAATTTTTGCAATTTCTAGGCATTATATAAGTTAACTTTATTGAAATAATTACCCTGAAAAAAAAGAAACATTATTATATTTTACACTGAAACTATATAATAGTGCAAAAAACACTCATACATTATCTCAAGATTCAGACATGGAAAAAAGTTAAAAATAGATTTCAAATCAGCGAGAAAAACTACATCTAGTTAGCCTACAATTAAAGCTAGTGCAAATTCATTATTGACCAGTGTAATTAGTCTGACCCATTGGGTCAATTTTTAAATCGTTAAACATATTGTGGCATTTGCTGTTCCATATTTTACTCATAATTGTTTAAACTAAAATATTTGAATAAAAAATAATTCTTATATATTATACGAATATATATTTGTATATCTGCCTTTTCTTTATACAAATACAACGTTGATCCATTGCACAGTGGGCCAGAGGTGAGAAAAACCCTTCAAAATTAACTTTTATATTGGAGTAATTTATTTTTGTAAATGCAATATAGAGAGCCCCAAGACTCTAACACTGATGTAATATTTTCGCTACTGTGAGCTCAGCTTTTTGTGCTACTTTTGAGCTCAGTATATCACTTTTACTACAAAAAAGCAATATTTTGTTTTTCAAATATTAGTAAAAATATAAAAAAATATATAAAAATGAAGTAGGAGGGCAACAAGACAATTTCACAACATTTTATTCTTTTTAAGTTTTTATTAGTTCATTGACATCATGTATTAAAGTAAAAAGAAGAAATATGAAAATTTATTTATTATGCTTGTTTTTTTCCTATCTGTTTTTCAATAAAACCCCTGAAAATGCTAAACATTTTTTTTAACACTTACCTTTACACATGCCGAAAATCACTTGGCCGCATTAGGCCGCATATGTGATCTACTTTAAATTACACTCTCATATATAGATAAAAAGTTTAAAATCAAATTTTCTGAGCTCAGCTGAGCACAGTAGGTGCTAGTCTTTTTATTATAAATGATATCCAATTGTGGATTTTGTTTTAAAAACTCAAGACGTATAAAGAACAGTTTTAATCATTTAAAACTTGTTAAAAATCTTTTTTGTATAGAACTTCTAATGTTATTGTGAAAAGTTATGGAACATTTTTTGAAAGAGGAGGGAACAGGTTGGGATTTGGAGGCTGAGAACACATAAACCCCAAAATTTCATGATAGGCTTTCATCAAAATTTCACATAGGATTGCAACTTGTTATTTTATGCTACAACAATTTTATTTTTGTTAAAGCAGAATTTAGTATTATAAATGTAAATATAAATATAACATAATTATACTATAAAATTGTAGTAGAATTAATAAAAAAAAAATTTTCTTCTTAAACACAGAAAAGCAGTGCAGAGAGATTTTATTTTCTAAAACTTTTGTGTGAAATACCTTGTAATATCACTATAACAATGACAATATGGTCAAGTTCGCAAAATTGTTTATAAAAGGAAAGCATTATCGTTGTAACTAAGATGAAAAAGTATAAATTAATTAAAACAGAATGCTATTTGAAATGCAAATGTTTTTAATTAAATTGGACAAACTAATTAGTGTCATAAATAAAAAAATCAGTTCCTTAAAAAAATTCTAATATAAAAAAATAAATTGATAATATTCTTGTATAAAATATAAAATTAAATTTGGTATTCAATTACTAGTAGTCATTTAATTTAGAAATTTATTTAATGAATGAACAGGTAGCTTGCGCAAAAACCAAAAGCTCCCGTAAAAAGCTGTTCAGAGGAGCGGCTCGCATGGCTAGTCATGCTCGTTTTAGGAAAGCTTTTCTCGCGCACTCATTTACTCCTGCCAGGGCCGGTATATATATTTCAACTCTTGTATCTTTATATTAGTATACTATTGTTGAATAAAGCCTTTAACAAGTGGTCTTCATTTTATGAGTTTATAACAATTAGCAAAGCCAAATTTTATCTCCCAACTAACTCAGTAAAAGCATTAGTCAAAGTCTCTCATGTTCCTCTATGCACAATTTTTTTTCAAACTAATTTGTTCCCAGCAAGGCTGCAAGCAACCAAAGTTTAAGTTGGGAGTGACCGGAAAACTAAAAAGTATTGTAGTAGAGCAAGAAAAATGGTAGACAAAATATTTTAAAAAGTTGTAAATTTTATGAGTATGGAAAACATAAAAAACTTTAATATTGCAATTAATTAGGAATGATTTATTAATGTCGAAAACATTCTGAGGTATACAATATGAAACAAGTTCAAAAAAAGACCAACATGCCCGAGTTTCTTAAAAGCCTTCAACATGACAAGAGCAGTAACTCTTGCCTTACTATCTCCATATAATAAACAATAAAACCTTTCTGTTAAAACAGTCAACATATCAGCTGCAGAACGAGAGTATTAAAATAAAAATTAATTGTCAGAGAGAAAGTTTTTAGGCTCAAAATAAGATATTAAAAGTTTGTTAATTGAAGACTCTGAGACCTTGATAAAAATAGAGAGAAGAAAAATTTGACAATAGTTAAAGAGGTCAGAGTGTTCACTGGAGTTTTAAAAGAAAAAGGAAATGCAGATGCTATTTGACAGTATGCAAGGAAACCAGATTTAGTTAACCATATATTAAATAGTTTACAAAATATTAAAGAAAGTTATCGAAAACAGTTTTGTAAGACTATGGCAGGAATGTCACCTCGACCACAAGAAGTGGCAGGATCTAACAGAGAAACAACTTAAGCAACAGAATCCAAATGGATTTTAACATCTAATAACAGATAAACCTGTTTCCCTGATATGACAGAAAGAGCGTGGTCATTCATTTAAGAAGCAAATCGGAGGAAAAGTTTCTGCAAATAGTTCTGAATTATTTTTGGGAGATTAAAGATTTGTTGAAATCAAAGGAAAACAACAAAAAACTGAGCGCAAGTCATAATCATAATCAAGAAGTTGAGAAATGCGAAAGCTATGGCCTTTATTTCTAAAGGGTAAGTGGTACCAAGTCATTAACAGTGATAAGCATTAAAGCCACCAATTATAACAATATTGGCTGATCAACTCATACAAGAGTGCACTCTTGAGAAGAAGAACAATAAAAATCAAAGTGTAAGGTGAGTGAAGTGGTTTTAAATATAAGCACATAAAAAAAAATGATCGGAGAATTCAAACCTAAATTCAAAAAAATTAAATGTGTTGATTCATAAGTAGAAAAATAAACAAAGCATTAGCATGTGATTATCACAATCTTAGTGAATTAAAGGACAGTAGCCAATAATACTGAGATCCAAAGATAAACAGGTCAACTCAAGTTAGTCACACAAAAAACAAGTAAGTCTGCTCCAAGTACCACAACTATTTATAAAAGAAAGATTAAAATATATAATAGTTGGCATTAATTTCTTAATGACAATTATAATAATAAAAATAAATCTTAGTTAGCAATAATAATAAACTTTAGTTAGCTAGTAACTAACTCAAAGTCACAACAAAGGACTCTGCATGTGTTTTAACAATTCACACCAAAAGCATTAGCAGAAACTCCATCAATTTGCAAAATCCATTTACCAAAAGCACTAGCAGGGACGCCATCTATATCATGGTACTGTGATAATGATCAACTCTGATATTTTACAGCTGTTGACAGAGTCATCCTAGCTGAGAACTACAACAGATCTTTAGAAACCTTTCTACCAGAGCATGCGTTAAAACCATTAAAATAAATTTTTTAACCTCTCATTAGGAGATAAAAGGAAAAGTTGTATAACCACTTACAAAGAAGAGACAAGCAAAAATCCAAGAGTAGAGCTAAAACAGTTCAGCATTTACCACTTAAGGCAAGAAACAATGTAACACAGGTTTATATTTACACCAGCTTAATAGATAAAAAAAGAGTGCAAAACTGGTTAACAGAACTTTCTGCTTACACATTAAGCCTTGGCTAAGATGCCAGTTACAAAGCAAGTTGCAATTAAATCTCTCCAAGATTAGCACTTTTGTTAAATATCATATCTTTACTCAACTAGATTGTATTTTAAGTCTGAATTAACTGATTCTAGCATTTGCTTAGAAAAGCAAAAATGAGGGCAGCAGGATATGGAGCAGGTTTTATTGAATTACAAATTAAAAGTAGTGGAGTGATCATGATGATCCTGAACCTAACATTACATTTCTATGACTTAGTTTGCGTTAGCTAATCTCCTCATCTGTTTCTAACTCATAACTACATTGATGCTGTTTGCCATGCTTTATTCATATTTCTTTTTCATGCTGTCATGCTTTATTCACATTTTTTTTTACCTAACTCACTTTTCCCGTCATTGTCTATTCATGCTAGGTTTTGCAGGAAAAAAACACTTCCTCTTTGCATGAAAAATAATTCCTTCTCTTTATTCTGATTTTTTATTACCACACCTATATTTAAGTATGATGTTAATTTGTTCTGTGTATTTTCATAGCCAGACAATTACATTTAAATGCAGCTTTAACAATTTTCTGACATATTAATCAATCCACTGCATCATGTTTTAGTTATTAGAAAACTTGGGTATTCTGGCTTGTATCCAAATAAAAACAGCTGCATCAAAAGACATTTTATGAGATTCTGGAAGTGATAGTCTTTCAGACCAGAGCCGTACTTTCGCAAGTGCAACAAGTGCAACAAGTGCAACCGCCCCGGGGCCCCCGATATATAAGGGGCCCTAAATATTAAAAACACGTTTTTCTAATGTGAACCTTTTTATAAGAAATTTATAAGAAACTCGCGCTAAAAGCCATATCTTAAAAATCTTTAGTTCTAAATTACTTTTCAATTTGAAAATTATTTTATTAAGAGTTCGAGGATTATTTCCAAATTTTGCACGCGCAATTGAATGAAACTACATTTCAATGAATTGCAAAAAATGAATTGAAAAATTCAATTGAATGAAACTACATTTCAATGAAAATGAAGTTCCGCCTAAAATTTTCCATAAGAAAAGTTTTAATCTAAAAATCAATCAAATGAAAACAAAACAATTTGATTAATTTGATCACAATTTAAAGTGAAAAGTGACATTTTTCAAATATATTTCAAATATACGTAATAGTTAAATAGTGTTTTATTATTGTTTCAGATAGTTAGTTTTTATTTATTTTTTAAACAGTTTTGTTAACATTTTTAAACTCACTAGTCATTTAATTTAAATTTACATACAACATTTAATTACGTCAAATGTCGAAAAGATGTTTTGAAAGCGGCGCACAAAAAAGAACGAAACAGATCCGAAAAGTATCAGAATTAAAAAAAAATAGCCTTGCTTGATAATTAGATAAATTTTTGAAACGAGACAAAAGTTCGTCAGTTTCGAACACTACTTTGATCAAAATATACAATTTTAATGGTAAAGCTCAATTTGAAATCAATAATGTTGAAGAAAATATGAATGAGTCACAACTTCAAAACATCGATAACCAGCAAAAGAGTGTAGGTTTTGAATCAGGATCCAATAGCGTCAATATTGAGGATATTATATCTAACAAGACTTCAAAAAGTAGTGATAATTTACAAACGGAGAGCGCCACTTAACCAAAATTAAATTATAATATATTATATCCTGCAAAATGGCCAATTGAAATCGACAACAAACAACGGATGTTTCTGGTAGAGCAGTCACCAAAAAGTATTAAAGGTATCCGTTATAAAAGAAATTCTTAAGGAAGTTGTTTCAATGACACTTTTTTTACCAACAAATAAAAAATTGTGAGAAAGATTTAAGAAATTGCCTTTTATATTCTAACTCGACAGGAAAAAGTTTCTGCTTCTGTCGTTGTTTGTTTTCATCGATAAAAACAAGCTTAACTTCGAGTGGATTTCCTGATTATGCCCATACATGAATACGTCTACCTGAACATAGATCTTTATAGAAACGCCTTCAATCAGCGTATTAATGGCGAATTCAAGAATTTAACATTAAACACTGAACAGGAATATATCATCTCAATGAAGATTTTTTCAGTTAAGAAAAACGCAGATGGAGAATAATTTTAAAATTTAATTTAAAAGTGGTATTGTTTTGAGTGAACGAAATTTAGCTTTTAGGGGTAGCAAAGAAAAACTCTTTGAATCAAATAAAAGTAATTTTTTAGAAGTAATTGAATTACTTGCTGGATTTGTTACAGAACTCAAAACCCATTTAAAATCAATCACTGATACGGAAGAGTTACATATTTTTCTGTGAAAAGTCAAATCGAAATTATCTTGCAATTAGCTTCTAGAGTTTTACATACTAGTAAGTAATATTATATCATCAAAGTACTTTTCCGTAATGATAGATTCTACACCAGATTTTCGCTAAAAAAAAACCAGTTGTCGATCTTTATTCGGTATGTTATAATAGCGGACCAAAAGCCAAGTGTTTAGGACAGTTTCTTAAAATTTGTAAATATAATGTCATCAACCAAAGAAAGTTTAGCAAACATTCGTATTGAGGAATTAGAAATATTAGTAACCAAGATTGCTGATTGCCGAGGTCAGTCGTATGACAACGCAATATGAAAGGAGAATATAAGGGAGTTAAAAGTCGAATTTTAGAAGTCAATAACAAAGCATGGTATACGCCGTGTAGTGGACATAGCATCAAATTGGTTGGCTTAAAAATAGCCATCCAAATTGTAAAGCTAATGCTTTATTTTTAATAAAACAAATAAAATCCAATGAATTTGTGCTCACAACAATTTGGTATCACTTGTTATCAAAGCTCCACATTTTCAGCCAATTGCTTCAGCGAAAAAATATGGTAAATAATATTGCATTACAACATACAAAGGCTATGCTATTATCTTTTGATGATTTCAAAAAAACAATGTTGAACATATTATAAAAGAAGCACTAAAAGCATCGGTAGATATAAATGTTATACCACAGTTCACTGAACGGTCTTCTTGTGATACTCAAATCGTCACACAAGAATTGGTTTGTTCAATATCCACTTTTTACTGATAATGAGTTACTGTTACAAAATTTTATTTTAAGATAAGCTTGTTTAATATCTGTTTTAAAATATACAGAAGCATTTCTTATCAATATATTAAGATCTTGTTTGTTCAAAATCCCGAAAAAAAAGCATCAATTTATTACATTTTGTTTAATATCCGGATATTGAAAAAGCCAAAACGTAATTTTAATGCGTGTGTCAATGTGGTTTAACTTTCAAATCGTCGTTAGCTATGTCTAATATCCATCTAAGCCAATTACTGCATCCGCTGAGGTCACGTGTCAAGTTGTTTGATAAAAAGTTGTTGTCAGTTAGTCGACACTTATATTGGATAAATCTTTAGTAATTGAAAATAATGATAATATTATAAATGAAACTGAAACCATCAGTTTGACAGAGGATATTTACAACATTGAACATGTCGAACAAAGTAGTACATCTAAAGAGAAGAATGAAAATAGTTTAAATAAATCTAAATGTTTGATTTAAAACACGGAAAGTCTAGGAACATTAACTAAAAAAGGAAAAAGGACCCCATAAAATTGGCAAAAAAATATAAGGAAAACAAAAAGAAAAAGGGGAGAAGAGTATGTTGATATTAAAGGACAACTGCATCCTGCAAAAATAGTTAAAGGAGGCTGTAAACTGAAAGGCAGTCACAAATGCAATTATTATTTTACCCAAGAAGAAAAAAATGAAATAATGAAACAATTTTATAAATTGGCGGATGAGAAAAAGCTATATTTTTATAGTAAGTACACCATTAGGGGTTAACAGTTTCGAAAGCGATCATACAAAGAAAAGACCAGAAAATAACATGTGTATGAGTATTTTTTAGAACACACCAATACACGCGTGCAAGTTTTTAAAGAATTTTTTGTGGCACACCTAGCATCAGTCAACAACGTATATATTATTTTAATGAAAAAAATTCAATATCCAAAAACTTCTGTACCAAGGTCACCACTAAAAGGTCAAAATGTCAAAAAACATACTTCGAACAAAAAACTAGAAATGGTTAGAAATCACATTAAATCATATACTGTTGTCGAATCGCATTATTGCTGTGCCAAAAGCAATAAACAATATTTAGATGGTAGTTTAACTTTAACAAAAATGTATGATCTGTACAAGGTTACAGATAAAAATTCTGTCAAAGAAAATATTTGCAGAAAAGTGTTCAATGAGGAGTTTAACTTATCATTTTTTAACCGAAGAAAGATAGATGGGATGAATGCGAAGAGTATAAAATCCTTAAAAAACCATCAGTGGATAGAAATTATCTGCAAGAATTGCACATCCAAAGAAAAATAGAAGGATTTGAGGAAAGAAC
This sequence comes from Hydra vulgaris, assembly GCF_038396675.1. Lineage (NCBI taxonomy): Eukaryota > Metazoa > Cnidaria > Hydrozoa > Anthoathecata > Hydridae > Hydra > Hydra vulgaris. The sequence continues at coordinate 57,487,510 of NC_088925.1, forward strand.
CAAGGACCGACAGATAATAAACGGTATAAGAGTTCAGTTTTTGATCTTGAAAATGTTTTTAATCTACCAAAAGCTAATGTATCAAGCTTTCATTATTTTAGTAGATTTAATGTTTGCAATTGAACTGGTCGTTATAATATTAACAAAAGGTATACAACAGCATATAGTCTGAATACTTAAGTGGGAGATCTGGCAATGATATTGCTAGTGCAGTTGTGAAAATTTTAAAAAATATAGTAAAAGACATTCCTTATATAAGTAAAATAATTTTGTGCTCGGACAGTTGCGTTCAACAAAATATAAATTCAATAATGAGTTTAGCATTACTTAATTTTTTAAAGGTAGAAGAGAGCGGCAAGATTGAAAATATAGAGCAAAAATTTTCAGATCCAGGACACGGTAACTTACTTGAGATTGATGCAGCATACAGTGTTATAAAGCGTTACACTAAAAATTTAGAATTATACAGTTCAATCGGCCTGAAAAGAGTATTAAAAACGTGCCTAAAAAATCAATCACTTTCAAAATCCTGCAGATGGTTACCACAGATTTTCTAGACTATCAAAAAGCAGCATTCTCTCTATTTTCTAAAATTCCTTACACGAAAATAAAACAAATTGTGTACAATAAAGATAAAATATTAAAAGTCAATTTTAGAACATCTTTCAATGAAGACTTTGAATGTGTTAGAATTGGACATAAACGAAGTACAAGGAAACAAAAATCTACTGAATTACTGCAATTGCCAAAAGTTTTGGCCCTAAGAACTGAGCAATTTTTAATATCAGAAATTAAAAAGAGATTAAGCCAAAATACTGAAGTATATTCCCAAAGAAATTGACAAACAATATTATGAATTAATTTTATAAACTAAAACACCGATAAAACAAAACCAAAAAACAAAGAAAACTGCTTATAAGACTCTATGAAACCATAGTAACCATAATTATAATACTACATAATATTATAATTATAATATAGTTCTTCAAACTGGTGATACCCTACGGTAAGTTACTCATAATTATTAATTTCTATTTTCTATTTGCTTTGTGTTATTTCTATACATTAAATTGTTTATTTTTATACATACGCATACATGCATGTGTACACGTTTGTCTTTTCTAATGTAAGCGTACATGATATTTATATGTATCAACATATTTGCTTATATTTACACCACGCGCATCCCTTACCACCCTCATGAGATCTCTAAGAATGTTGGAGCTGTATTAAAAACTGGGATAGGGATTGGGATTTTTGGCTTTTGTAGTGTAGTCCTGTTATATTGCAATATTGACTAGCATGACGTAGAGTGCAGGCGGTGAGATCTGTTGCAAGGACACGCCCCTAACGAGTGGCGTTAGTGCAGGTCTCGGGCTCTCCGAAACGTCATTGGTGATCGCAGTGCATTCCTGAGGAGGGGGATCACCATTATCCACTACTTAATTCTGATTGGTTACCATGGCACCAACATTTTTTTACCTCTTACACCCACGTATTATAGCGCTTTGTGAGCTTTATATTATGAACTTGTTACATTAACGACATTTATATACTTTAATCTCACACAGGTGATTATCAGTTTTCAGTTTGTTATCTTGAGTTTAGACCATATATAGTAGCACATTTACTAGCCTATTTTTTCTTTTTATATTGCTCGTACTTATATTTTTTATCATTTTACTTTATATTTTGTTATCTACTTATTTTATTGTTTTTGTATGGTGCGATAATTATAGCCATGGTTGCCTTTAATAAACCCGCGGATCGATAATGACTTGTTTACTCATAGACCATTGTTTTATCATTTGTTTAGTATGACTAGAGCGTGAGTTATTGTTCACCTAATCCCTGAGTCCTGAAATTTTCTTCCCCCTACAAAATAGTCTTTACATTCATTTATGATTCTCACCCAATGACATCATCTACAATCTACTTCTATTTTCACATCTCCCAGATCTACGTGACTGGACGGCTCCGTTGGTCACTTTTTGCGACCATTGTGTCGCATAAACAAACAAATTTATTCTTTGTGGCTGGTGAGCCCCGACTTCTTCCAATGTACACTACAACGACAAAACGGACATTAGGCTATCCCGCTGGATGTGGTTACGGCGCTCAATAACCTAATGGCTACGCTAACACTCACGCACACGTTCATTCGGAAGCTCCACAATGCACGTCGGATCAGCGCTCGCTGACTATGTGCTCGGATCTAAAATCTCACTCCATAGCACATCATTCCACACCAGCACGGGGCAGTAGCTCTTTTGACTAAGAGCGATGGCTTGTGGCCTACGGTGACTAATGTGTGCATTCGATCAATTGAAATCCATTCTGTAGGTCTTACGTCTGGCTCTGATGTGCTAGCCCATAAGCGCAAGGAGTGAGTGTGTTTAGCTTTCTATTCACCCGATTTGAAAGTGAACGAAAACTTAACGAGACCAGACGAGACGACCAAACGATACATACTAATGCACTACACCATCACACCTGTAGACATCAACAGTCTCTAAAATCAGTTTATCAAATATTTGTTCTTTGTTGCATATGTTCAACACTCAGAGTGACTAGAGCGTTAGTTGTTCCTCCCCATACCCCCTTATCGTCTATTCTTCGTTTTTCTACTTCACGAAAGTCTTGCCACGCATTTTTTATTTTCTTATGATTTTTATTTTTTATTCAATGACACCACCTACAATCTGTTTTTATTTTCACATCTCCCAGGTCTACGTAACTGGACGGCTCCGTTGGTCACTTTTTGCGACCATTGTGTCGCATAAACAAACAAAGAAAACTGCTTATAAGACTCTATGAAACCATAGTATTATAATTATAATACTACATAATATTATAATTATAATATAGTTCTTCAAACTGGTGATAACCAATATGTTTGCTTAAAAAAATTATTTTTGAGTTTGTTTTTTGTATAGTATTTCATTTTGTAAAATTGTTAAAGAAAACAAGATTATATATTATTTGTGATTAGTGTTGCTTTGTTCATTATTCAGAAATTTTGTTTAATATCCTATAGAGTTATCAAAGATTTTTTGTACTTAGTGCAGTTTTGTTCAATGTCCAAAAGCAATATGCTAATATCGCCTTAATTTTAAGTAGACAAGCTTTAAATTTAAATTTATCATTATTTTAAAGCAAAGATAGTACATTAAAACATCTATACTAGCTATAAATAAAAAACGAGAGCAGTAAACTTTAACCGCGTTTTACCAACAGTTTGTAAATTGTTCTGTCGAACAAACCAATTTTTCGGAAGACGAAATATTAGGTTGAAACAAAGATTGTTTTAATAAATCACCAGAAACTAGTTTAGTCAAAACGGAGAGTGCGAAATCTAAAGAGATTGGCAGACTATTGCTATTATACAGACCAGAAAAATAAAGCAAATGAAAAATATTATTATTATATTGATATACTGAATGAAGAAATTGAACCAGTAGACGATAACTGATCAAATTGAATCCTGTAATATACGTGATCTCGTTTCTGAAATTGATAATGAGTATAAACATGTCAAACAGCTGCAGATAAGCTTAAAGTATTTTATTTTATTAAATTGATTGATAAAGTAAAAGATTCATAGCAAGAATGATTTGAATCGCATAATTTTTTAAATAAATTTTTTCAATAATAAAAAGCTAAAAACTGTGAATACAAATAAATTCAATACTAATTATTCAAATTTGGTCAAACACTTCGGAGATAATGTTGAAGAGGAGGAATTCAATAAAGAAATTTCTATTTAAGATATATTTTAGAAGATAATTATACTATTATAGAGAATTTGGAATTCATTCTAGAAAGGAATTTGGAAGAACTATATTCAAAAGCATGTATCGCGTATATCAAATATTTTTAACAATACCCATAAACATTGCTTATTGTCAACGATCATTTTCAAAACTAATTCAAACTAATTCAAAATTATTTGCAAATTTTCTGCGTTCAACAATGTCACAGGAAAGACTTTCAAGATTTACAATACTGTAGATAGAAAATGCAATCGCAAAATGGCTAGGAAAATTGAGTTATAACTTCTTTGTATATCTTTAGAAATAAAACCCATAAAAAATATATTCAATTAAGTTTAAAAAAAAATTTTTAAGGGTCCCAAATGTGAAATAACTTTTTAAACTTAAAATTTAGTGAAAACCAGCATTAAACTTTCCAAAAATAATTTAAAGAAATTCTTCTTAGAACATGCTTCTATGAAAGATGTTTTAAATTGGCTTGTAGTTAAAGTTTGTTTTAACCTCATTGCAGAAAGGTAAGTCGTCAAGTACAACCTGCAAATACTTTTAAAACAAAAGCAAAATATTACTTCCGTCCTATCAATTTATCAGACATGTTCTATTTTCATTCAATTTGCAAATTCTAATTCACAAATTCTCCCATATTATGAGGCTGTTCAAGATAGCTTGCTGAACAGCCTAGTTTTAGATATGTTGTGGGCTAAATAGTTAACCTTGAGCTTAACTTAAACTTAAACCAATATATGAACTTATCCTTAAACCATTAAAACTACTTTATATATCTACTTTATTCAAAATAAGTAAAAAGCATATTAGGAAAGGTGTCATCTTATTGATAATTTTATAACATGTAATATTTATCAAAGCTAATAGATATAAACTCATTTTAAATTTTGAATATGTTATCTTTTTTATTAAGGTAGTATAAAAACATCTTAAAACTATATAAATAAAATCCAATTCTAAGAAAAATATGTTAACTATTATGAATATAAATAGTTTTTGAAAACAAAATGCAAAAAAATTTTCAGAAATGAAATGAAACTATCATCATCATCAGAAAAAAATACACTGCTTGTACATTCTTTTTGATATTTGCCAGCACAAATTTTTTTGATGAACCCATACAACTGAGGCAGTTTTGCAAGCCGCAACTCTTGTAGTACCATTTTTGCAAGTCATTTCATCTGTAATATCTATTTTGAAATTCACAATACCTGCTTGGATCAAGGCTTTACTTAGATAACGTTGGCCCAAATATGTTTATTAACTTGGAAAAACGAACTACAAAATGCTTTTGTTTTTGAGTATACAAATTATAAATGGATATTAATAAATATAAAAGAGAGAAAGTTTTTTAAGATATACGCCAATATATGTATGAAAAATTATTAATAGAAAACATTCAAATCTGTAAAATATAAAAAATTTTGTTTACACTTCAGATCATTCCTAAAAAAATTTAACAGTATATTCAAATAGTCTGTTTAAATATACTAATTATAATTCCTAAAATTCTTTTTTGAAGCTGTTCACACTTTTATTCACTGTAATACCAGTCTTTACATTCCTGGAAGTCTTTTAATAATAAAACTGTTGTAATCAATAAAAAACTTAATAATAAAAATGTCTATCAATTGAATTATAAGTTAATATTATGTTACAAAGTAAAAAATTTATCCTTCATAAAAATATTTAATAAAGTTAAAATACAAGTATACAAATATAATGAACTTTGAAATATAAAATAAAATGAAATATAAATATGAAAGTAAAAATATAAATAATTATGAAAATTAATAATTATGAATCTAATAATAAAAACAAAAAACTTCAAACTTCAAAAATTTTTAGCCAGTTTTTTATTCCCGCAAAGCCTGCTTATTTCAGCCAAATAAATGAAAAGTAGTATTTTGTGTGTTTAAATATCCTAATAAAACCAAAATGTATTGGCTTAGGAAATAAGTTTGTTCGGTTTTCAAAGAACTTTCTTTTAAGAATAACTATAACAGTAAATTAATCAATTATGTATTCACCGTTACTATTTACAACCTCGTCTTACCTCTCGACCGATTTGTTGATGTCGTTCCGTCAAAATTGCCCGGTCTGGGACTTGGCCTTGTCGGTCATGTCTTTTCAGTGGCTTTGCTTTATTTACGCAGCTTAGTTGAGCAATGTAAAACTTCTTGTTGACCGTTGCGTTCCTATTAAGCATTTCCCAGTGTATCATGCTTTCATAGTTCCACCTATCGCAGATCATGGTCTTTATCAGGTAAAGATCTGGGTTGACTCTCGGTGTCGGTGTGTCTCCTGGGGCCACCACTCTTTTTCTTTGTTTCATATTTATGTACAAGCACCATTTCTTATCTCTCGTGACAATTTGGAACAAAAAGCGCTATTTATGGCCGCGTGTTGCTCGATGGCGTGCATGTTGTAGAGCAGCGATTCTTTGTTGACTTCTTAAACTTGATAGGCATCCAGGCTCCAATTTTTTCGAAAAATTCCATTAAGTGAAGATAATTAAGTATAGTCTTATAATCACACTTCATTTTTTCGGACAATTCACGACTTGTTTGGCATAGCTCTTCCTTCAAAAGTGCCTTGAGATGCCCCTCATCGAATTCTGTGGGTCGTCCGCTGCGAAGTATATCTTCGAGGTCAATTTTGTCGTTTTTTAACTTCCCAAACCATTTCTGCGCTGCGCACTCGTCTATGACACGTTCTCCATACACGTTGCATATGTCACAAATGGCTTCATCTGTTTTTTGACAGCAATTTTTTAGGTGTCAAAAATGCTTAATTGAGCCACCTGGCTATTCCATTTCTCAGGGTGGAAAATAGGATAAACTAAAAATGAAAGCATCCAAATCATTTGATGGTGCCTGGGCTGCAACCGGAGACTTCAGGAAGTATGATCCATAAAATGTGACAATAAAGTCAGTTGACATTCGCAACATATCTTTCTCACTTTTATTCAATTTTGAATTTTCTTTGAAGTCAGCTGCATGGTCAGCCATGAATCTGGCATGATGATGTGCACCTAGTTGCTTGAATTGGAAACCAGGTGCATGGCCCCCAAGGTAAATGACCAGTAGTTTACATAGAGCTTTATAGTCTCCTCTTTGAAAACAATCTCTTTTCAAGGCTGTTTCACAAAAATTCTTAGTATCTATTACTCTTGTATAAAAAGTAGTACCTACTTTAAACTCATCTCTGTCATAGTTAAAAAAAAGCAATTGATCTATATTTTTAGCTCCTTCTTGTATTTCTCGCCAGTTATTTTGGAAATCTTTATATATTGCTCTTGATGGCGATTTTGTTGTTCCTTGAATATAATCCATTGCATGTGATATGTGCCTTTCAGATATTTGGTGCCTGAAAAAATTTAAATATGAAAAACTGTACACTGTACAATGTAAATGTATGTGACAAAATAAATGATTTTTATAAATATTTTAGTACCTACAGAGGAGCCGAAGCACTGGTCGTTGAAGCACATGATCCACCAGGAACTTTATAGCCCCATTGTACTTTCCAGTGTTAAAGGCAGTTGTATCTGCGCTACAACCAATGATTTGGTCAGTGAGCTCATAGTATTCTAAAATGTTCTGAATAGCAATAGCTTAATCCTGTCCTTTAGATGACTCAATTTCTAAAACTCCGAGCAAGAAATCTAGGGGTTCATTGACCTGGGTTGATGAAAGACTGTGAGCTAGCCTTTCTACAGTTTCAGACATTTTTTTTTCAGTTCTTTAATGTTTGACAAGTTTTGTATCAAAGTGAAGAACAACCTTTAAGTCTCGTACTTTGTCTAGATTTTCTTCTCTGACCATTTTTGCTTCATTTTCAATAACAATCTTTCTGTTTCTATGCAGACCACTTTTTGATACAGGAACTGTATTGAGATCAACACCAGCGATACTGAAAAGTGAGGCCAGGAGTGAGGTTTCTGCTCTAACGCTTACCTTATACCTGGTCAAGAATGGATACCATTTGCCAAGAATGTCATTCATTGAAAGTTGCAGGCAAACTCTATCTTTACTAATCTTCTGTTTTTTTGGTGAAGGCTCAAAATCACTATCATTATCAGTTGCACTTGTTCCACTTTATGAAAATGATACTTCCATCTCAAAATTTTTCATTCTTTCCTTTTCCTCTATTGTTTTCTTCTTTGACCTTTCCTGTCTCTTTTTCCCGTTCATCTTCTCTATGCATTCTCTCTATCATATCAAACATTCTTTTTTCTCCATCTTTAATTCTGTCATGATAAGATTTGTCTTTACTGTTGTCAAACTTTACCATTTCACCTCTAAATGCTTTCTTCAGGAACTCAATGTCCTCTCTTTTTGCATCTTTGTCTCTATTTTCATCATTTTTGATCAGATTTAAGGTATCTGTTTTATAAACTTGAAATGTACAGTTTGCCTCATTTACAAAATCCTGTTTTTTTTACTTAATTGCTCCTGTTTCTCTCTATTTTCATAAAGGGTTCTAACTTTGCATTGTTTCTGGTAGCGATCATAAGATTGTACAAGCTTTTCCTTGACTACTTGCTCTGTTAACCGAAATTTTGAATCAAAACCATAAATCTTGACCTTGACATTTGTGCACAGGATAAGTTTTGTTTATTGTTCTTTGATCTTAGCCAATATATTCGACGACAAACTTCTCCCATTGTGGGTAGTCTAAAAAAATTAAAAGTAGGTTTACATTGTTTTTCTACATACAACTATTTTTTATTAACAATTTTACTCAGCTTTTTCTAATACTTTTTAAAAGTAAATAAAAAATATAACCTATTTGGTGCAAACATATGAAGGGGATGCTGAAGCAAGTAGAGTGTTCTTCTACTCCTGTTGGTTCGCTGAGGAGCTGGACTTCTGCTTTGGGACGTACATGAGGATCCTGGCTGATGGTCCCTGCTAGTTCTAGGAGAGGTATTTCTCAAAGAAGTATGACTTTGGCATAAAGAAGGCTCTTTGGAACTCTCCTCAGTTCTCTCTCTTGCTGCACTCTGACCTTTTCTGGTCCTAGAGGATCTGCGGAGGGTTCCATCATCATCACTATCCATTATATATTTTTTTTAATTTAGATATTTCTGAAAAATCAAATTTAATAGAAATTAATCAAGTCACATCAAATAAAAAAGAAAATAAAAAAAAACATATGAATTAGTAAAATTGCAGATGTTTTAATATTTAATATGATAGGATACAATTTTATAATGAGTATTGGTATTTTTTTGTTTTCAGCAGGCCTAAAAGTTAAATTTTTATTAAAAAAAACATATTTAAGGTCATTTAAATGCATTAAAATTACATTATAGTATAGAACATAATATTATTTTCTCCATTTGATGTTTTGAAATATATTTTTAGACCAAAAATGTCTAAAAATTGAAAGAATTCTGTAAAATTTTTGAATAATCACGCAACCTCTCATATGAAACCTACTTCTACCTGAAGCAATGTACTTAGAAGTCTAAAATTTATTTTGGTGGGTCCTGGAACCTAATGATGATGATTAAGAATGAGTGCTAACAAAAATATTTTGGTAAGTTTAAAAGTGGGACACCCTAGTGTATATACATCGACTAAGGGTTTTATATTGGACAGGCGATAAGTTAAAAAAATATTTTTTGTTAAAAAGTGTCTAAAAATCCATGCAAACACTTAAATTGTTATGATCCGGTCTTCAGTTTGCACAAAACTTATCATTTACCGTAAATATACAGCGGAGAAAATAGAATTAGCCTCACCTTTATTTTTCGTTTTAATTTAACAAAAATGGAAATGAAACAATTATTAAATGTACTTTATTTCTTATTATCTTCTACTATAACTAAAAAATTTATAAATTGTATGTTTAATTAATTACAAATGGAAAAAAATTTAAAAGTATTCAATTTGTGGAGAAAATAGAATTAGCCTCATTTACGTTATATACAATAAAATACAGAAAATATTTTGTTTTTACACTCAATTAATATTTATTATTGCTTCCTGAATTTTTAATGGCTTTAAATATGCAATTTAACATAGTAGTCAAAAGATTTTGGATAGTTTCTATAGATATTTCATTCCAAGCTTCTCTGATACGAGTTTTCAGCTCCAAGATGGATTCAAATTGCTTACCATTTTCGTATATCTTTCTAGAAAGTATTCCCCATATATTTTCAATTAGATTAAGATCTGAACTTCATGCGGGTCATTCCATTATATGAACATTTTTTTCTGTAAACCAAGGTTTTGTAAGCTTTGAATTATGGATAGCAGAATTATCTTGTTGAAAAGTGAAATTATCACCCAACAATTCCTCACCATGATCAAGCAAACTTATTTCTAATAAGTCAATGTAGTCCTGTGACTTTATTTTTGTTGAAATCCATGCCAGTCAAAGTTTTCCAGCAAAGGAAAAAGCCCCCCAAACCATAACAGTTTCCCCACCAAAGTTACGGATCATCCGAGTTTTTTTCTTCTTTCGAAAATTGTGCCAGTAATATTGATAGCCATCAGGACCATCTAGATTAAACTTTTTTTCATCACTTAAAAGAACTTGATGCCACTCTTCCTGCCAAGACATGCGTTTTTTTGCAAATTGTAATCTAACTTCTTTATGACGAGCAGTAAGTTTTAAATTCGTTTAATGCTTTTTCCAAACTGTGTTTGGATCTTCATGTAAGATTTGTCACGTTGAACAGATACAGTTAATTGTAAATCAGCACAAATTTGAGAGGCAGTTGTGTGCTGAGCAGCAGCACGACGTACAACAACTTGTTTAGTACGATTATTAATATTACGTTTGCCACCACTTTCCTTAAATGCTCCATAATTAACGCCAATCTTGAAGTAGGGGAGAAGGGCGCAAGTTGATACGGGGGCAAATTGATACAAAGCTGATAAAACAGCTATTACACTAATTGCGTGAATAAGTTTTGGTACGGGAAATAGCTTTTTAGTTCCCTAACGTCCGATGTAAAAAGATTTCCATTCATTTCAAAATTGATCAAGCTGGGAAGCATTTTGTAAATCGAGCAACTTTCGAAAAAAACTGACAACGTGTTTCGTAAGAGATTTTACAAAAAAGGTAAGTAAATTTAGCTCATCAACCCTTCCATAAGTTTAAGAAAACATTGCTAAATAATTTTATATATGCCATTTGTTTAATCGTTGCTTCTGTTAAAATTTAACTCGAATTTTATGCAACGCGGTCTAAAGGGGCACGATGACACAGACCACTTGGGGCAAATTGATACATTGTATCATCTTATCCCTTTGGTAAAGCATTTGAATATGGCCAAAAATGTTTTTGTTTATGTATTTGCATTAATGCAATTAAATTGTTTGGTGTAGACTAATGTTTTTTTTTCTCTCGCAGAGTTAGTAAATAGGTAAATAGGCCTAATAAAACATTGTTAGGCCTACGGCCTAATTATTATTAATACCGCTATTTAAAACTTTTGCAATCCAATCTTTTGGATTGCAATCTAACTAAGTTGTTCCATTATTATAGTTCACATTTCTAAAAAACGCGCCCAAATTTCAAAATCAACCAATAAAAATTATAACAGAGTTTAAGTTGCCGTACCGCTGTATCAATGTTTTCGTATATTTGTAAACACTTTAAAAATTCGTAGTGTGATTATATTGGTATTAAATATAAATTTAAATTACCAGAGAAATTAAGCATTTTTAGTTTTTTATAATTTCAGATGGTGCAAACATATAAAAGAAAAACTACTTTTGGGGCCTTATTGGAAGTCTATAAACTTGCTGCTATGGGGTCATCCATAAATGATGTCAGTAAATATAGGGAGGGAGGGAGGGCTGGTAAGTTTGACACTAATTGACAATGGGGAGGGGGTATTGAGGCCAAAATGATGTCAATTTAAATTCTTTTTTTTAGTTTTAATGAGCAGATTTTAACGGTATTTACATCTACTAAATGATATAGAAATAATGTTTCGTTTGTATGGAAATTAATATTAAATGCGGGGAATTTGATATTATATTTTATTAAATTATTTATATTATAATATTTTAAATTAATATAATAAGGTTTTCAGAGACATTAAATAAATAACAACAACTAACCTAAAACAAAAATTACTATTATTTTATTGATATATTACCATTTGACTGCGAATCAAATTATGTTAGAAATATTAACTCTTTGTATATAAAATTCACAATCGTTATTCGCTCCCTAGGGAATTATAAAAGGTGGTTCAAAGTAAACTCCTAAAAGTAAACTCATAAATTTGTCATTTTTTGAAATTAAATTGTCGTTATTTCAAATACGAAACTCTAATTGCTCTCTAGTTGATTGTAAAACGTGATGTAATGCAAACACATAAAGTCTATTGAAAATTCGAAACACTAATTTCTCCCTAGCGGGTGAAGAAACTCTTTTAAAAAGCTTGCGCTAACGATGAGCAAAATCATTATTCTGATTGTAATGTAAACAATACTAGTAAATCAATATTAAAATATGGATAAAACCGCATTACTTAACTTATTGATTGTCTCGTATGGAAATGCTCATCCCGATAAAATAAAGGCTAATATCCAGAATGAAGTCCATAGTTTATGTAATTCATTAAAAAGAGAGAAACTGGTGCATAAGGATCTTGAATCACGAGTAATGTATTTAATTAATTTATTTAATGAAAAGGCAATGAAGTTCAAGAGCAAGCAATTATCATTTTGGGCAAATACTCCAAAACAGTGTGCCCCCACGTATACTCCACTTGAATTTGATAATAGTTCCTCACAGTTTGTTGAGCCCATCAATGAGCGATCTGTTATTGATGATCAACAAAGTGCATTAACTTTGAGTTTCGTGACCACAAAAAATTAAAAAAATGCAAGAACAGTGGGTCAAGATTGACTCAATTCTGAGATTGCAGCTTTAAATTGTGAAATTGCTGGACTGACGACTAGAAAGAGAAGTAGATTCATTGCTGAAGCTGAAGAGCATGATTTGAAAAAGAAAAAGAAGATACTAGCTCATCTATGAAAAGAACTGGCCAAAAAAAAGTATGATCAAGCTCGACAGATGAAAACTAGAGAACTGAAAATAGCTAGAATGGAGGAAATCTGCTTGGAGCATCAAGAAGTCAAAGAAAAACTACAAATTAGAAAGAAACCTGGTCGACCATCATTAGAAGTAGATCAACCTCATCTTTTGAAAGCGATTATGGATATTGCTCTCCTTGGTTCGTCCGCTGATGAAAGACGTCGGTCAGAGGTTCCTCGGGTAATGATAGCTTAGCTATGTTTGTTAATATTGTATTTGTTAGAATTTTACTCTTAATTAGTACTTGCACTACTGTAAATATCCTTGAAATATTAGCAACTATTTTCAAGATTTGATTTCAATATAATTTACGAAATAAATCCCATTTTCTGTAAAAAAGTTAATTATTTCCAAATATATTTCTTTATTATTTAGAGCATTAAAACTCTCGACAAATTGACATCCGAAATGAACAAAATTGGATTTGCAATCAGCAAGAGCGCCCTCTATACTCGTCTACTTCCGAGAAGATACGGAACATTAGAAGGCAAAAGGCACGTCAAAACAGTCCCTGTTAGATTGATTAGTTCTCAGAATGAATCTCATTTAAAACATGTTGACGGACTCTTTTGCAGTTCAACTATAAAATGTGTGGAAGAAGGTTGTTCTATTTTAGGCCCGGATAAAGTGTGTTTCATTAGCCAAGACAACAAGGTTAGAGTGCCAATTGGAATCACAGCAGCCAAAAACAGACGCCGTTGTTGATGCATTTGGAGTACCGGGTAACTCTCCCGGACCACGACTGAGTAGTGGCTGCTAAACACATGCTTATACCATCTGTATACGCTGAAATTACGATCAAAAAAGATGGTCTCGGAAAAACAGATGATGTTACTTATTCTGGACCTACCTACATTGCTGTTCGATCAGGAAAACACGCATCCTCTATCGCCTTTGCTCATGGATTAGACTTTTAGCGGCTCTTGGATATCAAAGATTTCAACTCTATTACCAGAGATCCTCAAATTAATATGGTTAAACCTATTGTTGTGTTTAGCGTCAATGGAGGAGCCGATGAAAATCCTAGATAACAAAAATTAATTGAAATCGGGATTCACCATTTCTTGAAGAATAACCTTGACGCTCTTTTCATCATGACGAACACTTTAGGCCACTGTGCATTCAACAGAGCTGAACGACGAACGGCACCTCTAAGTAAAGAATTATTTGGGGTGATTCTTCCGCACGAACATTACGGAACTCATCTTGATTCTCAAGGTAACTACATTGGCAAAAGTCACTTTGTAAAAATAATAATATAATTTTTAACCTATAATAACCAACTTATCTTATTAAATCAGACAAAACAAAAGATGAAAATTTAGAAAAACAGAACTTTGATAGACAGGCTTTGGCTGATATTTGGTCTGAACTACAAATTGGCGGTTATATAACCATTGCAGAAAATATTGATCCAGACAAATCAGAGCTAGAGTCAAGGAGCCTTTTATTACAAGATCAACGTTGGATTGCCGATCATCTTCGTACAAGTCAATATTTTACTCAAATTGTGAAATGTGAAAATCGTTCTTGTTGTCGGACTATTAGAAGCTCTTACTTTACTCTAATGAGAGCAAGATTTCTTCCGCCACCTGCCCCTGTCAATCAAACGAGAGACGGGCTCAGAGCAGTAGATGTCTCAGAAGGAGCAAAAGAATTATTTCCATCATCCGTCTTTATGCTCATCGCATCAAACATTGAAAGTATTCTTCCTCGCACTGCCAAAGGATTTCCAGCTTTGCCGTATGATGCGTTTTGTCCATTAATTCAGTCTAGCCTAGCTGATAGAATCTGTAAAAAGTGAATTATCTACTTTGCCTCTCAAGCTATGTTGAAAAAACACGTTTCCATTCACTCTTCTGCTATAACACTCCCTCTAGTCAAAAGGGTCCAACCTGTTCGTATTGCTGCCAAGCATCAGACAAAATTTTTGGCAGCCAACGCCTTGCAGAAGAGTTCGGAAACTGCTGAATGGTTAGATGAAAATGAAGTTGACGCAACGAATTTGATTGTACCTCAAGAAGGAGATATCCATTTAGAGTGCGGAGAGCATTCACTACCTATTGTTTCAATCGATGATCACTTCAACAACCCATGGGAAGATTATATTAAAGATATATAATACTATTTGCTTAGTTGATTATTTTATGACATATCGACTGTTATATAATATAATTTGATGAGATCTACTATTATATAAATGTATTATTTAGTCAGAAAAAAAATCAATGGTTTTTAAGCATTTTTATTGTT
This sequence comes from Hydra vulgaris, assembly GCF_038396675.1. Lineage (NCBI taxonomy): Eukaryota > Metazoa > Cnidaria > Hydrozoa > Anthoathecata > Hydridae > Hydra > Hydra vulgaris. Next base: position 57,502,614 of record NC_088925.1, read on the forward strand.
TTTTAGGGGGGGGGGGGGGAGTACACAAAAACTGACATCATTTATAACGAGGGGTTGGCCAAAAATTGACAGAGTTTGACAAAGGGGGGAGGGGAATCGAAAAATTGAGAAAAAACACTGACATCATTTATGGATGACCCCTGAGGAAGTTATTTCAAAAAAGCAAAGTCTCAGAACTGTCGCCTTGATCCATGGCTTAGATAAAAAGACATTACTTCGTTTCTGAAAAAAAGCCAAAGAAGGAGTTTCCACATTTGGTTATTCCAAACACAAACTATTGTTTACTGCTGCAGAGGAGCAAGAACTTGTTTAGTATCTGCTAGACGCAGCGAAAATGTTTTTTGGTCTTTCGCCAAAGGAAACAAGAAAGCTTGCATATCAGTATGCTAAGAGTCTACAAAAAATAATTCCTTGTTCCTGGCATGCCATTCAATCTGCAGGAGTAGACTGGTTTAAAGAGCTCATGAAAAGACATGAAAATATCCTGTCTATCTGAACGTCCGAGGCCACTTCTTTAAGTAGAATGACAAGTTTTAACAGAAGAAATGTTCATTTGTTTTACAACAATTTAGAGAGCCTGTACACTCGTTTCCATTTTGAACCACACAACATTTGGAATGTGGATGAGATTGGACTAACCACATTTCAGAAACCATCAAAATAGTCTAAAAGGCGTCAAACAAGTGGGAGCTGTGGCAAGTGCAGAGAGGGGTAAATTAGTTACCTTGTGCTGTGGAGTCAATGCCTTGGGACACGCATGTCCTCCAATGTTCATATTTCCTAGGGTCAGGTATAGTGAACGAATGGTAGATGGATGTCTTCCAAGCTCTGTTGGAACGTATCATATTTCTGGCTAGATAAGAAGGGAGAATTTTTTTCTACTTTTGAAACATTTTGTAAAGCATTGTAAACCAACAGTTGAACAACCTGTCCTGCTGCTGTTGGACAATCATGAATCTCGTGTATCTCTTGAATCTATTCAATATGCCAAGAAAAATGTTATTTATACGCTTTCGTTCCCTCCTCATTGTTCGCACAGACTGAAACCATTGGATCGTTCAGTGTTTTTTTCACTAGAGAGAAATTATAATGTCCAGTGCAATGCATGGCTAAATAGCCATCCCGGGCGGCCGATGCAACCTCTTGACATTCCCGCTATATGTTGTAATGCATTCAAGCTTGCCATGTCACCTGCTAACTTACAGTCAGGCTTCAAATCTACATGGATTTTTACTTTCAGTTGTTTTCGTATTGACGCTGTCCTGTTTCTGCTCTTGTCTGTTAGTGATAGGCCAGTTCCTGCAGTTTCTGGAGGTGTCGATTCTGCTTTGAACATGGAGAAAATTACTACTGCTGAAAACAATGGTCATCTTCAAGTAGACGTCACTATGAACTTAGCTTCATTTGAATTTCAACCGTCGACATCAGCTCTATTAGATTCGTTAGCGATATGTAAGGAAAGTCCAGTAGCTTCCACATCTGCTGAAACTATTTTTTGTGCCAATAGTCAAGCTATAGCCTTGTCCCATGGGGTACAGCCACTTCCTACACTTCCTACACTTCCGGACCACGCAGCCAGAGTAAACGCGGGAGAAAACAGGGCAAAACACGTATTTTGACCAATACACCAGAAAAACTGGCTATTGACCTCGCAGAACAAAAGAAAAAGAAAAAAGGAGAACCAAAGTCTAAATCGGTTGCAGCCATATCAAAAACTAAAACTGAAAGGACTTCATTTTCGAATTCAAATGAAAACATTGATGATACTTTCTGTCTTGTGTGTGGCGAGCCCATTATAAATAGTGGATTAAGGGAAACTTGATTTCAGTGTGTAGGCTGTAAACTGTGGGCCCATGAAGAATGTACAGATGGGACTCCTGCTTTTATTTGTGAAAATTGTTTAGAGTGATTAAAAAAAACAAACAATTTTTTAGTTTGTTTACTTAATCTTTTGTATTTGTTTACTTAATCTTTTGTTTTTGTTTACCTGTTTACCAATTCTTTTTGTTTGTTTACCTAATCTTTTGTGTTTGATTACTTAATTAGTTTTATAAAGCTTCATTTTCAAGTCTTATTAAATGTATCAACTTGCCCCATGGTGTGTATCAACTTGACCCAGCATGGGGCAGGTTGATACACAAATCTTTACCTTTTTACCATCTTTTACTTTTTGTGCTGCATTTATTTTAGTTATGTTCTAACCAAAAAAATTGTGGTACTAAAATAAGCAGGGTACTTAGTTTAACATATACAAGTTATTATTTCCACTCCAAATATAATATTTAGCTTTTAATGTCAAAAAATGTTAAAAGTGTATCAACGTGCCCCCCTCTCCCCTAATTATTACCCACTTTTGTAGATCTTTTAATCTTCTTTGCAATTTGCCAATTAGATAAGCCTGTATCTTTGTATGCTTTGATTACTGCTAATTCTTCATTCATTAAACGAATACCATGTCCCATTTCAAAATCAGGTATCAAAAAGCAAATGTTAAAAACTTTATAAGCACTGATTTCACAGTCTTTGCTTAACGTATAAATAATAATAATAAACTAAGTCACAAATACGTATCACCAGATCAAAATATACAAGGAAACTGAAAATAATTATTGACGAGGCTAACTCTGTTTGTTACCGCCAATATTAAGTATTATACATTTTATGGTTTTATTAAATGTACCGCAATTTAGTTATGCTAAATCATAATCTAAAAAGTTGTTTGTAACAATAATTATATGTGTGTAGATACAAAAGATGAACCGCACAAACTTGTTTGCAGATTTACAAAATATTGGATTAGTACATGGTGAGGCTAATTCTATTTTCTCCACTGTAGCATATTCACAAATATCACCTTAAGAGATCAGGTCCACAAGGTGTTCATTTGATCGGATCATTTTAGATAAAACATTTTTTTTGCATAGCATAAAAAATATCAAGTAATGAATGAAGTGTACTAAGCTTGTGATTATCTTAAAATGTTTAAAATTATTCAGTATATGACTTCTTTTTTTCTTGTTAAAAAAAAATTTTCACGCGAGCGAGCGTGCACGTTTGACGCGCAGAATACAACGTTTGAGTATGCGTTTATTTAATAGTTAGGGTAGATTAGGGTAATATGAGCACCTTGGTAATATGACCGTACTTAAAGATTTCTTAGATATAAGCGGTGAAATTAAACTTGTTTTTTATTTTTTGAATCAACTTTATGTGGTGATAGCAGGAACCAGTTTAATTAGCTTAAATTTATATCCAGTAAATAGCGGCTTTCATCTAATTAAAACGCTATTAAATTTTTTGCGTTGTTAAGATAATATCATCACGCATGAATAAATTTGTGGCGCCTAGTTTTAGTGTTAAAAAAATTAAATTTATTTTTTCATAAAGAAAAAAATGTTAGTTAGAAATCATTTCCATTTTTGTTTAAAAAACATGCGTACCAACATTTAATTTTGACTTTATTTAAAGATGCTATTTTTGTGTATTATGAGCATGCTTAAATTTCCTTGTGTTTTTCGTTAAAATTACCAAATTTAAAGTCATTCAATCGCAGTGGTTATAATTGATTTTTGAATAATAACAAAACATACAAAAAATTTAATATTTTAAGAGTACTGAATATTTTTATGTAATTCAAATTGAAAAAAATTAATTTGTTATTGTTCAACGTTTGAAATAATAAAATTGAAAAAATAACGAACTAATTTTTTTGTTGTTGTTGCGGAAAACATAGTAGTATTTGATTTTTTAATGATAAGTTTTGTCAATAACGAATCATCATATTCCAAAAATTAGTTCTAATTATCAGGTTGATTTTGTTTTACTTAAATAATGTTATTTGTTTCAGCTAATTTAAAGTGCTCGTATTACCAAGTGGACAGGGTAATATGCCCGGCGGCAAACAACGTTGAAATAACGTTGAACTAACATTGAAACCTAACGTTAAATTAACGTTGATTCAACGTTTAGAATGGAAGTTTTTTCAACGTTGATTCGACGCAAAAAAACGTTGCAATAACTTTGAATTTACGTTGAAACATCGTTTAGAATGACAGTTTTTTTAACGTTGATTTATCAACGTTAAACGGACTCATAAAAAACGTTTTGTAATCACAGAAACCGTTGATAAAAACTGTGATCACTATCAAAACGTACTATGCATGTTCAATAGTGTTTTTGTACATCTCTATTACATTATCAAGGTATATTATGGATATTAAATCTACTCATAGTCTATACTTAGACTTTTTCAGTTTAGTTTAGTTAAAATAGTATGGTTAAAGAAAATGATAAAACTTGTTTTATTAAAATATATATTTAATTATTACATATATTTACATATTATTGAATCAATCCTTGACAAATTTCTTCCCTTTTCCATCACCTTTTTGAAAGGAGCGTATTTTAGATAGTCAAACAATATTCCATTAACCGAGGTTTCTCTTGCTCCATTGAATACAATTAAAGAACCCGTAAATAAAAAAAAATTCATTAAAAAAAATCAAAAAAGGCAGACTTGAAAAAATTAAATGAATGGTAAAGTGTTACAACTTATAAAGGTATACGTTTTACAACGCAATATAAATTAGTGTTCTTAAATATATTTTTCCACCTTTACCTTTTATATCCATGGAGGTTATAAAATTTTTCGAAAATATTTGAAATTTTTAAAAGATAACTTAAATGTTTAACAGGGCCGTCCTGAAGTGATCTCTCATGGAGGAGGGGGGAGGGGGAGGTTTGTGTGTACTTTTTGTATAGACACACACACACAAAAAAAGATCCTCAATATTTGCAATTTACCAACTATAGTTCAAAACTTGCTAAATGTCTCAACTTAAATACTTTTATGACAGCTTTAGGGGTGGTGGGACACCCCCTACACCACCCATTCGTGAGGCCCTGCTGTTAAATGATTATTAAGAATTTTTTCAAATATTTAATTTAAATTTAATTTAACAACCTTTTTTGAAAAGAAATTAATAATCAAAATATTAAATTTTTCTAACATTGAAATAAAATTATTAGGCTGGCCACATAAAATTTTTATTAGAGAAATAGGATTTTAGAGGAGATTTTGCATCTAACTTATACGATTTTTTTTGTTTTAATTTAGGTATAGCGTCCATGTTTTCACACTTGAGGGACTCGGACAGGGTTCAATAATATCATTTTTTATGTTAAATAGCATGCATTTGCTAAAGCAATTTTTTACAATCTCTTGCACATTCAGGCGTTAACCAGTTTTGCAGACAAAGAATAGATATTTTGAATATTATACTTCTATTAAGAGAAAAAAGAGGAGTTAAAGAGGAGCTTTGATCAAGTTTTAAACTTTGAGGAAATAGAGGATTTTAGACCTGGTTGTTGTAAAAAGAGGACTATAGAGTATTTTAGAGGAGCTGTTGTCACCCTGATTATAAATGATTTAAGAGTCCAATACTGTTCTTAATTACCTCAGCATCATTTTGTGTGCTCTATCTTTTGAAGACGTTCCACCAACTAATTGCAATTGATTTATCTGTAAAGAACATGAAGTAATTCTAATATTATATTTGTGGAGATATATTATTTTGTGGAAAAAACCACACAAATGGAGACCTGGATGCAAAATTAAAAAAAAAAGATATGTAGATAGGAAACATGTGATAATGAGAATGTCTATTTACGAAAAAGAAAACATAAACAAAGAGAATTTCCTGATTATTTCCCAAATATTACTTTTACTATTACATATTACATTGATATTAATGTTATGTGCTTGGATTTTATAAATTTATACCATAAATTAGTAATAATATTTTACAGGTTTATTTACCAAAGATTTATATATATATATATATATATATATATATATATATATATATATATATATATATATATATATATATATATATATATATATATATATATATATATATATATATATATATATATATATATATATATATATATATATATTTAGCTATAGATTTGATCAATGAAAAACTGGAGGTAAGGTGCATTGACACTTCATCTAAATCTTTGATAACTGAACCTGTAAAATATTATTACTAATTTATGGTATAAATTATAAAAACATTTTTATTTTTAGGTATAAAAATTGAAATTTATAAAATCCAAGCACATAACATTAATACCTATGTAATTTGTAATAGTAAAAGTAATATTTGGGAAAAATCAGGAAATTCTCTTTGTTTATGTTTTCTTTTTCGTAAATAGACATTCTCATTATCACATGTTTCTTATGCAGTTATGAATTCAAATTTTTCACAATCCTGTTTGCCTTATTTGGAATTGAAATAGTTATATGAATAGTTATATTAAAAGTTATATACTTTGTATCAACAAAATAACTCTTCTTACCACATTATTTAAAAATATTAATTTTAATATATAGATGTAATACCTGAAGGGAATGTAGCTTTTATTTGTGGAAACTTAAGTCAATTCTTCTCGGCATTTTAGTGCAGTCAATGCTTTGGTAACTGGAGGCCAATAAATAGTTTTATCACTAATCCAATTAGATGGAATTACACCTTCTTCTCTTTGTAAATCTTCATTCCAAATAGCTCCTTTCCACATATTTGATTTTAGATATATTATATGAACTAATAAAAAAATGAAGAAACCATAATATAAGTGTACTAACAGGTCTAGTTAAACTAGCTAAATTTTGACATTTTATAACCATGATACTTGCTAAACAAAAACATTAGTAGACATTATTAGCAAAGATAAGTTTTTAATATTTGATAAATTTATTATATTTTAAATTCCTTTTTTATTAATATATTTATTATTCTATTATTAAGCAGAGTTCTGAATATATTATGTTCAAATAACTCAAGGCATCTAAGGAAAATAATGAAAGAATCCCAGGTTGCTAAAATATAATTATCTACATAAGAGTAATACAGAATATTGAACAAAAATAGATAATATTCATTACTAACAAAAAATATAATAAAAGGTTTATTATAAAACATCTCACAACAATATTTAAATTTGATTGATAATATAAAAGCAACAAAAATTAAAAAAGAAAACACCTCAATAAATAATAAATTATCATTCAAACAATTTTAAAGACTTAAAAATAACTTGCAACTTATTTTTTACTCATCTTCGTCTAATAAACATTATATTAATACCAATTTTTTATACCACATTGATTTTATTAAAAATAAATATATTGTATCCGCTTTTTTTATTTTACTTAAAACATCAACTCAATCCTTGGTTTTTTTTCATAATTGAGATTTTTTATGGTAATGTTGAATTAACACTGAAAACAAAATATTAGTAGACAACAAGAAAATATTTCTTTATTGAAATATATGTAAGTATTTATACTTACCAATCTAATTTCTTTTCTATTCCGCCACCATTTCGAAATGGAGCGTATTTTATGAAGTCGCCATCAATTAAAGTTTCAGTCGCTCCATCGTATTCAATAAAAGAAGCTAAAAATAAAAATGAAAGAGTTTTAAATATCTTATAAAGGTATACCTTTCATAGAACCATATAAATTAGTACTCTTAAAGCATATTTTTCCACCTTTCCCATTCATATTCATCGAGGCCATAAAATTGTTGGAAAATATTCTAAACTTTAATAGATAAGAGAACTAAAACTAATTATGTGAGAACTAATATTAACTTTTTTTTCAAATATTTAAATTGAACTCATTATCAAACAAATTTTTTTCTAAATAATTTAATCCTTAAAATTCATCAATAATTAAAAATTATTTTGATTACCTCAGCATTATTTTGTGACTTCTGTATTTTAAAGATAATTACACCAATTAATTATAATTAATTCAACTAAAAAAAACAACACGTAAAGCTAATATTATTGTTTGAAATTTTAATTATCTTTATACAAATAGTTATACACTTTTAAGTGACTGATAAAAATGACAATTAATTAAAATCACTTTATTTGTTCTGCTAAAATTTTTAACAACTTTAGCCCTGCTCTAAAACAATACAAAAATGTTATTTGATTTTATATTGTCCTGGTCATGACATTAAATTGATTCTATATTAGAACAGGCATATTTTTTAGCAATGTTTAAGACTTATCTTGGAAAAGAAAAGCTTGGATATAAAACTCTGAATTGCATTGTAAGAGGAGCTTCTAAACCTGGTCTGGTAATCTTCTGGAAGTATAACAAGAAAAAAAATAACCAGTCCTGATCTGAATAACAAATTAACACCAGGAATAGCATCAGGTTGTAAAAATTGCCTAACCTCGCTCATAATGTATTAACCTAACCTCGCTCATAATATATAATAATCATATTAATGAAAATGAAACTGTGGACATTAAACATTGTCCTTAAACCATTGAAATTATACTACCAAATAAAAAGTCATTGTTCTGTTATATACGGTTGTAAGTTTTTATAAGTATTGACAAAAAGCTGTAGACATAAAATTAAAAAAAGTTCTGAACTAAAGGATATAACTGTTTAATAAAATACTTATTAAAACTCACCCATGATGATTGAGTTTTTTTTGTCATCAAATATCTTGTTCACTTCATCAAATTCAGCTACTGACAAAATAAACCTTATTTGGCTTATAAGTTCACTATTATTAGCAGGCTTGGTCACTGTGACTTGGCTTTGTAGCTTATTTTTTGTATCAGTTAGTAAATATAACACTCTCTTTTGAAACTCTATAAATTAAAATAGTTTCACAAAACAACTTTTGTTGAATATTTTTACAAACTTAGTAAAAATAAATAAAAGTTCACTAAAAATAAATAATAACATACTCCCGTCAGCCATCGAGAACTTATCAACATTATCTAATTTTGGTACTTTGTTTCCTTTTTTCTTATCCTCATTGAACGATAAAAGAACTTTGCTTCAGTCTCCAAAATCAGTTACTGACAGTAACTAATTTTGGAGACTGTTACTTTGGTCTTGAGTCTGGTATACAAAAAGATGTGTCTGCAAATAGCAGAAGGCTTCTGTTATCAGTATAGCTAATAGCTCGTTTACAAATTCATATGAACAGCAGTGTTCTACTGCAATTTTGCCAGTTTATGATTAAGAGAAACATCGTTTTTTTCAAAGAAAAACACAGTGTCATTGTCGCTTTCCGAATTTTTATCTTCTTCTACTTGACTTATGCTTTGTGTAAATTTTGAATTGTCATTATTTTTCTCGAGTTTCTCTTCTTCACTACAAGAAGATCATTCTGCCAGAGCTAGAACATTAGAGTAGCATTTTCGCCAGTTCTTTAAATAAGAATTAACTTCTTTTATCGCAAAAACAAGTAGAAATTTGAATACTAAATAAAACGTTTTTGAAAATTAAAAATTTAAAATTTCACACATAAACACCTGTGTGTTGCATATTATACAAAAGTGTTGATTTAATCACTTTTTTGCTTTAACTAATTTTAGTAAACCAACGTACAATTTTTTTATAAGTTTTTTTGTCAACGTTGATTTAACGTTGAATCAACGTTAAATAAACAACGTTTAAACCGTAACGTTTTTTTATCGTTGAGACATAGTTGAACAACGTTGAAACAACGTAGAGATGCCGGCTTGGTGAGCACTTTTGCTACTTTTTTAAAGCTTCTGTTTTTTAACAAAAATTTTTGGGTGTCCAAATATCTATGTGGATCTTGAAAAGGAAACTCTAAAAATTGTTTATTCCCAAAAAGTTTGGATCCAGCATAATTATTTTCGAAAATATTCCATTTGTCGCTTAAATTTTATACTAATCTACCCTATACATTTTGGTTCAAAAAATCGAAACTACTAAATAGTTGCTGCAGAATCTACTGAACAAGACGAAAGGACACAGAAAGAATGGTAAATATTCTCTTATTATTTACAATAAACTTGTTGTGAAAGATTTTAGGAGAAAGCAAACCAGCGCCTAATCACATTTTCTATTTTTATTTTTCGAATTAACATACTTTATTATACTTAATAAAATATTTGCATTTTATTCATTATTTATTTATTTTTATTTGATGCATTTATTTTTACATCAAGTTAAAAACAAATTAGAAATTTCAATCCAATATACTATGATATAGAATCTCAAACCTTATTGACGGTTTGAAGACTTAATTGAAAGGATATTAATTCATTCTCACGATTGCACTCATACATAGGAAATTTACAAAAAATTTTAAATTATTTAAGCAGTTTTTGTATAATTTTAAATTAACTTGACTTAGCGAAACTTGATATTGATATTGTGGTTTATCCTTCTTCGGCTAAATGTCATGTAGAGGCAACATACTAAAGCTAGCGAAGACAAGATCAGCTCACTAAAGAGCTTTATAATCCGCTTCACAGACCAAAAGTTTGTGAGTTTAAGAAGAACGAAGGATCATAGAGTAAAAGTCAGAAGAAGTCGAGTTAGAAAAATAGCATAGAAAAAGTGGATAGATATTGCACCAGTTGTTAGAATGTGCAATTTAAGTTCAATATCAAGTTTTACGTAACTGTAAGTAATTTCACGTAAAATTTTTATTTTTTATTTTTTTTTAATTTTTATAGTGCCCCAAGAAGTCCTTATCACAGAGCACTGCGGTCTTATCACAGAGAACTGCGGAAGAGCATTTAATGGGAAGTTCACGCCTCCTTCTTAATCGATGTCTCAAAACTTGCCCAGAGGTGGGATTTGAATCCCGAATCTTACGTTTCTGAGGCAAGTACGCTACCACTGCGCTAGGGCTGCTCATCTCAAATTCTTGCATGATGTCTTAGCGAAACTTGGTATCACGATGTTAATATTGAGAATTATTCAAACTATCATGTATTTTGTTTTTAGTTTTTTTCTTCGTTCTTGTTTACAATTACATCACTGCATAAATACATTTTTCAAAGAAAAAGTAATAATATCGATATAAAATACAATAACTTGTAATAAATTTAAAATATCAAGAACACGGGGACCCGAAGAAGATCGGATGATCTTATCACCAAGAATCTCTGAAAATATGCTTAAAAACTGCTTTAAACACAAATGAAAAATAAGCTACAATTAAAATTACACTATCAATACAAAAAGGTGGAGGAAAAAATATCATTATTAACACCTTTTGAAATAAAGTATAATAAAAAAAATAAAAACTTAACCAATATCTTAAAACTGAAAATTTAAAAGTACGAAGATATTTCATCTATTCAAAATATAATATTTTACAGTTTTTGTTTGAAAGAGTGATAACTATAATTTTTGAGAAAATATAGATATATATACATACATACATACATATATATATATATATATATATATATATATATATATATATATATATATATATATATATATATATATATATATATATATATATATATATATATATATATATATATATATATATATATATATATATATATATATACAGTATCGGACAAAACGAGTGCAACCAAATAATGCTAATTTAGTTTCTTTATATAAAAGTGCTGCATTTTTTCAATTTAGAGAAATAACTATATAACTGTTTAGAGAAAAAGTTCTTCAAATTTTATTCATCACAAAGTTCATTATTTGTACACGAAAATTAATAAATTATGCAAAAGTATTAAAAAAAGTTGATTTCCTTCTAGACAAAACAAGTGCAACTCGACAAAATGTTAACCAAGCTGTATTTCGCTAACAATATTTCGTGGCGAATTATTGATAGCGAAATGCAATTATATTTTTATACATGAAACGGTCCATTATTCCATTGTTTTGATGTATTGGACCTAGACCGTTAGTAGAAAAACACCCCCATACCATTACATTGCCTCCACCATGCTTCACGGTCTTATGGCAGTAAACGAAGCGTTTTCCGTAATGTAACGTCTAAAGTCTAACGTAACGTAACGTTTACGTAACGTTTACGTAACGTTTCCGTAACGTAACGTAACGTCTAACGTAACGTAACGTAACGTCTTATAGCACGTAAACGAGGCGTTTTCCGGCCGGTCGACGTACACGGCAAATGCCATCGCTCCCAATGATGTTGAACTTCGATTCATCACTGAACAGGACAGTTCGCCATTTCTGCACATTCCAGTCAATATGTGATGTAGCAAACATGAACCTGTTTAAACCTGTTCTGGAAGATTCTAGATGCTTTGTTTCGATGCTTCTGGAAGCTTCTGGATGCGTCTTGGATTGACATTGAAAGTAAACGTTAATTTTCCAAGAAATCCTGTTAATTCAGTTCTATTGATAATAAAGTTGCGAACCAAGCCTTCTAAATCTTGGTTTTCTTTCCTATTAATTAAAATTAGGTGTTCTAATAGTAATTTTTTTATTTATTTTAAGATGGTTTTTTTTTACTGTCTCTATTATTCATTTAGATAGTTATAGAAATTGAATATTTTTAAATTTAGATTCATTTGAGGATTTAGTTGTAGAGCTATAACTTGGAATACCAAGTACAGATAAAGACAAGAAGCCATTTCGATTTTTAAGACATAAAAAGAAAGCCCGAATTGTTGGTTTTCTTTGTAAGTTTTTAAATTTCTTTTAATCAAACAAGTCTTTATTATAAACTTGTTTTATTAAGGTACCTGTTTTGTTGTTATAAAGTTTAACGAGGGATGTAACCATATATTTAAAGGAAAATTGTCCAAAAGAAAATGCCCAATATAAAATATTTAATTGTCAGTTTTTCGACACTGATATTGTCAGTTTCATATAACAATAAATTTAAGCTAATTGTTTTTTTTATTATTGGATAGTGTTAATGAAATGGAAGAGGATTTAATAACAATGAAAAAGTGCAGTAATAAACAAAGAATGACAGCATCTACACTTGAAAATACTTGTGGTATCATTCAATTTCAAATTATTTTTACATGTGTTACATATTTTATTATGTTCTTTTTTTTTACTTTAGGCAGTTCTTTTACTTCTCATTTTAGTTGATCAATTAGTTAATGAACACTGTATTGAACACTGCCATGGTGATAGAATACAACCAACAGGTAATACTGTGGTCAATAATTGGGAAAAATTGGACTTTACTGTTGGTAAGTCTTGAATACTCACATCTATGATCAGTTGACAATATTAACATCTATGACATGACATGACAATATTCACATGACATGACAATTTCACTATGACATGACAATATTCACATCTATGATCAGAAATTTTTTTTCTTTTATAAATGTATATTTTTAACACACTCTTTGTTAGATAAAAATCAACTTTTTTTAGTTCATTTTTATCTCAGTGTATGTTCCTCATGATTTTTATTAAACTATGTACCCAATATAAAATACTCACGAAAATTTCATACAAACTGTTAACAGTCTGGATGAATTTCCTTGAGTATAATGGTATAATATACAGAGGCCACTCCTATTTACAAATGGCCACTAAAAATCATTGAAATTTCATGGAATTTCATTTGGTAATGGAATTCTTAAATTTTTCAATTAAGTCATGTAAAATTGAACCTTTCACTATTTATTTTTACTGAAAATGATCACTAATCTTTTTCTGCCATTCATAATTTTTAGGATGTTTGTAAAAAAAAAAATAGTTTGATACATTTGCGTGTTTTGTATTAAACAAATATATGTGTTTGTTAATTTATAAAAAAATGTTGCTCTAAAATTGATATGAAATAGTTGCTTTTATTTTTTCAATGACTTAGAAAGAAATAATATTATTGCTGACATAATCAAATTCAAAAAAGTTTAAACCAGTTGAGTGAAAAAAATGTATTCATCACGTAAAGTAGTAATTCTAAAAACCTAATAATCCAAAATATTTTTTTTTGATGACTCAAATACAACATTATATATCTGTACTTGTATGCCTTCGTTTTAGATCAAAACCATACTAAAATGCTAACATCTCTTCCTGTTACGTTTGTTCCAGATCTAGAGCAAGATAAAATGCTAACATTTCTTCCTGTCACCAGTGGAATAGACACGATCTGTGAGAATGATATAGGTTACAGTGAACAATACTTGGAATCAGGTTTCCTTTAACATACTTTTTTAAGTATCTGATCAATATTATTGAATTTAGTTCAACTTTATAATGAATTTACTAATAAAGAGGAGAAAAAAAGTATATAGTGAAAAGTTCTCTAAAGAACTATACTTCTTACTTTTTTATAGTTTTCACTTTATTTCTTACTTTTTTATAGTTATAGAAAAAGCAAAATCACAATCAACAATGTCTAATAAAAGGGGTATGTGATTAAACAGTGAAAACAGCGTATACCCATTGAAGGTGGCCGAGTTTCAACGAAAAGTGACGTTGTCTTTGTTACATCAGTCACCGATTAGTTTTATTAGAGATAAAATTCAGTCGATTAGCTGAAGTTTTAACTAAAAACGCGGACAACGATGACAATAGTTTACTTAATCGAATTAACCACTTTAAAGATTTTATTCCTTTTGAAGCCAAATTGAAAGCAGACGTTGAACTTCAACGGAAACTAAAATTATCGTTTGATGCTTCGACTCTTTCAGCGGACAATGAAAAGGAGCATATTGTATCTATCTTTGATAGGATAAAGTCAATCTTATGTACGGAAATAATGTACCTGGAAAAAAGTATTTGACCACGTTGCATCAACAGAGTTAGAAACTTTATTAATGTGCATGTTGAAGTCTTTGACACAAACGTGGAAATCATGTTCAGAGACATACCTCAAAACAAAAAATGAGAAAGTGTTAATAATGTGCATATGACACAAAAGTGGAAATCATGTTCAGAGACATACCTCAAAACAAAAAATGAGAAAGTGTTAAAAGCAATCGCGTAAAAGAGTAGCATCTGAACAACGGCATCTGAACAGCGACATCGCCATTTGAAGACTTTAAAAAACTTTTATTTTATTAGTCTATACTTTCAAGTCTATACTTTTGAAAAATTCTTTTACTCAATTTGTGTGCATTGTTTTTGTCAGTTATATTTAAAAAGCAAAATTTACTTAAAGTTGACAAGTCAGTCGCATTACTATGAAACTCGAGTAATACAAAAAGTAATTTAGTCAATTAAAACAGCAATATATTATCGATAATTTGCAATAGCAAAGAGGTTTAAGTATAATACAAACCGGATTGCTATCACAGTTTTTACATAACTTCAAAAAGTATATTGTGTAAAGCAATTGAATAACAGTAATAAACCATTATCGTACTTATTACTTTCTTTTCTCTCTTTTTGAATTCGAAAAATTTTAAGTTGTTTCAGTTGTCTGCAAAAATCCTTAACTTCCGCGAGTTAACTAGCATATAGTTAACTCGCGAAAGTTAAGGATTTTTGCAGACAACTGAAATGTAAACAGAATTAAAATAAATGCTTCGTTGCGCATAAGATTATTTAAGGCGAGAAATCTTGTATCGAACACGTATTGCAAATGAAATACAATACGGACTAAAAACGAAACTAGTTACGTGATTTTCACGTGCCCAACGCCACGTCTTAAACACGTGAAGGCGGGTAAAAAGCGACCGTGCTCAACACGTTACAAACAAGAGTTGCAAACACGTGTTGGAAACTAGATATGCCGGCTGGGAATGAAAATAATAATAAATGTTTTATGCATCAAGTTTATGCAACTTACGAGGAAATATTATTTGTATATAAATATATACACATAGTAGCGATTCTACTAATAAAATGAGGGGGATGGGGGGTAAATCCATAAAAAGTACAGGCTTCGTAAAAAAAAAAAAAAAAGGAATTTTGTCAAATACCCGACTAAATTCGTAAACCGACTATAACTTGCAAATCCCCTTTTTTTTGAAGGAAGGGAGGAGGGGGTAAGGGGGTGGGGTGTAACACCACCCAACACTTACACCTCATCCCCTGTAAAATCGCCTCTGTATACACATGTATAAAAAGTTGCAAAAAATGATGGGGACACATTGATCGCTGTATTTTGTAAAATGCGAACAACCCGAGATATATATAAAAACGTATTTATTACTAAACTAAACTAGTACAATCTGCGTTTTAATAAAAATAAATTTTTTAATAAAAAAAATTGATGAACATGATATATTTCAACATTACAACAACGCTTGTAAACTTGGGGCGCTTTGATCTTATTTGAGTAACATTATTTACATGTTAATACTGCTATACCTAATTGCTACAAAGGCTTTAGTCGAAGTGTATTAGTGTATATTATATAATACATCTAAAAAAATTAAATTAAAAAAAAGTATATATCCTTACAACCTAATACACACCAGTGTATAAAATTTTCATTAGAATAAATTTTCATTAGAAGAATGACCACAATTGCATGTATAAAAATAAGCCCGTTATATACTACGTTAAAACTTGAAAGTCTTATAAAGTCTATAAGAATAAAGTTATTTAAATTTATAAAAAATATATAAGATTCATACAAGACTTTTATTAAGACTCATGCTTACAAGATTGTCTTTTTATATTATCATCATTTGTCAAAGTCAAGTCGTGAAGCTGCTTTTACTTTACATTGTTTTTTATTCCTAAGCAATTCTTTAACTTCTTCCCTTTTTTTTTTATCTTTTGTAATGAATTTCTCTTGTTGGTTGGTTTGTTTTAGGGTTTTCTTTACTTCTGACAAACAAATTTCAATCCTGATTGGAGTATCAGTTAAGATTCTTGTTTTTAGTAGCCTAGTTTTAACGCTTCTATATCTAGCAGATGTTTTCGGTTAAGGTTTGGTGAGACTAATAAAGCAATGCTTGGTGACACTTTGTTCAAAAAACTTGTTTCATGATGTACTGCAGGTATTTCAGGCTCCATTCTATGAACACATGCTACAGTCATTTAGGTTCCTCAAGAATCGTGTTTACTGCATTTGGAAAAGCACGATCTGTGTTTTTGGTTATTGATATTGGTAAATATTTATCATCTTCAAAAATTTCTTGATTAAATGGTTCAATGCCAGACACTTGAAATCCTCTCTGTATGTTAGATGATGAGAAAGCTTTTGTATATGGTTTGCGAATTATTGAAACAGTATCACAAATGGTCATAGGTCTTGGGTTTGTGACCATCCAATTGTACACGCAGCATTGTAAAACCTTTTCAATTGTCCTAAAACAGTTTTATCCAATGATTGTAACTTATGGTTTATGGGAGGAAAATTTAGCATTGTAATTTCATGCTGAATTGCAAGATCCAAAGCTCTAACAGAAAACTGGAGGTTCATGAGAACAGTGTGAATACCTCACAAAATGTTTTATCCATTATATAAAAATGTCTGAATTCATCCAACCGGAAGGAGTTGCAAATTCCACGCATCCAGGAGGACCTTCCTTTATCATGTAATCATGAAATTAAACCCTAGGAAAAACAAACAGTGAAGGAATAGAGTTTCTGATTGCATTTGAAAAACAGCATACAGTTACTAATGTTCCTCGTTGTGCAAATGTGATTCCTCGTACTTATTTACTTCCTTTACCTGCTAACACTTTTACTGGCTTTTGTGCCGCTATTAAACCTGTTTTATCAACGTTATATATGCAATAAAGATCAAATTTATATCGATTTCTAACTGTGTTTAGATTTTGAAAAAATTCTCCTATAGTGTGTCGGTTAAAAGCAGTTGATCAAGCAAAGCTATTTGCTTCAGGTGTTTGCAATGACAACTCTGGTTGTCTTTTCATAAAACCTTGCAACCGATCAATCCCTGTACTTTTATTTTTGATCCATGATGATGGACAGATCTTATTATTATTTTCAGCAAACTCATATGCCAATAATCGTGTTGACTTCTCGTAATCGTGTTGAATTTTTTTCATTCTTTTGAAGTAAAAACTTGTTTATTGCTGTAATTAGGCTTGAAAAATTCATTTGGATTGAAATTCTTTTTATGACAATACCTTTTTAAAGTCATGCGAATTATGCTAAACTTGCGACCCTCAACATTCACTGGTCTACAACATTCACTGGTCTACAGCATTCACTGGTCTACAACATTCACTGGTTTACAACATTCACTGGTCTACAACATTGACTGGTCTAAAACATTTACTGGTCTGCCCTCTAAAACTTCATTAACAGCTGCTTTCATTGTATCACGTGATATATCAAATCTGTCTGCTTTTTTTTTTTTTTTATATATACTTTACCATTTAAAATCTAAATAGTAAAAAAAAAAAAGTTTAAAATAAAAAATTTGTTTTAAAAAAAATTTGACATACAAATATTGTGTAAACTAATTGTAAACTTATGTAAAACTAAAAACTAATACTATTATTATTAGTTTTTAACACTAATACATTTTAAAAATGAAATGTTAATAAATTATATAAAAAATTTTTATTCGCCATAAGTAAATGCCATTTGTTTAAATGTATAAAATTTAAACAAAAAATAATACTATTTTCATAAGGCGCTTTGATCCTCCGATCAATGAGCCCCGCATAGTCAAGGATCAATGTGCCCCAACAGGTACAGTTAATATATTGAAGCCAATAGTTTCGGTAAATATAATAATCAACTCAAAAAAACAAATTTACTATACACTTAACACATAAATTTAAAATAAAATGTTTGTAAAGTCATACAAACAAAATCTATCGTTTGCTCCATATAGACAAATGTCAGTCGCATAGAGATCTTGCTAGAAAATTAAATTCAGTCATGTTTTGATAAACTATTTAGATCTCAAAAATATAAACCATATAAAAAAACAAACTCCGAAGCCAGAGCCAACCACACTGGGGAGGAGGGGGGAAAGGAAGGGGGGGATGTCTGGGGAAGGCATGTGCTCTCCCACTTTTTTTCTAAAGGACGTCTTTTTTTTTAAAGAAAATCCTAAATATAGAAACTTTTTTCAAAATTGACGATTGTGTCCCCCCACTTCGGAACCCGTATCGTCGCCCCTGGAAGCTATCCTTTAATGGAGAATTCGAAGCCATTTCTCGACTTTAATTGAAATTAATAATATTATTAACCTGCTGCAGTTACGGATCCAGAGGAAGGGGGTATGTGGTATGCATCCCCCTCCTACCCTACCAGAATCTAAATGTCCTAAAATATCTTAGAAACGGATGACTTTTTTTTTTTTAGGAGACGCAAATGTGAAACAAAATACAAATTTAAATTTCCATGCTAAATATTTTTAAGAAACACTAACTTTAAGTATACAGATAAGATAATGATATAAAATAAATAATTATAGCTCAAGTCATTACTATAAAATAACAAACATATTAGTTTTTTTCTTTGGCAGAACAGAGTTTGCTTGAACTTAAACTTGAGGTTTGTGTTATTCAACCACTTTCCAAACATTAATAGAAAGTACTAAGCTTTGTATGGCTTCATTTATATATTATCCATATCTAGAGACCACTTTTCATAAAAAAACTTGCCGCAGGAACGTTTTTTTAAAACGAAGCTTTTGAACGTAAGGATTCCTTAGAACTTAAGCACATCTAATTTTTATAAAACTTTCCATATTTATTAAGAAAAGGACGAGGGGATCTAATGGAATCTGGACGTTTTTTAACATTTATTCAAAAAGTTTTAGTTCTCAGCGTTTAAAAACGTCAAGGTGGATATTGCAAGTTTAGCCTTTCCTCTATTTAAAACAAGTATTTATTTAAGTTTACATGAAGAATTGGTACTAAGGATTTCCAAATATATATTATGTATATATATACAGTATTGGACAAAACATTTGCAACCAACATCGAACAATGCTAAAAAGTGTTCCTAATTTTACATGTCTTAAAAACGAAACGAATTATACTACCACAGCAAACAGTTCAGGAGTCTGGAGTCATAGCGTGCCATGACATGAGCAATCAGCTGACAGATGACAGCACACAGGCAGAATTTCGTTGACAAGTGCCATTTTGCGGCTGACAAAACAAGTGCAACTTTTTTGGTTTGTTTCAATTTCTTAAGTCTGGTCCGTGTCAACGTCACGGAAGTTTTTTAATAATTAAAGAAAGTATCCAGAAGTTTCCAGAAGTTTCCAGAAGCATGCAGAAGATCCAGAAGTTTCCAGAAGAAGCATCTGGAAGCATCCAGTAGCATCCAGAAATATCCAGAAACATTCAGAAGCATCCAGACACATCCAGAAGCTTCCAGAAGCATCAAAAAGAAGCATCTAGAATCTTCCAGAACAGGTTCACACAGGTTCATTTTACTATATAAGAGACATGTAAATTGACATGTAATTCAGACAGTATATGGAAGTCAATCATTCAGTATTATCAAGACACTTTATCGATGTAAGTTTTATCAAAGTGTTTTATCGAAGAACATCAATACAAGAAGTGAAATACAACAAGTGTTTCATTACATCAATACAGTCCACATCCAACCAAGACGTTATGTTCTACAGAGCATTATTGTATCATCACAAGGTAAATGTAACACGGTAAGCCTTGAGAAGCGCGATTATTTATTTTTATTATTTTTATGACTTCAAGTGCAAAAATGGCTCCCAGCAGTCTTGGATTGGAACTAAAAAAGAAAATTATTGGTGATTACGTAAGTGGAATGTCACAAAAAAGTATTTGTGATAAATATCGCGTGAAAAAATGAACCGCTGATTTCACTAAAAAAACAGAAGAAAAGACTCCTGTTTGCTACATCTCATATTGACTGGAATGTGCAGAAATGGCAAACTGTCCTGTTCAATGATGAATCGAAGTTCAACATCATTGGGAGCGATGGCATTTGCCTTGTACGTCGACCGACCGGAAAACGCCTCGATTTACGTTACTGCCATAAGACCGTGAAGCATGGTGGAGACAATGTAATGGTCTGGGGGTATTTTTCTGCTAACGGTCTTGGTCCGATACATCGAAACGATGGAATAATGGACCGTTTCATGTATAAAAATATCGTGAAAGATGTTATGTTACCTCATGCTGAATGGAATATGCCAATAAAATGGGTTTTTCAGCAAGACAACGATCCGAAACACACTGCAAAAGTAGTCAAGCAGTGGTTTCAAGACAACCACCTATCGGTGATGGATTGGCCGCCAATTAATCGTGAAGGTGTTCGTAATAAGGATCAACTGTTTAAACAAATCCAAAAAGCCTGGGCAGCTATTCTACAAAGTTTCATTGATCACCTGATCGAATCTATGCCTCGAAGATGCAAGGCTGTGATCAACAATAAAGGATTCGCCACAAAATATTGATAGCGAAATACGGCTCGGTTAACATTTTGTCGAGTTGCACTTGTTTTTTCCGGAAGGAAATCAACTTTTTTTAATACTTTTGATTAATTTATTAATTTTCGTGTACAAATGATGAACTTTGTGATGGATAAAACTTGAAGAACTTTGTCTCTAAACAGTTACATAGTTATTTCTCTAAATTAAAAAAATGCAGCACTTTTATATAAAGAAACTAAATTAGCATTATTTGGTTGCACTCGTTTTGTCCGATACTGTATATATGGTTTTCTTCGTGTATTTAATGGCGTTATCTGTTTTGATTTTAACGTTTGTTTTGGTTAACTTATGAAAATTAAATTGAAAGTGAAAGTATAATTCTTAAAATTTTAATCAAATAAAAATAAATCTCTTTTTTTTTCTCAGGTGAAAGGTCTGCATTCTTCAAGAAAGTTAAAATCTTGATTTTTAATATTTTAACTACAGGTTGCTCTTATTTTAAACTGTTTTTTCAAAACAAAAACCTAAAAATAGTATTCAACAGTAGCTTTCGAAAATGGAGTTGTGTAAGAAATTCTTTATTTCTTTACATTTTGCATTTATTTGCCTCAATTTGTTTGTTGTTTAATTACTATGAACTGTAGTAATAATTACTTTAATTCCCTTTTTTTAGGTGTTGACATTAGCAATTGTCTCAACAAAATGATTGCTCCATCTATAAGTCAAGAAAGTAAGTCAAAATTATAAATTAGGAATACTGTAGCACAAATTTTTTCATTTCAATAATTTTATTTATTGAAACCAAAGTGTAATGATCCACCCGTTACTTTTCTTTATGTCACTTAAATTAAGCTTACTTTTAATTTTAGCATCCGACACAGTTTTGGATTATCTTAATATTAATGGAGGCATTGTATCCCTCAAAAATCCAGATTTGGTTTTAACCAATTGCCATTTTTTACAAATTTGTAAAGAAAAAGATAAATTTAACTTGACATGGCCGAATCTTTCAGTATTTTTTACATCCTTGTTAAAATATCCTATATATAGAGTTATGCTGATCAAGTGCATTCTGTTGCGCTAATCAAATCGTAATAAACTGTGGTAGTGGTGTAGTGGAGAAGAGTGCTCCCTTCACAAGCGAGAGGTTCTGAGTTCTATCCCCGCCACGTCCCTGGTAGTACTGCGCTCAAGTTGTTTCTCTGCGCAGTGGCCTTGTTCATTAAGGTTCGTTTTTCGGAGTTAGCGAGTTGAGAGAGGGTTATAACTACAATTAAGTAGCCTCCTCGTCTGTAGTGGCCTTCTGGGCCTTGGGGAGGTGAATTAACAAAAAAAAAAAAAAAAAAAAAAACGTAAATCATTTGGATTGGCTGTTTGTATATAATAATTAATGTCCCCCTTGGGAATTTGTATAAATAGCGAGTTTATTGAAGTCTTTCCCTCTTGGAGTAACCTCTCAAACAGCAACTGACTCGAGCAACTCTAGCTGTGATCTACAATCTTCTTTGTGTTTATCGCATATTGGTATAATAATATTATTTAATATATAAATAAATTGAACTCGTTGTACAATACCACTCTTACGTACTACAATACCTTCAAAAGTCAAAAGATTTCATTGCAAAATTAAATCGGGCCTAAAATTTTGATTTAACTAGGCAATTTTTAAGCTCTGCTTTATTTTTTATTCGTACTTATCCAGATGTTGTTGGTTTGTCACCAAAAATGTAATTGATGTTTTTGAAGGAGGTAGATATAATGATGATATTCGCTCTGTATATTACAACCTTTTAAGTAAAAATGTTTCTGTTAATAATATTGAATTTATTATCAGAACTGTACTACAAAAAATTTCATGTGACACACTTCCAAAAAAATCTTTGGTTGCTGAGTTTTTTAGTGAAATGAACCTTTTATCAAATGCTCAGGTTAGAGAGGCTAAATTGAAAAGTACACACAATGTTCTTCATACAGATGGCACAAAGTATAACTTTGGGATAGAAAATATGTTTTCAGGCGAGGCACAATCTTATTTCGGAGAGCTAAAAAATTTACTCATTGATTTATCTTAAACATTTTCTCCTGAAAAGGAAAACTATGAGGATGATCTTTGGAAGCTTATTTTTTAGTTCAAATCTTTGATGATAAATCGCACTATAGTTAATTCAAGTTTATTTAGCCAATTTAAACATTGGAGAAAAGCAATTTTGCCTTTTGTTGTTGAAAACTATGATAGGCTTCCTTTAAATGAAAAATTAAAAGTTTCTCAAATGCATCATCTTTTTTGTGGCTTACATATTATCCATAATTTAGCAATATACACAGAAACAGCAATCAGTGGTTGAGCAGAAAGGTAGTATTCATGGTGGTTTTATAAATTCTCAAAACTTATGTACGTTTGATATTTTGTATGAAAAAAACTTACAATTTATAAACATGGCGATCAACGGAACGGGAGAGCTGATGAATGGAGGACATTTTTGCGTAAAAAGTTTTGAAAAAATTTTATGGTTTTATTTCTGCATCATAGGTTTAACATTATATTT
Source organism: Hydra vulgaris (assembly GCF_038396675.1). NCBI lineage: Eukaryota > Metazoa > Cnidaria > Hydrozoa > Anthoathecata > Hydridae > Hydra > Hydra vulgaris. Next base: position 57,526,258 of record NC_088925.1, read on the forward strand.
TTATTTGGTGGAGCAACATATTTTCATATAGATCATCTTAAAGAATTTGTTTTTAATCTTGATGGTTCAAATTTACTTCATGAATCAATTAGGCATAATATTGAAAACATAATTTTTCATGCTTCAACCAGAGCTCTGGGAATTTTTAATGAACTGATATCAGGACCTCTTTTTTGTATTATTGAAGAGAAGGGTCATAATTTTCTTTGAATACCGTTTGATCGCAAATGTTTAATTATTTTGTTTATTGTTCTTTTGATGCATTAATAATGTTATGTGGTTCGACATTTTTTGATGTCAAATATCCACCAAGGATAAATTGTTTAATTGTTTGTTTTCTAATTGTAATGACCCACTTTTGGATGCCTTAACACAAGAATGTCTTGATGTTATATGTTGCACGTGTTCGGTTATAATCCAGAGTTAATTAAGAGACCAATTGCCTGGAGGGAAATATCACAATGCAGATGTTGATGTGCTTGAGGAAACTCAAAACTGCCCGCGTACTAATGTTGTGTCTGAACGTGACTTTGCTTCTTATGACCGCAGGTTAAAAATGAAACCTAACATGACAACAGTAGCTGCAGCTGTTTTCATCATGTTTAACAATAACAAAACAGCTGATTAGATAGATGGGAAAGAAGTTTTTTGGATTGGTGTTTTTTAACATCTCTATTTTTATGTATTTTTTGTAAAGGTTATAGTTTTGTGCTTTCTTAACAGCGTTTCGGAAATTTTTTCGTGCAATTAGGTATTGGTTAAAAATGTGCGAACTTAAATCTTTTACGAAACCCGTGTCACGCCATTTCTTAAAATGAAATGTAAGAACTTTTTTACTCCTATTTCACTCGGGAATCCACCAAGATTTCGAATATAATGATTGTTTTTTCTCAGATAAGTGTTGGCTAAGAGCCTCAGATGCACTTTTTGTAATCAAATTATAGATTTTGATAAGTTCTTTATCGTAATTGTTATTTGTAAGGCTAAGACTTTTAATATTATTATTTACGAAATCATTATATAATTGTATAAAACGTTGATTATTCCAAGCATAATTTGGAATGCTAATTTTGTCTGTCATTTTGTGAATATTCTCTTTGAGAGATCTTCCGATGAGTTCAATTACAATTGATACTGGCAAATGATCACTCATATTCTGAGGTGAAAAGGGGACAACAAAACAGTTGTAATACCTAAGAGAAGTGTTTTTTGAGATAGCTATGTGATCAATATATGATGCATTTGGTAGTGTATTATGTTAATATGTTATCTTAGGGCCTGAATCTTTAATTACGTCCACTAGTTCAAATTCACTCGATTTTATAAATTCTGATAGAGCCGCGAAGTAATTATTTTTTGTGGGACTTGATCTTTCTAGTAAATCGTATATTTCGAGAGGAAAAGATTGAAAATCACCAAATACAATTACTTCGCCGACACCCTCATAATTATTAACAAGGCCTTTAATTATATCTAATTGATTTTTGTATTCATCTAATGATGTTCGATTATTCCGCGATGAAGTTAGATAAATACCAATTATAACAGTGCTAGTATTATTTTTAACAAGATTTATAGCAAGAATATGATCATCTTCATATAAAATAATGACATTTTGAAACATATGTTTCCGAACCAGAAACGCATTTCCGCCAAACGGCCGACCTTGCTCGCGTTTATTTGCCTGGTGGAAGTACGAAGAGTGGGTGTTTTTGCAAATATTTTTGATTATTGAATGTTCAAGTTTTGATATCCAAATATATCAATTATAATATAACCCCAAATTTTATTTTCCGAAACTAAGTAAATAAGTGAAAACTCTCAGTCTGTAAAATAGATGATTCTAGTTAATCTCGTCAGATGAACAAAAATGGGATAATTATAAAAGATTTCGAGTCAAATTTAATAACGGTTCAAAAATATCAAATATATTCAAAGTTGGTATGCCCAGTTAGTTTGTGCAGCCCTTTTGCAGTAATTTACTGACCGGTTTATAAATTATACAATAATTTTAAAATGATGTACTATTTGGATTCCATGATTCCTTTATGCATATTTGTTTGGTGTAATTATAGTACAACCCCAAATTTTATTTTTAAAAACTCAGTAAATAAGTGAAAATCCTCAGTCTGTAAAATAAATGATTCTAGTAAATCTCGTCAGATGAACAAAAAAATAATTTTTATTATCTTATATTTGTTGGATCACTATGGAGAATTTAAAGTCTAATGTAATAATGGTTCAAAATGTTGTTCTAAAGTCAATATGACACCAAAACTAAGTAAATAAGTTAAAACCCACAGTCTGTAAAATAAACAAATCTGGACAATTCTAACAGAAGTAAATAAAAATATTCTGGTATTTTATTTTCTTATAGTTGGTAAATGGATATGAAAAATTTCATGTCAAATGTAATAATGGTTCAAGAGTTATTCAAGAGTCAATATGACACAAAAACTAAGTAATTAAGTAAAAACCCTCAGCCTGTAAAATAGACAATTCTAGGCAATCCCGACAGAATTAAAAAATTTTTTTCTGTATTTTATTTTCTTATAGTTGTTAAATCAATATGGAAAATTTCAAGTCAAATGTAATAACGGTTCAAAAGTTATTTTAAAGTCAATATGATCCAAAAATACTCTCTTTTTTGGTGCCATAACACTGCAAATTTTTTATACTTAAGCCCTATACCTTTCGTCAAAAAATCATCAATTTTTGAACTACAAAAAATTCAATAACTTTGGATCTGCTTAACTTTAAAGGCAGAATGACCCCTCATTTTTTAAGCCAAGTCAGGTTCTATACATTATGACATAAACTATATATGCTTATTTAAATTATAAAAAAGTTGTCTGCCATGGCTACATTAGTGGCAGCAGCCAAAAGTGAATAACATGAATAACCACTATATCACTTGTTGGAATGTTATCTGCTGGTCACTTGAGTAATTTACTTAGTAAACGATGAGTTAAATTCCATTTAACTGCTCATAATGCTTATATAGGTCCACTACAAATCCACAACAACAATGTTTTCTGAGAAAGTTTCAATATGTATTCATTTATTTATTGACATGTATTTTCAGGAATCTCGATCCTCCTTAAAAACCTTAAAAATCCTTGGAAAAAAATCCTCCTTAAAAGTCCTTAAATAACCTTAAAAAGTGTTAAAATTTGACTGCTCTCCTTAATTTACTTTTCTATAAATTTTACTTATTAATTAATGATTTATTTATAAACTTATATATGTATTGGTCAAATACATGTTTGTATTTAGTAATATAATGCTACATTTTTGTTTTGTATTTCAAAAACTCACATTACATTTATATGTATTTAAATATGCATTGAGAAATCTATAATTGATGTGTTTGAAGTTTTTGTATTGAATTTTGTTTTAAATTAAAGAAATTTTATTTGATTAAATGTATTTAACCCTAAACTTGATTTTTATTTTTCCCTTCGCTTTTAAAAAAATAAAACATTGTTTTTAGCTATGGTTTATTTTATGTAATGGTTAATGTAAAATATTTTATTTTACAATTAAATAAAAAATTATATTATGTATGTAACTCTATTTTTTGAGTTTTTATACAATATTTCAAGGGATTTGTCAAGTATAGTATCTATAGTATATATAAGTAGAGTATAGTTTTTTATATATACTTTTATAAGTAACAGCTTCTTTAATTCATTCAGCTCCTTTAAAGTTTGAAAGTCTGTGATTCAAAATTTTGCTTTTCCCAAAACAAAAAGTTAAAGAAAGTATATGAAATCAGTGATATATCTTTAAGTTTTACAAAGATTAATGTAATTAATATTTTTTCTTGTAATAATTATCTTGTAAGTTATTTTAACTATATATAGGTTGTTTTAAATATATAAATAGGTTTCTTTTTTATTATTTTTATATTCCACAATACTCAAAATAGCTTCCTAGTCAGTTCAGCAAGATATACATACATACATATATATATACATATATATATATATATATATATATATATATATATATATATATATATATATATATATATATATATATATATATATATATATATATATATATATATATATATATATATATATATGAATGTGATCAATCACTTTTCGATACAAATGTTGCAAAAAAAGTGTTACATTTTTTATTATGGTTGAATGTTTAGTTTTCTTTATAAGGGTAAATCACTATCATAAGTTACATAACAAATTTTGATCTGTAATTATATACATGTTGCACACTTTACAGATACACAATATTATCGAATCGATCAAAACACTAATAAATTATCTCATCCCCAATGTAACTTGCACTAAATTGCCCCATATCACTTATACTAGTGTTATCTTTTGAATTTAGAAATAGAAGTTTTAAATATTGGTGGCTCATCATGCAGTGCAGTTGAAAAGAGCATGCTTTCAAAGTAAGTGTAATTTTTTTATAAAATGAGCATTTTTAATACCATCATTTTATATGTGTGTGTGTGTGTATGCGTGTGATATGTGTATGCGTGTGTGTATTAAATATATATATATATATATATATATATATATATATATATATATATGTATGTATATATATATATATAGTTCTATAGTTTGTTGGCTTTAGGAAGAGCGGAAGGAAAAAAGTGATTCTTACGCCAACACATACGTCACTTTTAATTACTTTTGACTTTCGTCCAACATTTCCGTGTTGGACGAAAGTTAAAACCATTAATTTAATTACAAATTAATCGTTTTTTAAAAAAACCACAAAAACGCAAATTTAATTGACCAGAATGTTTTTAAAAACATTCTGAATGTTTTTATAACATTTTGAATGTTTTTAACAATATAAACAATGTTTTTATTTTTATTTTTTTTAATAAAATGTTTTTATTTTTATTTTTTTTAATAAAATGTTTTTATTTTTATTTTTTTTACTGTAAATCATGCGCGGAGTGTTGCTACATCGACAATCTTATAGCCTGACTCGCAAGGGAGTGCTGCTACATCGACTGACAAATAGCCTGACTCGCAAGGGAGTGCTGCTACATCGACTGACAAATAGCCTGACTCGCAAGAGAGTGCTGCTACATCGACTGACAAATAGCCTGACCCGCAAGGGAGTGCTGCTACATCGACTGAGAGTTTGGTTGGGGCAGGCAGTCTATCATTATTAAAAAAAAAAAATTCCGGTCTTGCATTTTAATTTTTACTTTTTGTCAACAAAATATCGAAAAAACTTTCGGACAACATCTAAGGGTTCTATATATATATATATATATATATATATATATATATATATATATATATATATATATATATATATATATATATATATATATATATATTTATATATATATATATATATATATATATATATATATATATATATATATATATATATTACATCATAAAGTGTATTATAAATGTTCTCTTTATTCCTTTTCCCTTTATTTTTACATACTTATCTTTACAATTTTTTTCAGGTTTAAGACTGTTTACCTGATTCCTACAGCAAAAAAGAACTTTAAAATGCTGAGGTCAATATTCTAAAGCGCGCACATTATTCTAAAAAATGGTGAATGACGTCAAGTATTCGAACAGTCGGTTCTTGAAATTAACAAGTGGATGAAGAAGTTTAAAAAAATTATAATTTATAAAACTTAGCACATTTATATTATTAAAAGTTTAAGCAAATTTTTATTTTTTACTTATTTCAAAAAAATTCTGTGAAAGCATAAATTTTAACCTTACTTATGAAAAAAGTCATGTAAAAACACGTATTTTAGACGTCGAAATAAGGATGGCTAGACTTGGTTATTTAAAAAAGTCATTTGGCGTTTCCATTTAGCACTAATTCTGAACGTCCTAATTTCACGACTTTTAGACGTCTGAAAAACACGTCTTTAATCTGTCCTAAAAAGACGTCCTAATTAGGTCTTAAAAAGACGTCATTTGGCGTTGCGATTTAGAACCAGTTCTGAACATATTAATAAAGTCGCAAAAACACGTCTTATTTACGTCTAAAAAAGACGTCCTTATCAAGTCCTATAAAGACGTCATCTGGCGTTGCCATTTAGAACCGGTCCTGAACGTCCTAAAAAGACGTCTTTTCGACGTCATATAGACGTCGGCGTGTCTACTGGGGAAGTTAAAGTAAAATAAAAATTATGCACAAACTAAAGGATATATAAATGTTACCTGTATCTTAATAACATTTAGATAATACAAGGCAGCAAAAATATTACTTATAATGTTATGTTATAAATGGTATAAATGTTATAAATGGCAATTTAAAAAAAGCTTACTTCTTCGTCTGAACTATTTGAAAGATGTAAAACATTATTTCTATTGCTTGTCAAACCTGCCTGCTGATAATGTAGTTTTTTAAATAAAATGATAAAGTTATGTACACACTATAAAATTTATAAATTTATTGTATTTTTACATCACTTTGTAAAGTATAATAAATATGTAATTTATTAAGTATAATAACGTAAAAACATAATTCATATAAAATACATATGAGCATATGCATTACTTAATACATATGCTCCATGTTACGTTTGTTTGGAAAGGGTGTTTGAAAATTTACCGGCTCAGTTTTTACGATTAGGACTCTTCAGCCCAATGTTAAACCCAATTGAAGCTATCTGGCCCAAAATAAAAATAAACGTTAAAAATGTTACTTGCATTCCAACTGTATTCGGTGCTGGGATTATGAAACAACGAATGCAGTATTTAAAAAGAATTGTTACTGAGTCAAAAAGTACAATAGTGGGAGATGATTGTACACGCGCTGTATAACATACGACCACGCATTACGCAACTATTTTAAATATGGAAGACGTCCAAGTTGGTGCTTAACTGAATATTGCAATGATTTTTAAAGACTTTGTTTGAATTTAAATTTTAAACTTTTATGTAAATACATTATTTGTGTTTTATTTATTATTCATCTGAAATCTCAAACTTTTCACAAACAAAAATAAAAGAAAGTTATAATTGACACCCAATAGGATTTTTTCAGTTACAGCCTAAACCTCAAATGCCTTTTTCATGACTTTTTATATTTTATTGATATTATATTATAATATTAGGACTACAAAATTCAAAATACAAAGAACTTTGTATTCTTTCTACTTTTCTCAATTACATCTACAATTTCTTATTTGAAAACTTCATTTTCTAAATTACATCTTACGTTTCTTAATTAAAACTTTTAAGTTCTCAATTACATCTTGAAAAGGTGCAGTTATCTTTTGTACATTAGTTATCTAAGCTTATCCAATAAACAGCTTATTTAAGCTTATTTAATACAATGGTTATTTAATGTACATTAAAAAAAATATTTGTAGTAAACCAAATAAACATTTAAAAATGATAAAAACATTAAAAAATAATAAGTGACTTACATCTTACTTCTAAACTGCTATTGTATAAATAAAATACGACTCTGTTGTATAAATAACATACATGGTAAGCATGGTGCTTTCATAGCAACATGACAAAAATAAACAAGGAGTTTGATAACATTTGTAAACCTCTTTAGGCTAGCAAAGTTGTTTGTTAAACGAATATTTTAATATTGCTATCAAAATATTTGAACATTTTTATTTTATATATTTTAAAACAAATACATAAGTTAAAAAAGATGTGGTGCCTATAGAGGCAGTTGGTCTTTTTAAAAAGAAAATTTTTTGTCTTATTTATTTAGAAAATTTATTTCCTCAAGGCTCTATTCTTGGAGATTGACTATTTCTGGTTAACGTAAATGATATTTACCTATCTTCAAACATGTTTAATTTTTTTTTTTGCTGATGACGCTAATCTTTTTTATACCCATTCCAATGTAAAAACAATTTTCTTCACAGTAAATCGTGAGCTAGAAAACTCTCTTTGAATATCAGTAAAACTAAGTACATTTTAATTCATCATCAATCTAAATCCGATGACTTGCCTCTGCAACTTCCTCAGCTAATAATAAATAACAATATAGTAAACAGAGTTTCATCACTGAAAATTTTAGGAATAATATTTAATGAACATCTCAATTGGAAAAATCATAATACACTAGTTGAAAACAAAATTTCTAAAACTATAGGCATTATCCATAAAACAAAACCCTACTAAGTGAAAAATGTTTCATAGATATATATTACTCAAAAACAAGCCAGTAGAATTATATGTAATGTGCATAAATGCACCCACTTCGAGCCGTTACTCCGGGAAATAAAAGCTCTTAATATCTATGAGTTAAACGTGTTCCAAAACTTGTTATTCATGTTGAAATATCAAAATGACATGGTTCCAAAATTCTTTAATAACCGATTTCTAAAAATAAATCATAAATACTTAACGATGTGCTCTATCCATAATTTTAATTTACCTAAGTCAACTCTTAAAACATCTGATTACTCAATTTCATATAGAGGGCCTCGTCTGTGGAACATAGTTCTTAATGAAAATATGAAAAGTATAACTTCAATAAATTGTTTTAAAAATATAGTTAAACAGTATTTACTTGAATTAACAGACACAAACATGTTTTTGTATTTTTAAATGGAAAAAAAAAAAATCTTGTAATATTTCTTATTGTATGTGTTTATTTAATTTTTGCAATTTGTCGTTTTCTTGTTGTAATTATGTCTTAACTTGTTTTATATAACGAGTATTTGTAAATTTATATAATGAGAACTTTGTAAAAAATAATTTACGCTTACTATAGGGGCTTGATGACAAGACTTCTGTCTTCTACTTGCTCTTGTCGTTATTATTTTTTATTTATATTTTATTGATAAAAATTGTACAACAAGATCGTTGTAAAATGTTTGAACGACGAAGTAAATGTTTCTAAAAAAGTTTTAATGAAAACAATGCCAATAAAACTGTTCTTGATTGGAAAACGCTACCATTATACCACTCCCCTCCATCTTCAAACCAGCCATAAACCTTTCACGAAGCCCTGCGCCAATCCCAGCATGGAAGTATAAAACAGATGGAAGTTCATCGAGCCGCAAACATCAAGCAATTTCAAGTCGTCTCGGGATAATGCTTGTAACCAAAAATTAAGAAAGAAAAAAACAAGTTTGACTGGACAAAAAACAACAAAGTTCACTAAAATGATCTTAATTACAACATTAAAAAAAGAATTATTCTAGGATTTTGCAGCATAGTTTTAACCATTAGTAATTGCAATAATTCAATAAAAGGTTTATTAAAACTCAGTAATTAAATAGAATCACTTTATTTTAAGCTTCTTTTTTTTAGTTTAAGCTTCTTTATTTGAGATTCAATTTGCGGAAATAACTTTACATCATATGGGACCCATCTGGAACCCAAATCAATTCCAAGCTCAAAACCTGTCCCAGTAATTCCAGGTTAATCCCAGTTAAACCCAGTTGTAATCGTTAACTGGACATGGTGCAATATGAGCTATGAAAAAAAAACATGGTTCATCCATGGAAAGTCCATAAGATTTCAATTTCAAATAAAGAGCAGCCGTGGCGCAGTGATAGCGCACTTACCTCAGAAACATAAGGTCCGTGGTTCAAACCTTACCTCTGGGCAAGTTTTGCGACATCGGTTGGGAAAGAGGCGTGAACTTCCTATTAAATGCTTTTCCGCGGTGCTCTGTGTTTAGATCGTAAGGACTTCTTGGGGAACCTAAAAAAACCATGGTTCACTCATGGAATTCTCTCGCAACTCCATGGAATTCTACGGAATTCTATGGAACTCTATATAGAGTATCATAGAACATTTCAGTAAGGACATGTATATTTTTAAAAAGCCTATTTATTTTGTTATAAGCATTCTATGACTATTTTTATTATTTATTGTATTATCTTTATATATATAATTATATATATAAGAGTGTAATTTAGAGTTGATTACATGTGCAACTTAGTGTTTTTCAGCTTATGTAAAAGTGTTAAAAAAACGGTCATATTAAATATATTTGTTTTCTTTTATGATAAAATATAATTTACAATATTCATCAAAAAAAAAGTTTTTTTTTTTTTTTCAAATGTTTGAACATAAAATTTTCTTTTCTAAATTTGTGAGGTAAAGACCTCTTAAAACCACACTTTAATTGAAGAGAATATTTTTGTTTAAAATTAAGTTAATTCATATCAATATTCAAAATGAGAAAAAATAAAAAAACAATGTCATAAAATGTAATTTTAAAATATTAACGTAAGTTTTTCATATCAAATGTTCATTAAAACAAATTAAAAATGTAAGTCTCTTTCATTAGTATTTAACATCATTTACACCAGTTGTTTATGTTTTTAGTTGTATTTGTTAAATTAATATTGGTATTATTCGCAGTACTCCCAATCTTGGTGTTCTTTTGGACAACATTCCATTGGACATTTAACAAATCTTCCATTTTCATCTCTGGCTTCACCTACAAATGCTCCATTTGCGTCTCTTTTTGAAGGAAAAGGTTTACTTCCAGCAACACTTTGACACAAATAAGAGTTGTGTATTAATACTTTCTGACCGACAAGCGGCCAACAAACGAACATGCTGATCATTACCATAATTATACCACCTAACATTGATGTACCATGTTGATGAGTATCTCTCATTGAATCTACATTTGGATGAACAAGCGCTAACAATCTCCACACCATTCCGTTAATACACTTTAAATTGGCAAAGTAGCTAACATTAAAAAACTCTAACTCTTGATAACGCTCTCTTAATGTTGCAAGGATACTTAGTGTTATCGAGTTGGCGTCGTAATAAATTCAAACTCTTCAGCTTTTATAAAAACTTCTATTGGCAGCCTCTTTTGCAACGCTTTCAACATATATTCCGTATTTATCCCACTTTTTTCCAAACAATGATAAAACGTTGGATTTTAATTCAATTTGGTTGTCAGTATAAAAACCCAAACAATGTTAATGTTTAAAGTTCGGATTAAAGTCTTTTATTTTTTTATTTCTGAAAATTGGTCTATAAGCAATGTAAGATAACACCAACAAACCAAAAACAACACTTATCTTTATTATATTTTTCGTAAATATATTTTTCGAATTTAAACTCTCGATATTCTTCCTTTTTTATTTAAAAAAGATTAATAATTAACGTTTTTTCATGTTACATTATATACATAAGGCATAAATTATTTGTTAAAACAAAAATAAAAAATAAATGTAATATATAATTTAGAATATTTTATAACAAAAAAACTTTTTAGTTTTACTTTTGATTTCAATAACTGTCATTCTTAGTTTTTTAAGTTGTTTTTATAAAAAAATGTAAAGTACATTATTAATTATATAAAAAAAAATCAGCGTATAACAGTATGTAACAAAACAATGTAAAAAACAAATGATTCGTTAAATAATTTTGAAAAGCCTTTTTAAATATATACATACATACATCAATGCATACATACATACATACATACATACATACATACATACATACATACATACATACATACATACATACATACATACATACATACATACATACATACATACATACATACATACATACATACATACATACATACATACATACATACATACATACATACATACATACATACATACATACATACATACATACATACATACATACATACATACATACATACATACATACATACATACATACATACATACATACATACATACATACATACATACATACATACATACATACATACATACATACATACATACATACATACATACAGACATACATACATACATACATACATACATACATACATACATACATACATACATACATACATACATACAGACAGACAGACATACATACATACATACATACATACATACATACATACATACATACATACATACATACATACATACATACATACATACATACATACATACATACATATACATACATACATACATACATACATACATACATACATACATACATACATACATACATACATACATACATACATACATACATACATACATACATACATACATACATACATACATACATACATACATACATACATACACACAGACATACACACAGACATACACACAGACATACACACAGACATACACACAGACATACACACAGACATACATACATACATACATACATACATACATACATACATACATACATACATACATACATACATACATACATACATACATACATACATACATACATACATACATACATACATACATACATACATACATACATACATACATACATACATACATACATACATACATCCATACTTCTTATTTCTAACTTTTAAAAAAGATATATAAAAAAAATTTCGTTTACATCACATTTTTTCCAAAGTAAGTCATAAAGTTTTTAATAATAAAATACAATAATTTGTATTTTAAAATATAAAATACAAGTTATTGTACTTTATTATTTAAAATATTATAAAGCACAAAAACTTTAATTATATTTTTTTTATTTTTAACTTTAACAAATATCATTTCTAACTTTTAAAATTATTATTTATAAAATCGCATAAAGTACGTGATTAGATGTTTCAGTACATAATATAAAAAGATGCATAGCAGCTTATAAAAATATGAAATATTCTTTAAATACTAATAATCTATAATCTCCTTTTGTAGTAACTTCTTAACTTCAAAATTTTGACTTGCTTGTTAATGAAAACCGATGAGCAAATTTTTAAATTATTCGGAAAAGTATTATCAAAAAGTTATAATATATTACTAGCAGAAAGCAACCCGTAATTCGAGTTTGTAATAATTAAATAACAATTTATCTTGATATATTATCTGAAAAGTAAAAAATACAATATTATCTATATGTAGGGCTGCCATCGTCCCGGTTTATTTCCACTGAAAACGCTATGAAAGTTTTAATTAGTTTAAAGTTGTGCTCTCCGTAAAAGTCTCCGTAAAAATTAGGACAATGGCAGCCTTATCTATATAATATAATCTTTTTGGTTTTGCTCGCTTTTATTGATTTTGGCGTTTAGTAAAACCACGTAACCTAAGATATTATGCTTTTTTTCATAATAGCAAGCACCATAGAAGGACAGCCAAGTACAACTTACCAGCACCTGAAACAAAAACATCATCTTAAGCTACAAAAGCATTATTTTACATATTTATTATTATATTTTAGAATAAGTAAGCTTATTAATGAAGGGGAGCATTATTTTACATATTATTGTGTTCATCAATTAGTGACTCGTAAAACATTTCTTAAACATGGTCATAATCAATATGGTACCAAAAAATACATATGAGCTTAGTAATAACAGAGTGTTTCGATAATACTCTCCTTTATTAATAAACTGTCGTTAAACAGAGAGGAGACAGACTGTGTTTCAAAGGCACTGTGTAAAAAAAAGTTACAATAAATTATTATATCCATAACTTGAGTTATTGTTTTTAATGACAATGGGAAAAAAATATTTCAGCACAAAATTCCTATAGCCCAATTAACCATTAAAGAAAGACTTTTTAATGTTACCACTAAACAAAATTATTTTTACCTCAATAGTTTAGAATCCTGATTTTTTTCATAACTGTGAATAATGATTAACACAGTGAATTTCATATAAATTTACTAAATTAAAATCTTGTTTAAACAGTAAGCAAACTAATAAAGCAATGGCAACTAAAAAAATACAATTTTGTTTAAACTTCAACAACAACAAAAAAATCATTTTATTTTAGGATAATTATAATTAGTTATAAGAAAGTTTAATAAACTTTGATTCGTAAAGAAATGCATCTCTTAACTGGCAAGGATCCCAGTGGGCACAAGACGTGGTTAGGATGTCTAAATAACGTATTAATTTGTTTTAAGACGTATTTTAAACGTTTTAAAAACGTCCTGTGACCACTAGAATAATCTTGCTCTAAACACTGCTAAGTAACACCGCTTTTAAAATATAATAATAAAAAAAAACAGAATATAAACATATATAAACTTTTAACATATTTTATTCTAACATTATGATTGTTACTAAGGATGCTTACATCTTCATGTAAGGCATCATATCGCATGCATCTCTGTTTGCTTTGGTTGTTTCTATGAAAGACACTGCTCTTCATATTTAACATATGCATCAGCATCATATTGTTGAAATAGTTTCTTGTCATGGTTTAACATGATTTCTAACCAATGTTGCATGCTCAGGGTAGCGAACCAATTATGCCATTTCTTGAAAAAAAAAGTGAATAAGCCGTAGGATCTAAGTAAGCTGACATATTCAATATAACTTCTAAGTGACCTTTTGGTTAAATAACTTCCCTGGAAGCAAGTGGAACACCATCTTCTCCAACAAATACAACTACAACTTCAGCAACTATAGTTTGCAAAAAAACATTAAATTATGTAAACAAAGTTGATTGAATTTTTTAGTACCGCAATGCTGACAGATCTGGTTCGTTTCTCCTAAACAGTTATATCTAGAATAGTATCACTACTTGCTATACGATACTTTTTTTCTAGCAACATTTCATACATTTTGCGAATGATTAATCTTGAATCTCGTCTAGACCTATCTCTTTCATTTATGTGATAATTACTTTCAGCTCGTCTAACCATGATGTTTTATTTTAGGTATGAATTATTTTCTTCTTACCGAGTAGCATTTTGATGACAATTAATTTCAGCTTGCCAAATCATTTCACTAAATTATCAATTATTTTTAAGTTGATAGTATTTCTTCTAATAACTTATTTAAGCCTAATACCATCCATATCAATTTCATTTTATCAATAAACATATTAACAGTAGTATTACTACTGCAGTAATAAAAAAAAAAAAAAAGAATTTCAAGAGTTATGATCTTTTCTATAAAATTATTTTCTACTATTTTAAGTGAACATAATAATAAAATAAACAACTTTGATAAATCGTCATTATTTAAAAAAAAAGAAAAAAAAAGAAAGAAATTAAAACTATCAAAATATTAATATTCTAAAGTAGTAAACATATCTACAAAGTAATAAACATATCTATCAAGAGATATATAATAATGTTCAAGTAAAAATCAACAAAAATCTGCAATCCTAATAACAAAGATATTAGTTTATAATAAAAACGAAAATATAATGTTGAATCTTACTTGGTTTCTTATTTATATAACAATTTTATTTAACTATTTAAAAGAAAGGAAAAAGTAATAATCAAAATGCCTTATCTAATGTAACGAAATATGTTAAAAAAAAAATTCAAATGCAGTTACTTTAGAATATATGATATATAAACCTCTACAATTCAACTCATTTAGTTTAACCAATGGTTTACCATTGTGGTCGAAAAATAATAAACAAAAATTAAAATAAATTATTATTATTTAAAATAACAATTTAGGATTTACCGAAATACGTATTTTTTTGGCAATGTCAGTCAGGTTATTTTTATCTAAAGTAATAGAAAAGATGAAACCATTTAAGAACAAATTTAAAAATCTATATATAAGTTCAGATACCTTAAAAAGAAGCATAACACAACATTCTTTTGACAACTTCCAACAGTTTTTTTTTACTTTTTTCTAAACCTTGTTTTTTTATCTAAGAGAAAATATGCATATATATACAGAGAAATATAAAATATACTGAAATTTACGCAAAGTTAAGTAAATACACCTACATGTACACAAATAACAGTCTCATTTTATTTAAAGAAAAGGAAACATGCTATAAAAATTAGAAAAATACGAATAACCAACAACAAACAAACATATATTTAAATTTATATTGTAACAACTCCAAGTTGTTTTTTTTATGCCTATCACACTATGTAACATAATTTTTGTTCCTGGCTTCTAAGCGTTATATTTCAACTGCTTATGTCTTAAGTCTTTAAAAAATGACTTCCTAAAGCAAAATCTTTACTTACACGATAACAGCACGAAGAAAACTCGTCTGTTGTGAAAATAGAACAATTTTTTTTCATTTCCTTTATTACGATCAGGTAAAAATAAAAACTGCACATAGAATAGGCAAACACAATTGAAACCACTCAACAAGGTTCAGAAAGATTATATTTTTTAGATTTTTGATTATACTGTGAATCACTCTCTCAAAGTAGCCCCCAAATATAGTTCCTTATCATGTTTTTGTCATACTATCCTTGAAAGCGACGTTTTAAGTCCAATGTATCTTAAAACAAGCGCTCGCCTAGCAACTTGGAGTAAACGCATATGTATCTCCTTGTATTTGTTGAGATGCAAACCAAGGATTTAAATTTTCAGAAACATTCAGCATGCCATTTTGGTCTATATTTTTAATGAGAGTCTTTATCAACTTCACATAGTTTACAGCTTTGTAAATACCTAGGAAGCCGTAAACAACAACAATGAAACTGTCTTAGGCCGCTCTCTCCGTTCTGTTTAACAGCTTTGCAAAATTCTCACATTTTATAATCTTCTTGATCTATGGTCCGACAAATTTACCATCCCTGACCTAAGCCTCAAACAGTTGTGGAAAAAGATCTTGGTATTGAACTGACTCCTTGTCAAGAGCAGAATGTTGAAAGGTGGTTGAGCAGGAAAACAGTATTTATGGTGGATTTTAAAATTCTCAAAACTCCCGTACCTTCCGCTCTACCATACCTCTCGTAAACTCCCGTTCTGTACCTTTATATGGACTTTCAAAACTTACAAGCTATAGACATGGCAATCAGCGGAATGGGAAAGGTGATGAATAAAAGGCATTTTTCTGTAAAAAGTTTTCAAAACATTTTGCCCTTACGCAGTACTTTGCTGGTCAATCGGTATTTTAAACAATAATTTTAAGATGTGTTATTTGATTTCCATGTTTTTGTTTATGCACATTTACATGGTGTAGTTATAATATAACCTTTAATTTTATTTTTTAAAACTAAGTGAATAATTAAAAAGCCTCAGTCTGTAAAATAGATGATTCTGGTCAATCTCGTTTGATTAAAAAAAAGTGTATCATTATAGAAAATTACAACTCAAATGAAAAAACGATTCAAAAAATCAAATACATTCAAAGTTGATATGCCATTTGGTTTGTGTAGCCCTTTTACAGTAATTTATTGACCGTTCTGTAAATTATTGAATAATTTCAAAATGATGTATTATTAGGATTTCATGATTCTTTTATACATATTTGCATGGTGTAATTATGATATAACTCCAAATTGTTTTTCCAAAACTAAGTAAATAAGTACCCGTCTCCCATTTGCTTTTTTCACTGGGATAATTGATGACACGAAGCTTGAGTGTGAACAAGTCACCGTTGGAGTTTCATAGACGTCTTACGGGGTAATTTCATTTCTTTTGTATTTTGGATAACATTGTTAAGGTGTCTGTGTCGCACCGTGAGAATTTTTTGTTTTTTTGTTTAAGAATTGAGTTTAAGTCAGACTGTGCCTAATGGAATTTACTCTAATTGTGTGTGTAGGTTCCTATAGTAAATGATGCTTCCATCTACCCAAAAAGAATCATGGTGGTCAATCCAACCTAGACGGATCATCGTGTTAAATTAGCCTAATTAAGCATTGCGGTTAATGAAGCATGAAATTTCATTTTATGATGTTGTTTTTTTTTGGAAAAAATGCTTGGGTTTGTGAGTCAATTAAAATGTTTCTTTATTACTTGAGACATGAATTTGTTTGCCTTTTTTGTTTGAGACCCTTAACGTAGTTAAGGCAAATTAGTTTTAGTAAGGTAGTTAATGTAAATTATAATTAGTAAAACTCAAATCAAAATTAAAAAAAAAAAACCTGGTCTTCGACAAACTATAACAAAAATTTTAAATAAAAATAAAATAAATATAAAATGTGCTTGTTTGTTACAACTTCTTCTTCTTCTTGTAATCAAAAAGAAAAAAATTTGAGAGATTTTTTTTTTTTGTTTATAGAGAAATTTTGTGTCAAAAATTAGATCTTTTACCAAATCTCTTATTTAACTTTTTTAGGGTTTGTCTCAAAATGTTTTAAACAAAATTTAAAAAATTCTTTAATTGCTGTAAACACAATTTTTATTGATCAGAATCATCAAAAACAACACTCTGTATCAAGAACATGCAGTTTGATCAATATTTAGTATGGTAACCTCGCGCTTTAATAACATGTTTCATACGGTTTGGCATTGACTCAAACAGGCGAGTAATTGTAACATCATCAATATTGTTCCATGCATCTTGCAAAATTAACCAAAGACTATCCAAGTTAGGTGGCCTCTTTCCTTCAATGTTCTTTGCCATAACGCTCCACAAATTTTCAATCGGATTCATGTCCGGGCTCTGAGCAGGCCAATCAAGTACTGCCACCTGATTACGCCGAAGAAAATATGTGACAGTCTTGGCCTTGTGGCATGGTGCATTGCCATGCTGAAAGAAGAACGAGTTAAGTTGCCCAAACAGTGCACTAGCAGAAGGAAACATTGTGTTTTGTAGTACATCAATGTACTGGTGTTGGTTCATACTTCCAGTACATCGATAAAGGTGCCCAAGCCCATAGCCAGACATATACCCCCAAATCATTAAACTCTTTCCTCCATGCTTGACAGTTGGCGCAATACAGTTTTTACTGAATTTTTCACCAACTCTTCTTCGCACAATTACTCGTTTGGAACTAAGAAACAACTCGAAAGAACTTTCATCACTGAACAGGACATGTTTCCAATCATCTACTGTCAAGTCTTTGTGTGCTTTGGCAAATGCCAATCGTCGACGAACGTTTGTAGCTGAAAGCAGTGGCTTCTTTGCAGCCACACATCCACAAAGACCTGCTTTCAGAAGGCGCTGACGTACAGTTCGAGTTGCCAGAGTAACCCCATGTTCTTCAAAAAGTTTTCGACCGAGTTGAGGGGCAGTGAGTCTACGATCCTGCAAGGACATTCGAACTAACACACTGTCAGTGTGTGGAGTTGTTTTCTTTGGTCTTCCAGATCGCCTCTTATCAGCTGTTGAACCAGTTTCGATATGTTTATCTATTATTTTCTTAATACCCATTGGTGTTGCTTTAAGTTCTCTGGCTATTTTTCTTAAACTTGCACCTGTTTCTGCCAAGAACACTGCGCGAAGTCTTTCTTCTGTTGTCAGTCGACGATATTTGGGCATACCTTCAAATATAAAAATGAATAATTACACAAAATATATCAGACAAATGGCCAAATATGAATAATGAAAAACCAAAGACATTAATTAATCAGTATTAGCTTAAACTAACAAATTGTAACTAAAAATTCTCTAAAACCCAACATGCATCTCAACAATGGATAATAATAATTTATTAATGACTTGGCTTAAAGTCAAAACTGGTCAGAACCATTTTGAAAGTTTTTAGGACAATAAAAAAAAGTTATTTGTTAATTGTTATTAAAAACTTAATTATAATAACAATACTATAACATTGTAAAACAATTACTAACCTTGTCTTCAAAATTTGCACAATTAAACAATACAAAAATAACTCTTTAAAGTTTAATTTTTAGTACACAACATGAGTCACACTTGCTATTGTAAACAGAAAGTGCAAAGAATATTAATTAAGTAAATTCACAGAATGCAATAATTGCTTCTATTATGTTTCTAAAAATAAGAAATACCACATTAAACTATTATTTTTACGATTAGGGTAGGGTGTATACTTACTTTCTGCCGCAATAGTATTTATATATATTTTTATATATATATATATATATATATATTATATATATATATATATATATATATATATATATATATACATACAGGGGCGTCGCATTAGGTGGGGTAGGAGGGGAAGTATTCCCCCTCCGAATCTTAGAAAGAGGAAAGATGGGAATTTCCTTGTCACGAGTTGGGATAGTTGGGAAATTGGTGAAAAAATTAAAAAATGTTTTCTAATTAAATAAAATTAAAAAGTTTGCAAAACTCCATCAAAGATGGAATTTTTTTTATTACTTGGACAAATAAATTTTATCTTTATTAAAAGGTCGTTTTCCACAAAACGAAATATATTGCGAACTTTTTCTTCACGACGAAACGCCGTTTTGATTTCCATTTACTTTTTTTCGCGTTACTTTTTTTCGTTATTAACAATAAAAATGGCAGCTACAGGTTTACGTTTGTTGTTTACGTTTGTTGTTATGCAAAAAAAGCAGTTTTTACTTTTTTTTGCATAATTTCTACTTTAAAATATGTAAATATTGATATTGTATTTTTGATGGACTAATTAGGAGAGAGAAAAGCTAGAATAGATGGAATTGACGAAAAAATTGACCTTTCCTCTGTTAACAGAAGTATATCTAAGTTTGAAATTGAACCAAATTTGTATAAAGCCATGTCAGACAGCTTACTGGCTGACATGACTTCATGCAAATTCTTTATCTCAAATGGTTCTGAGAAAGAAGTTGATGAATTTCCATACCCTAATCTAGAGTTGAACAAAAAACTCTAAATACCTAATACTGTTGAACTCCAAAAGATATTCTCAAGACAACTGATGACACAGCTGTTGTGGGAAGAACAAGACATAGGCAGCATGCTTCCATAGTTGAAAGTTTAATTTCTAAACATCTGAAGTTGTAGCTTGATTGCAAAAGGAAGGAATTTGTTTTATATCAATGTTTAGATTTTTAATAAATGATACATATGATTTCAGAGCAACAAGATTTTATAAAAGTTGCAGTTATGTGCATAATATTTATCAGTTTTATATGAAGTTGGGGGTGTTGAATATGAATTTGAAGTCCGCTTCTGAGTACTGTCAACCCTTTGCACATAATTATCATAAAACACCATTTCAAATAAGATTACATTTTAATAGTATTTCTTAACAGAATGGTACCATTAATTTTATGAAAAATGGACTGAGTGCAACTTCCTTTTATGATGAATAAGGTCACTGCAACCAAACCCCAAACATAATTGTCTATTATTATCGTTTTTCCAATCCATGGCTTTAGATTCATTTATTAATATAACAATTTAATATAAAGCTTTTTATAAAAAAGCATAAGAAAATAAATGCTGAACTCTGATATGAACACTTTGCACCTGGTATTACTTCCAATTTTCAGAATACTAAAGTAGATCGGAATAAAACATAAAATTGCGTTAAAGGAAGTATTAATATGGTTCCAGTGAAGCAACGATAATTGTTCTTTGAGTGACGTAACATCTGCTGCATTAAAACAGCGTTTAAAGAAAACTTGTTTTAGTTTGGGCGCTAATTCAGTATCAACATTTATTGAGAAAAAATTGAAAAATGATCTGAGATGTCATTTTTAGTTATACTTTTTTTAAGAGATGCATTAAATATATCTGTCTTTATTATGTTATCTATTAAAGAAGCTGATGTTAAAGTTATTTTAGTTGGTTTGTTTATCAATGGAAATACATTGTTTTCAAATACATCGTTGTAAAACTTTTTAATTCTTGAATTTGCGTAATATTCAAACGCATTTAAGTTAATGTCACCTATTATGTAGCCTAATTTTTTTGCATTAGTACTTTTCTTTATTAACTTTGTATTGATAAATGAATTAAAGTTGTTAATGTCGCCAGCTGGTGGTCGCTGGCAACAACTTAAAAGTATATTTTTGGGGTAATTGGCTAAAATTTCAATTGTTAGGACCTTTTTGTCGGCATCAGAAAAATTCATGTCACGCCTATTAATAAACCTCATTCTTTCGTTTAATTTAAAAATGCATTTAAAAAATAATCAAAACAGTAAAACTAAAAAGTTTTGATACTTAGTTGTCTTAATCGTTTTCTTCGGTTTCCATTCTCGAACAATAAGCTTCTCATACGAAATTACAGCGTATTTTCCTAATGCTCATTCGTTTAACATTTTTTCTTTCAGTTCCTTTCGTATTTTTATTGTTTCGCTGCAAAAATCTTCGTTTATATAAATGTTCTTTCGCTTTAATTTTCCAGAGATTTAATTATTTCTACTTTATCTTTGTAGTTTAATAGTTTAAGAACTACTGTTCTGTTTTTTAAAGCCTCTTGGTCCAGTTCCGTGGACTCTTTCTATTTTTATACCTTTAATTCAAAGAACCTTTTCAAATAATTTAAGAACTTTTTTCTCGCAATCTTCCCAGCTATCGTGTTCGCACTCTTTCAATTCATTGATTCTTAAATTATTTCGCCGAGATCTGTCTTCTATTATTCGTAGTTTATTATTTATTTTAAAAATGCTACTTTTGTCTTTTACTTCAGAGTTTATTTTTCTTAGTTTGTTTTTTAACAATTTCAAATTTTGATGTTACAATTTCTTTGTTTGTATTAATAACTTTTTTCATTTCGTTAAATTAATTTTCTAAGTAATTTATTTTTTTATTTGCAACTTCTAATTCATTTAGGATGTTATTAACTTTAGAAACATTGTTTGTAATGTCTAAGTCAAGCTTATCAAGTCTTCCTGTTAATATTTTAACATTAGCATCTGTAATAACAGAAAAAGATTTTTATTGTTCTTTTAACATTATTTAGTTTCGTCAAGTATATTGTTCCTTTGTTTTTCCTGCAACAAATAAACCATATTTATAAATTCGTCATTGTAAAATCTATTACTTATTGACACATTAAGACAAAATGTAAAGGCTTAAAATATTTTGTTTCAGTTAAATAAAACACGCCCTTTCGCGGTAAATCATGCGGCTTTAAAATAACAATGTTGCGTATGCAAAACAGTTTTTAATAACGACTACAAAGCCAGTCACGAAAGATCTGTTCAAGGTAGTAAAAATGTCAAAATACAAACAGTGGGAGCCCCAGAGAATTTTTTTGTAGCCTCCTTAACTTCAAAAAAATAAAAAATTTAACATCAGAACGCTGGTAACCATGTCGAAGTAGATGATGAAATACAAAGTAGTGAACATACAAAGTCAGAAGACATAATAATAATTAAAACATCAACTTCGATAAGTGGTATATCCGTAGGAGAAAATGCAACATCTTCTTATAATTTAATGCAAGTTGTGAACAATGTAAACATTGTTGATGACAAGCCTGCATATAAATATAGAGGACTTATGCTAGACACCAGCAGAAACTACTTTTCTGTTGACAGCATTTTACGTTTAATTACAGCTATGTCTTATAACAAGATGAACACACTTCAATGGCATATTACTGATACGCACAGTTTTCCAATTGAAATCAAGTCTGTACCACAACTTCTTCAGTATGGTTCCTATAGCCCAACGCGTATTTATACTCACTTGGATGTACGTAAAATAGTTAACCATGCAGCAGTTCACGGAGTCCGAGTTTTGCCAGAGTTTGATCAACCCGCACATTGCGGTGAAGGATGAGAATGGGGTCCTAAAGCTGGACTTGGCAATTTAGCAGTGTGCGTTGACAAAGAACCCTGGCAAAAGTACTGTGTTGAACCACCTTGTGGACAGTTGAATCCTACAAACAATCATTTGTATAATGTACTTGGAAAAATTTATAAAGAGTATTTCGACTTGTTTAACCCAGATATATTCCATGCTGGTGGAGATGAGAATAATATAAATTGTTGGAATACAACGTCAGAAATAACTGATTGGTTGCATAAGAATTATAAAGGAGTTGGGGAAAATGAGTTTATGAAAATGTGGGGAATGTTTCTACAGGTAAGTAAAATCAAACGCGAACCGAAAAATTTTCTCAGTAGGTTATATATAAATAAGTAAAAAGCGTATAACAGTTATTGATCTAAAATATAATTTTTAATTGTTTAAAAATTTGAGGAATTCTTTAGAAATCATCTCAAAAGATTTTCGAAGCCAATGCAAATAAAGAGCTTCCATTGATTCTGTGGACTAGTAAAATGACGTCAATAAAGTATTTAAATAAATATATGGATCCAAAAAAACACATCGTTCAAATTTGGACAGCATCGACTGATAATATCTTCAATCAATTGTTGAAAGTGGATTTAAAACAATATTTTCAACTTATGATACATTATACCTGGATTGTGGTTACGGAAACTGGTTAGTCGAGGTAAGCTAAAGCTGGTGCTTTTTTTTAAACGCCTATTAAAATAAACTTCAAATTTTTTTCCAACAGGTTAAAGTCTGTTACTCACTTATTTTATAAAATCTTTAGACGTTTTACATTTTAAGTAAAAGCTTGCATAACTGTAAAACTGTAAACAAAAATTTACTGTGAATTATATCAAGACATTTTTCAAGACAAAAAATTGTTTGTAGGATTTTGTAGGATTATTGGTTTTGATTGTGTCTGGGAGCATCTTTTGCAGCTTCTTTCTATTTTCTAGACTGAAACAACAGCTTCCTAGAACACGTCATTGGTAACCACAAGCAATTTATAAGAGTGATTAGTGGTGCAAATAAACCATTTTACTCAAGTAAATTAGCGTGAATAAAACCGATTGATGTTTAAAATTCATTGAGTAGTGTAGATCTTTTATCAATGTTGTATCCAACAACAATACTTGCTGATGCAAATATTATTGCTAACTTTTTGCACGCATGATTGTATTCTCTAAATTAGGATACATTATTTAGAAATTTGTGTTACCTAAGGGTCTAAAACATTTTTTCATATAGAAAAAATTGAAAAATATTTTACTCATAACTTTTTTTGTCTTAATTTGCATCAAGTTCAAGCACAAAAACTCTTTATTTGTTTATTTTTTTTCTTCAAGTCATTATTTATTTCTTATTTATTTGTATTTATTAACCTATTTATTTTATAATTTATGCTATCTTTTTTCAAGAATTAAACAAATGCTTATTAGTTTTGTTATTTAAACAATAAAAAGGTAATTTTATGACGACATTTACCATGATTTTTTTATTATAAACATTTTAAAACGTGCAATCATTTTTATTATTTTGAACGTGGCTAATAGTAAAATGGAGAAATTTTATTATAAAAAAAATGTTTTTCAAAAACTTTCAAAAAAAAGTAATTTTTAAAAGACTCATTTAATAGTTTATAACACTACTGGTGGACTCATTTTACTCCATGGGAAAAAAGAGATTACATTCTATACTTTATTTCTAAAAAATTCATCACGTGGAAGTATCACTAAAATGCTAAAAATTGGAAAATTGCATTTAGTATCAAATTTTTCTACGGCTCAAACAGTGTTGAACTTGAAATATTCTTTCCAGCAAGCTCAAAAAAGTATTATACTTGACGTATTTTTTAGATGCTCAAAAAACATTTTTGATGTATTCTAGACACCTCATCAGTGACATTTCATAGGTGACACTTCATTGATGAAGTGACTCAATGATGACATTTAAACATTGACATTTTATTAGTTACACTTTGTTAGTGACATTTCATCAGTGATAACATATACATGATAAAGGTTATTTCTAAAATATTTTGTTAAAGTTTTAATCAGAATAGAAAAATAGCATGAAAGCTATTAAAGATAATAGATAAAAGCGTATTTTTTATATTTTTAGGGTAACAACTGGTGTTCACCATACAAAGATTGGAAACTTTTATACGGTAACGATCCTGTTAGGATACTTAAATCATTTAACGTCACAGTGACTGATAAAATAAAAGACAGTATATTGGGTCAAGAGTCTGCTATGTGGTCTGAACAGGTATTGCAATTACTTATTTTATGTGTGTGTTTTATTTAAATTCTAAAACATGTTATTAAAAATCAACTAGTTACAGGCGCTACACTATCCACTTTAATAACAAAGCAATTTGGTTCTCATTTTCCCAATTGACATGTTGGAGTCCAAATGAAGGTAGCGTCTAAATTTTATTCTTAACTGAACATTATTTTAAATTTTTTTTTCATCAAAATTATTTTAATTAAAAAAAAGCTAACACAAGATATTCGATAAAATTATGATTCGAGAGAGAGAGAGAGAGAGAGAGAGAGAGAGAGAGAGAGAGAGAGAGAGAGAGCAATTTTAATGAGGAACCTTATTAGTCGAGCAATTTTAATTATTAGCCAGTTTGAAGTGATTAATGACTACAATATTTCACAAATAATTACTTCCTAATTTATTATTTAGAATGACCTACGAATTATGGGTAACGAGCTTGAACCCATGAAAAGAATTCTGAAAAAAAGTGATCAATTAGGATAAGCCGTTTAAAAAAAAAAAAAATTTAAAAATCTTTATGGTCTACAATGATGTAGCTATTGGGTGCAGTAGACACTGGATGCAAAAGTATCTTTACTTTTTCGTCACACATAATATAATATTCTGAAACTAATAAACAAGCGTCTAAACTTCTATAAGCAAAATTTTCTTTGATCATTGTCTTCATATCCTATCTTATTTTCATATCATAGTCTATTATTGTATTATTTATATAACACATCACAACACGAACTATTATTATATTTGTGATGTTCAAATATATGTATATATATACATATATATATATACATATTTATGCATAGATAGCCCTATGATTTAGGTAAAAAAAGTTATCATTTTATCATATTTCTCTTTACAAAGTGTAAGAAAAAAGCATTGTAATGCTAAGAACCTATCTATTGAACAAGCTTTGACCACCTATTTTATAAATTCGAGCAACAGAGGTGGACGTGCGAATTGCAAAAGAACTAATATATATATATATATATATATATATATATATATATATATATATATATATATATATATATATATATATATATATATACATATATATATATATATATATATATATATATATATATATATATATATATATATATACGTAAGTTTATATATATAAATAATGAAAATATCTTCATATTATTATGTATAATATTTTATACTTAAAAGAGTGCTCAATAGATAAACTAGAGCTATATAGTATTTATGTTACTGTTACCCGCAGTACCAGGAATTAGCTAAATGCTAATGTTTATAATACAGTTTAATATTGCAACTCTGAGTTTCATGTGTTATCACAATTATCAGGCAACTAGTAGAGAACCGAAGTTATATCAAAATACCGCCACGAAAATAAATTCTTATTAAAAATTTACAAAACTCGCTACAAACCTGACTAACAACTAAAAATAAAAATAACTACGCTAATCTGCTCGATATATCTCTAGGCTAACTAATAAATTACTCACATACACAGCTTTTGTAATATATTTCATAATATTATATATATTTTTATATCAATTTTAATTCTTATTTTATTATTTTTTAATACACAAATAATACACATTAACACATAAAAAATATTTTAAACAACATTAAACATATAACTATTTCACAATTATTAGCCAACTAAAAACAAATTAATAATATTATTAACCTAACTACTAATCAATTTCCGTCCCGTGACGATCCAAAATACAAATATAAACAGTAACGTCCACTAAACAAATCGTAGCAAAATTAAACTTTTACTACTTGCCTGATAATTGTGATATATATATATATATATATATGTATATATATATATATATATATATATATATATATATATATATATATATATATATATATATATGCATATATATATATATATATATATATCTATCTATATATATATATATATATATATATATATATATATATATATATATATATATATATATATATATATATATATATATATAACATTAAGATTGATACAAAGCTTAACTTTTAAACAAGTACCATTAACATTGTGATGATAACAGCATAAGGAATTTAGTATTTATGTGTTATTATTATTATACTATAAATGAATAGTTTTTTAAATCATTTTATACAATAGAGTCTTACAACAGATAATTAATGGAAATAAATGCAAATTATAAAAATCATGTAAGCTTCATTTATTATTTCTAAATACTATATTAATGTTAGTCTACAAAGTTAAAATCAATTTAGAGCATCGTTATTAGTTCTTTTGCAATTCGCACGTCCACCTCTGTTGCTCGAATTTATAAAATAGGTGGTCAAAGCTTGTTCAATAGATAGGTTCTTAGCATTACAATGCTTTTTTCTTACACTTTGTAAAGAGAAATATGATAAAATGATAATTTTTTTTACCTAAATCATAGGGCTATCTATGCATAATGATGTCAGATGATGACCCAGTTTATTGAGCATAATCCTCCTTTATCAAACTCGATCAATTTTTTATTATCTCCCATCGAAAATGATGTCAGTTTTTGCTATCATATTATGATGGTATATAAGAATTGTTAATATAATATTAAAAATGCATATACCAATAATTTCTTTCTGGTTTAATTATACATTTATTCTCAACAGAACTTAATTGAAGTAAAAAAAAACATAAATTGTTCTTTTAGATAAGCAAGCTTATTTCTGAATTTAAATTATTTTTCCGATGATCCTGTACAGTTTTAAGCTACAAAAGCAAGAAGTTTTTGAACCACATTGTTGGTGTAAATACTTCTAAAACCTGCTCATAGATTCAATTGACATTGTTTTGGTCTTAACATCCCCTCCCCATTGTCAATTATTATCAAAATTTTCAGCTCACACTGCCCCTTTATCTACTGGCATCATGTATGGATGACCCCATAGCCTAAATATTAAATATATATATATATATTATATATATATATATATATATTATATATATATATATATATATATATATATATATATATATATAAATATATATATATATATATATATATATATATTATTTTTACTTTATTTACGACACCTTTTGATATACAACAAAACCTTACAAAGCTTACAATAATTCACTTAAAATTCAATCAGAAGTATTAAAACGTAATAAATTAAACATCAATAGAAAAGTAAACCTGTCGTCATTTAAAATGTAAAGGGTGTTGTAAAAATAAAATTAAGTTACTAATAAAATCACGTTGTACAATGATAAACATTCTTACTGTATTAAGAATTAGTACTAATTAACAAATTTGAATAAATGAACAAATAAATAAAAAGTAATGAAAAACCAATGAACAAATAAAAAATTTAACTTGAACTTTAACTAAAACTTGAATTTGAATTATTTGGTACTAATTTGTTCTAGCATAACCTTAAAAAATAAGTTTATATAATAAATACTATGTAAAAATAGTTATACATTTAGTTAACTATTAGGAGTTATTTGTACAACTATATGCATTTTAAAGCATATTATTTTATTTATATATTACTTTAGATCATATTACTTTGAAAACTGGAACCAGAGGCTTTATTCCCAATAACATTGTGGTACTCCAGATTAAAAATTGAAAACTTTCTGTAAATATCCTGTTTTTGTTCCTCAATGTAGTTCGTAAGCCCTTTAAGTCTTAAGGACCTTATTACATCTAAAGTTAAAAGTTTTAGACCCTAAAAAAAGTTAAAGAAACCCATCTCCCCCTATTTTTTTTTTTTTTTAATAAAGAAAATTGGGAGTTCTTTGACTTTCAAACCTGAATTTTTTTGTGGGACACTGTCTCATGCATGCATGCTTGGTTTTTGACAACATTTGAACTTGCATCAGTTAATTGCTTGCAGAAAAAATACTCAAGAACTATATTCAAATAACTATTATATTATCCTAATATGTCTTTTTGCACAAATCTTATTCTTATTTCTATAAAGAAAGATAAACATTACTTGTGGTACTTACATACTTGCTTGCCATTCTCTAAAATAATGTAAAATATATTTACACAATATAAATGTAGTCTCGCCGCAATGCAATATCGATTTTAAAATTTAAGCTTTTTAAAGGTTTCCAGCCTTCAAATAAATTCCCATGTAAATCACACAAAAAATCCGCGTGGGATTTTCCATGTGAGTAAATACCATATGGTTTCCAGATGTAACTCATGTGGGATTATCCACATGGGTTTACAGTGACAAATTTCTATACGGATACCTCATGGGAAAATCCGTCCCAAGAAAATCCCATCAATCGCGGTTTTATTTTTCACTTATTTAAATAAGGAAAAAAGTACAACCTAGCGTTTGTTTTATACTTATTTTAAAAGATATAGGCTTTATTCATTTATTAATTATTTTAGAAATATAAAGCAAATCTTTTTTTTTGTTAGGAATTTTTCAATCAATTATTTTTTCTTTTATAATTTTTTAGCAGAAATTTGGCTAATTTATATACAATTCGCTAAAAATATTATTAAGGAAGACTAAGCTTATCTCATAAACTCAGAATATTATTAATGGAAGACTAGGTTTATCTCCTAAAACTCAGAATAATTTTAATTGTGGACTAAGTTTATCCTATAAAAACATAATATGAACGAATATTTCGTCAAATTATACATCAATACCAAAATACCATGTTTTTTTTTTGTAGGTTGATGAATTTACGTCGGAGGGAAAAATATGGCCAAGAACAGCTGCACTTGCCGAACGACTTTGGACGAACCCATCACACGATTGGCGTGATGCTGAATATCGATTAATTTTTCACCGAGAAAGATTAGTTGAAAGAGGAATCCAAGCAAATGCTTTGCAACCTTTATTGTGTTTACAAAATGCTGGCCATTGCTATTATGACCTAAATATTCAAGGAGAACACTAATAAGTAAAACCACTGCGTCCCATCATCTCTAACTGTGATTTTATTTTCATTTTTCATCTTTAAAATAAAAAAGTTTATTAACTTTTCTAAATAACTTTTTTTTTTTTTTTTAAATTCTTTGCTAGATAAATAATAAAGATTTTTTGTATTATGTTATCATTTACAATGCAATGAAAAAAGATTTTTAACAACTATGCAAAAATTACAATTTCAATATGAAGTGTTTGTTTTTCTTAATCTGTTGTATAACTTTATTTTTTGACACCTAAGCTAGTTATTCAGCTAATATCTCAATTCTAAACTATTCAAAAAATTTTTTGGAATATTCATGAGTGAGCGTGCGTTATATGCGTAACCACGCAACAATCTATTGAAAGATATATTCTCAGAGCTTATCATGTATGCAACTGATGCAATATATTGTTACTTCATACAAATTTGTGGCCAAAAATGATTTTAAAAAAATTACTTTTTTGCATAAAACTTTTTTCTTTTTGCTTTTAAAGAAGCAAAACAAACTTTCTTTGTTAAAACATCGACGCTACGTTTTGGAACAATATTAGCTTATTATTAAAAAAAAAAAAAAAGAGTGCAGCTGAATTTCTCAAAATTTTTTTTTTACTTTTAAAGTTACTATTTAGTAAATAATAAACAGTAAATTAGTATGAATTTTGTTATATGGATTTTTATATTTATGTTGTAGAACTGTCAACAATAGATTACGTAACTGTTAAAAACAGATTACGTAACTATTGTCATAAATAAAATAAGAACAATCTACCCAGCAAACATGTCAGCGTTGAATCAACGTTGAAAACCGGTCGCAAAAGATGTTGCGGAAACGTT
>NC_088925.1:57565000-57582500 GCF_038396675.1 Hydra vulgaris
ATCATCAGCAAGCAATGCAACCTTAGATAAGTTATGAGAATTTCTGACCAATAAGTGATGAGAATTTCTGGGAGATCTTATATATGATAGAACCTTGAGGAATCTCTGAAGTGAAATTAAGAAGAATACCGTCTATTGAGTACTACCTGCTTTTCAGTAGGCTGGAATACAAGATTCTGATAAGCGCTTGTTAAATAGTTTTGAAAGTATTGACAACAGCTCCGGAGAAAACTTCTGCAAGACTATAACAGGTACGTTGTCCAGATCACAAACTGTAAAAGAGTCTAAGCAGGAAATTACTTTAGATACAGAAGCTGGAGTGATATGAATGCAAAGAAATGGATCAACCTGTTTGTTGACTATACCAGGTAGGATATGATTTGTGGAAACAAAAGATGAGACTGGTGAAACGTTTTTGACAAACATTTCAGATTTGTATTTAGGTGATGTAACAAAATCTGAATCATGTAAAAAGAGGACAAATAACAACTTTGCCTTTATTATAGACGCTGTAAAAGATTGTTGCCTTGCTTTTAGAAAAAAATACTAGATTTTGTGATCTGAGAATAGCTGGTTTTAGTGTTAGACAAAACTTTTTTACAATGGTTTTTAGCATTAGTAAACAGACTTCTGTTTTCTTGAGAATTGTTTTGTTGATAGATATGGACGTAATGGTTACGATAGGAGATCGCAGCAGCACAATGATTAAAAAACTATGAAAAAAGTGAGGCTTCACCTAGAATTGTTAAGAGGAAATAAAAGATTCCAAGCTATTTCCCAGAAATTACATAAGAAACGCATTTGTTAGCAGGAATACAAAAATTTTTTACCCAAGGATCATCACAAGAAAATTATAAAAAGAGCCCCAGTCAGCTTTTAAGGTAGTTGTAAGAGGTACAATGATAAGGGGATTCTGATGATGAAGAAGAATAAGATTATTAGTTTTAGAGAGATTAAACAGTAATCAGGAGCATCTAAGTGTAAATGTGGAGAAACTGAACACTGACTAAAACCAGAAACAAGAAAAAAGTTGATGAGTGAAGGTAAAATATTCGAACTGTTTGGAAAGCAAATTAGAAGCAACCCAGCAAACATAATTTAGCGGGTTTTCAGTGGACCTATATAGGCATTTTGAGCGGACCGCTGTAGTTTTGCTCATCAATTACTTAGTGGACCATTAGTGGCAGCCGCCAAAAATGATTAGCCGATAACTAGCCACTATTAAAATGACGGAAAATTATCGGATTGTCTTTTATAGCGTCTGCCACTAATGGTCCACTTGGAAACCAATGAGCAAAACTCTAATGAACCAATAAAAAATGCTTGTATAAGTCCACTGCAAATTCACTAAAATAATGTTTGCTTGGAAGTTGGACTTTAAATACTCTCCTATGTTTGAATTTGAGTCAATATGAAATATGTAAAAGACGCTCTAGAAATTTAATCTAAGCTTGTAGAGGAGATATAGCCATTACAGTTGATGAAGCCCTGCAAATAGAGAAACCTGTTGTACCTCTGACCACTTTTTTACCCAGGCTATTGATCTATTTTAATTGTTTAAAGATTGCGTTATTCTATTATAATTTGTGCAAAAGTATGCTATAGATTTTTACTTTATTCGACCAAAACAGTTTTTTTTAACGTATTCAAAAGTAATGAAAGTGGTCGATTTTAAAACATATACGTTTTACATTTAACCGAAGTCCTTTGATCTTAATATTATTATTAAAAAATCGTACAAAGTTTGATCTTAATACCTTAGTTTTGTTATAGATTATTATCATGTGTTTATTTTGTTTAACTCTTTTTGTTATATATTACTTTTACCTCAAAGTTCATTGAGGCCGAGTCCGGACAGAGCCAATAGAAACAAGACAATTTGTCTCTATAAAAGAAAATTTACAGCAATTGAAATCGTTTATTATTTAAAACATCACAGGCGTGGCTAAAAGTTTTTTATATCGTACCATATAACGTTTTAAGGAAACTGGACAAGAAATTTTTGAAGGAGAAAAAGTGCGTTTCGTACAAAAAATTCATAAAGATTGTTTCTGAAAGAATAAGGCAAAAGCTCTACCCGGAAAATCAACTCTACCCGGAAAATCAACAGCAAAAGAATTCGAAACCAATCCCAAGCCCATCAGATATATAATTAAAACAGACTTAGGTATAAAAGCTTATAAAAAACAATAATCTGCTGGTTCAACTAACAGAAATAAGCTTGAGCGAGTTGAGTGATGCAAAATAATAAAAAAAAGGTATAGTGGTACACCAATAATTTTTTCTTATAATAAATTACTCCTGTTTATGCACCCTTTTAACAAACAAAAGGATAGAGTTTATGAATTAAGTTTGCAAGAGATTTTACGTATTGTAAGAGCTATTTCTCGATACTAAAATACATTAGGAGTTATGATTTTTGGTGCATTCTCCTAGGAAATAAAACTTTCACTCAAATTTTTTGATAAAGGAGTTAAAATTAGCAGCTTTATTTAAATGATATTTTGAAAGTCTTATGTGAAACTCACAGTGATAAAATATTTGGTGATCTTAATATACTTTCCAGCAAGATTCAAGACCTGCATATAAAGCAAAAACCGTTTCAGTATGGCTTGAGAAAAATTTCCCTTGTTTCATTCCAGTGTCAGAATGGCCCGCCAGCAGTCCAGATTTGAACCCATTTGATTTCTTTGCTTGGCGTTGGAAAAAAGGAGATTACATGTTCGAAAAACTAAAAAGCTTGAAATGCAATAAATTCAATGATTTCAAGTTGTTTTTAGTCAAAATTTGGAATAAAATTTTTGACAATCTCCTCCATACCAGCTGTGATAACTTTTTCAACAGCTCATACGTGTATCAAATAAAAAAGAGAAAGATTTGAAATCAAATAATTTTTTGCATTATTTATTGATGTAACTTTCAGAAAAATATAATTTTTTATATATGAAAGCCGCCCATTAGATTTTCAAACACAAAAACTATGAAGCATATTTAAGTACCTGCCCTATGTATGATAAAATTAAAATAAGTGAAACTATACGTTTTAGCAATAAAATATTAAATATGAAGACTATTCAGATCACACTAACTTTATTGTGGGGTTTCTTCATTGCAAAACTAAGCAGCCGTAGCGCAGTGATTACAACTCTGGCTCAAAACTAAGAGGTTCGCCGTCCAAAACCAGCTCAAGACAAATAAGTGACATTTTGTAAAGAAGGAGGCGTAAACTTCCTAGTTAAATGCTCTCGTGGAGGAGCATTTACTAGGTTTAGGTGCCTTTAGAAAAAACCAATAGATCTTCTTAAAGCATATTGAGTACTTTAATCTACTCAACGGTGTACGTATATAAATAACTACAGGTTTTAGTTACTATCATATATTATAAAGTAAATAAGAAGAAGATGAGAAGATAACATGAAGCTAAACTAATATGAACTATAAAAACTATATAAAGAGCATGGCTAAACATGCAAAGCATCGCGGGAAATAGTTATAACCAATAGGTTATTCGCGGTAAGCCGAATAGGCTTCAACAAAGCATCTTAACTTAAAAAAAGTGATATTTTTGTACGATAAATTCTTGACAATATAGCGTTCGATTGGAATCACTCTACGCTTAGGTAGGTGTTTGATAGTCATAATTGATTGCAATTTGGTCAAAAATTGATGGATATAAAAAAAAATTGAATTTCTTTTAAATGAGTTTTTGTGAACCGTAAAAATCATTGTTTATGATGTGCTCGCGTTACACTAAGGTTTTGTCATAAAAGATACAAGATTTTTTTCCAACAATGCTGCATGCAACCACTGTAAGAGTTGAAAGTTACTGGAAGAGTAAAGATAAAGTTTCTAGAGCAAGATAACAATTTACAGACAACTTAAAAGATTGCAAATTATATGATTCAGGAAAGC
Organism: Hydra vulgaris; assembly: GCF_038396675.1. Classification (NCBI taxonomy): domain Eukaryota; kingdom Metazoa; phylum Cnidaria; class Hydrozoa; order Anthoathecata; family Hydridae; genus Hydra; species Hydra vulgaris. The sequence continues at coordinate 57,568,913 of NC_088925.1, forward strand.
AAGATAAAGGAAGCGAATTCCAAAGAAACAATGTTCGAGGAAAAGAACCAGACAAATAAGAGTTTTTGGAGCTTTTAGGAAAAGTCACAGAGTCTTAATTGAATGACAAGTAACATGAGAATGAATTTTAGTAGATGGGTTCGACGTTAAGACAATGTGATAATGGTTGGAGGTTGGCTGCAAGAGTAGTTCCAACTATGTTAACAATGCGTTTTTGTACCTTGTCTAAAAAAGAAAGGGCATCTTTCGGCCCCAGATATGGCAACAGTATTCCATACAAGAATTGATTTGAGATTAATAGAGATAAAGAATAAAATCTGGAGTAAGAAATTGTCGAGCTCGATAAAAAGATGCAAACTTAGCAGATGCTAATATTGCAATGGATTTGATATACGGTTTATTACTGTTAGCAAATTGGCTGTATAACGAGAAGATCGTAATCCATAATGCTAATCAAAAAGTAACTTATTAGATTGAAGATGAGAGATTAAGTGTTTGTTAATTAAAGGTTCAAAAACCTTGCTTATGATAGGAAGAAGACTAATGGGACGGTAGTTTAACGAGTCAGATTGCTCTCTAGAATTTTCAAAAATATGGATAACAAATGCAAATATAAACAAAGCTCAAACAGTTACATTGCAGTAACATTTCAGTTTATGGTTGATTGGAAATTGCATTATTTATGTTAGCTACTTAAATACTGGATGAAAAGCATACTGCTGAGATTATTAAAGAGGCAGAAAAAGGAATCTTAGAAGAATTTAATTCTTGGTAACTCGGAAACTTTTATGTTACTGATAACGCTAGTAATATTAAAGCAGTGTTTAAAGAATGGTTAAGCTGTTTAAGTTACAACTTTAATCTTGTTTTGACTCACGGGTTGACTAAAAAAAATTCTGATAATAATTGCTGTCTACTAATGGGAGTCAGAAGAATATCAAAAAAAGATATGAAAAGAACCAAAATTAATACTCAGTTGGTAATTACACTTAAGCAGCGTGTAGGAACTTGTTGGAATAGTGTTCTTCACATTTTTGCACAACTTTAAATTCTGTGCAATGACTTGAACAATGTTATTGAAGTGTTGGAACCCATAGAAATGGCTAAACTTTGTTTTTCTAAAAATCGATCACTCACTATTCATACTGCTTTACCAACAAAAATAAAATTGCAGCAACATTTTAAAGCCAAATCTTCAGACAGTAAAGTATTTAAACAGTTGAAAGTTCACCTTTTCAATATGCTATCTAAAATCTTTTTATGTTGGTAAAATTTATTATACAGTAGTATTACTGGATCCGAGATTTAAAAACAATTTTATATCTTTGACACAAACAGAATTTGCTGAAGGGTTATCAGGTTTAAAACATCTTGTCAAACAGTTGAGTTTAAAAAGTTGTGTCAACAAATATTGTAACTAGAAAAACAACACCTATTACAAAAAAAGTTAGAGGGGCCGTTATTTTGGTAATCTGTATAATATATCAAATCTGATATCAGAAGGACATGAGGTATTACTGCTACTTTATTATATATATTGTTGTTTTGTCTTTGAATTCATGACATTTTTAATTGTTTAATTTTAAAAAAAAACAGAGTTTATTCAAATTTTTTTTTTTATAATGTTATTATAACTTTTTATTATATTTGCTATTTTATTAATTTCATTTTTCATCATTTGATAATTTCATTTTTTATCATTTGATAATTTCATTTTTCATCATTTGATAATTTCATTTTTCATCATTTGATAATTTCATTTTTCATCATTTGATAATTTCATTTTTCATTATTTAAATTAATAATTTCATTTTTCATTATTTGAAATTATCATATTTATCATCCTTCAGGTTAATGCATATTTAACAACTTTGATGGAGTGTAAGATAATATATTGTTAAACAGGAATTCATTATTGTTATACAGGTAAGAAAAGGCTATAAATTGGAAGAATCTTTCTGAAGTTGTGAAAAGGATTTTGTAAATTACTGCAGCCTGTGCTTCAAGATAACATTTCAGCTACTAGCTGGGTTCTTGAAAAGAGGAGATCGCAATTATCTCCACAATAATTTCGACAATCTGTTATTTTTGAAAGGATTTTAACTTATATTCACTAATATTTTATATAAGGACTTAAACTTTGACTTTCATTTTTCTTAATTAGAAGTTTATGATTATCATATTTCATTTTAATTTAAATTATATTTATTTTTGAGATTTTTTTTTTTAAACTATCAAATAATTGTTATTTATTTTACTTTTATTCAATTTGGTTTTAAAAAATATATATATATATATTACGGTTTTTGTAAATAAATTACTCTTTTATTTTGAACTTTTCGTTCTTTAGTTAAATATTAATTTATTATAAATTGTTCTATATTTTACTTTTATATTTTTCAAAAAATAAGTTGTAATGTACACATATATAACACGGTTATTGAAAATGCTTGCTCTTTAATTTATTTATTATTTATTAATTTTTCTTTCAATTTTTCTAGTTTACTTGATTATTACTCTTAACATGAATTTTGTTCTTCATGTTTTCTTAAACTAATTGTTTTTTAGTTTAACTTTATAGTTTTTAATAAGTAATTTGTAAAGTATACATATATAATACGGTTATTGTAAATACGTACGATTAAGGCTCGGTGATAAGACAAAATAATGTCAACTACTTGCTAATGTTTTTATTTATATACTTTTGAACTGTAAATGTTATTAGACGACGAAATGAAAAAAGTTCATTAAACTCTCTCGACAATACTTTGGAAAGATATGCTTATAGAGATGGATGGGGGTGGCTTTGATTACAGCAAGGATTGGTAGTGATGGAACTAATACCTGTCCCTGTACAGCTCTCTACTTGTGACTAGGATTGCAATGCCGCAGTTTTTTTTAATCCTGGGATTGAAAAACATCAACCCCCGGGATTGATGTTTTTTTAAAATCTGAGCTAATTTTTTACCTATTTCGGATTTAAAAAAAAACAATGCATAGGTATCTGCGTTCTAATAAAAGATATCTTAAAATCATGATTGGGCATCCTATTAATCAAATTTAACAAAAAACTATTACTTAAGTTACTATCAATGCCTCTGGACCTTTATTTGAAGATGCCTATATAGACCAACATTACATCATGTAGTCGGGTAATGTGGGTCTACATAAAATTTGGATACTTCTGCTTTAAACTACTGTTGCTTATAAAAAAAAACTGACATACTTTATGCAAGCATCTTTTTTAAAGTATATATACAGGTTTCAATTTAAAAAATACTCTTAAGATATTTTTTATTGAAAAAGAAACATACATACATATATAAAAGAAACATACATACATATACAGCACAACAATAAAATTAAAATACTCTGAAAAATGGAAATAAAAAACTGTGATTTAAAACAGAATTAATTATGTTTTAATAATGTGTTAAATAAAAACTAAATATTTTTTCAATCTCTTAATTTTAATAGTAAAATTCATGCCATTTGAACTCTTTCTTAGATCTATTTGGGTATTTCTTGGATACTTCAGTAAAGGTAAAAGCTTATGTAAATTTGTATATTAAATTGGTTTTTTTTCCTCTCTAGGATTTTTGTTTCTCGAGTATTCGTCGTTAGACTTTTTAATTAGTAAAAAGTTCTCCACCCTTTCCTTGTACTCTCTTCTTGTTTTGTTTTGTTGTTATATAATTGCTGCTGTTTCTGCAGATACCTTAGGATATTAAATTGACCTTAAAACTTCTTGCATTGTAGATTGTGGTGTCGGTAATCTTAGAGATTTAGGGCTATAACATTTAGGTGATTGATTGAGACAGTCATAACCTGTTATTTTTCTTTCCATCATCATTTCTTTACTTAATGGTGAGACCAGTGCCGTGGCAAGTGGGTTTCGAAAAATGTGTTAGTTTTGGGTAATATGTCATTTCCTCCCTGACTGCAGCTTTTTCTCTTTTCTTAGTGGCATCACTTTTCGCTTTTTTCATACCAATAATCATATCGTGAAAAACTAATAATGAAAGATAATTAAAAATTTTGCAAACCTATATTTATTGTTTGTTTTTTATGTTATAAAAAACTTACAACGCATAATAAAAAAAAAATCAATTCAAAAATGCAAATCAAAGTTCATATAATTATGGACTTATAGCCATAAGGACTTTCAAAGAAACAAATGTAAGCGTTACAGTTTTCCAATGCTTTACATTTGTTTTTTTTTAAAACAATGCGTATGATTTAATTTAAACAAATAATATACTTTTTGTTTCATAGTACTAAAGCAAAATTAATAACATATAGCATAGTAATAAAATAAATTATTACTGTGAATTGCCGAAAATAAAAACGATTTATAATTTATAAATAAATAACCTTGAAATATGTAATCTCAATACAAACAATAGTATAATCGCATATAATCGCAAAATAAGCGACTTTGAGAAATATATTTCTTTACACTGCTGCTGTTCAATGGTTGAACATTATTAACGGTTTGATATATTTTTGTAAAGTTTGCGTTTTATAATAAAATTTGGGAGTGTTAAACAATTTTTTTTTGCATTAAAAGTATTATTGTTTTTACCTTTTTTTCCGCTTCCATAATTTATTTAATATCGTGATTAAAGTGCCAAATTTTTTTATTAATAGTAACAGTAACAATATATGTTTAAATAATTTTACTGTAAAAAATACAAAGAAAAAATTTTTTTAACTTTAAAAATTTTGAAAAAGACCCCTAAAAATGCTGCCCCTCCTCCCCAATTTGGGGGTGTGGGTAACCTAGCCACGGCTCTGAGTGAAATATAATAATCATGAAATCCTACAATAGCATTTGCTCGAGATCTTGGTCAACAAATGGTATAAAGTGCTTCACAAACCTAAACGAAGAATCTATTTAGTTTTATTGAATAATTTATTATTACTTAATAAACAGCAAAGACTGTTTAGTGTAAATATGTAATTAAAAAAGGAAAATAAAAAGAAGTTAAAAGAAAAAAAATTAGGTAGATAATAAAAGTTCAAGTAAAATACCAATTTTAAAACAGATCGTCTTGCATCCATCCACTTACTGTTGCTCCACTTGCATCAAAAGCATATCGTGGTGGTCCATTTTCTATCCATTTAGAATACAGATGACCCTTAAAAACAGCAAATGGCGATAGAAATCATCCATCTGCAGACACACAGAACAGCATAGAGTACATATTTTACTAGAAGAAACAGCCAGTTATAAGCATCTTTGCTTTTTGGATGTACAAATACTTTCTTTGTAAAGTGGTTTTTGGAGAGGCCAGTCACATCAAGGTTGTATATACTACATGGTGAAATGTTATCATTATGAATTACATCAGTTTAAATAGTAAAAAAATTATCTACAACTTCATGTGTTAAACTTTTAGCTCTGAACAATGTACAGTTGCGAAAAACAAAATATCGGTAAAAATAATTGTGAAAATAACAAGCGTTGGTTTTTTTTTTTGCTGTTTTATTTGTTTTATGTTAGTGCGTATTAGTAGAAGACATTTACATATATAAATGGGACGCGGAAAGCATTGTAGTGCAGAAAAACGAGAACTGATCCGAAAGTTGATAGCAGCAGGGAAATCTTATGGAGAAATTGGTTGTTTAGTTGAACGTTCCAATAAAATGATATGTAATGCCATAAAATTTGAAGAAAAGCCTGAAACACGTGGTCGAAAACGTTTTATTTCAACATTGCTGGCCAATCGCTTAATCCGACAGGCTAAAAAGGAACCTTTTAAAACGGCTACCGAGCTGAAAAAGAACTTTAACATCAATGCAACAGTACAAACAGTTTGGAGTTGTCTGCGAATTAATGGATTAAAAGCCTGTAGTACCAGAAAATTTCCACTTCTAAGTGCCAGACATCTTGTAAAGCGTATTGCGTTTGCTAAAAACACTCAAATTGGCCACTCGAAAAATGGAGGAATGTTTTATGGACAGACGAAAGTAAGATTGTGCTTTATGGTGGAAAAGGCTCTCGGGCGTATCTTAGAAGACCGCCGAATGCAGAATACAATCCAAAATATACCATCAAAACTATTAAACATGGAGGTTGTAGTATAATGACATGGGCATGCTTTTCTTATTACGGAGTAGGGCCCGTTCATTACATTACTACTATACGGACCAACACGTTTATGTTGATATATTGGATAAAGTGATGTTGCCGTTTGCAGACTATGAAATGCTGTTGTCCTGGGTGTTACAACAGAACAATGACCCATAGCACACCAGCAAAAAGGCGAAGAATTGGTTTAAGGAGCATAAAGTGAACCTTATGGAGTAGCCAGCACAGTCACTAGATCTTAACCCAATCGAGAACTTGTGAGCTGACGTTAAGGAGGTGGTTGCTGCTGTCAAACCCACCACGAAGGAGTAACTTTATATATACGGTTATATTACAAACCACGAAGGAGTCACTTTATATATACCTATATATTACGGTTTACGACGAGCGAAGATGGCGGCTTAATTGAGCATCAATTTACTTTTCTTTTAATCTGTGGTTATCAAAGCAATCACCAAAGAAAAAAGAATAAAGAACATTGTCAATATATTCATAATTCAATATATTCAGTTCCCGCTAAAAAAATGAGGCGTTGATTTGATGTTGATTCAATGTTTCTCGTCAACATTGATTCCATATTGATTTTTTGTCCAAAATGTTAGCCACTTATCAGCGTTGATTTGGTGTTTACAAAAAACGGTGATCGAGTGTTGCTTTTCAACGTTTAATCGACAAACATTTATTCTGGTGATTCAACACTGATTTTTATAATAGCCGACGGCATTTTGATATCGCTTTTTGATACATATATCAAAATGCATATATCAAAAAAATATATATCAACAATTTACGAATTAAATATATATATATTTATACATATATATAAATATATATATATATATATATATATATATATATATATATATGTATATATATATGTATATTATATTTAAACAACTTTAAAATCTATTCTACAAAATAGAGTGCTCAATGTTCTTAAAAGAACAGAGCAATTATAAATTAGTAGGAAATCACTTAGCAAAATTTTTTTTAATTTAACTCTGTGTTTCATCAGAAATGCTCTCATCAATAAAAAAGCCCAATATTGCTGATGAGTCTTTTTATTGATGAAACACAGTGTTAAATGAAATAAATTTTCGTTAAGTGATTTTCTACTAATTTATAATTTATATATATATATTATGTATGTATATATATAAAATATTTGTATATACAACTTATATATATTGCTCAAGTCTTTATTTGTTTTGTAAAAAACAGGCTGTAAATAAAGGATTTAGCAAAAACTTTATCGATAGAGCAATTCAAAGCTAACTCAAAAGAATAATGAAAGAAAGTAGGATTGCGTTGAGTAAGAAAGTTTTTTATTGAATTTAACACAAAATTTATATTTTCAAACAATTTTTTTAGCGTTTGCAGTATTGTTCATTTTTAAAACTTTTCGATTGAGTTGTGTTCCTCATTGCCTTAAAAATTCTGAAACGCCTGAATGACATTCGCAAATTTTTGCATCATGATGCTGTCGTGTAATCGTATCTAAATCAAAAATTCAAATCAAATTTGAAAAAATCAAACTGCAGAAATTATAGCAAATAGTTACATAAATGACTGACTGGGGAGTAATTCCACGTCAAAACAACCAATTTTTTTTTTAAATGCAACCATATGTCTTTGGATTTTTTTTATATTTTTACCGTAGTTAGTACATTGTAAAATAAGATAAATCCCAAAATTTCAAGGTCTAACTCCCAACGGTTCGTGAGTAATGGTTGTTTTAATTTTGGCTACTATTATTGTTTTGGTCATTTTCTGCCATTTTTAAATTTACATTTCTCCTTATAAAACCAAGTCTATAAACATTTGAGTTCTAAAAATAAGTGACTTAGTTAATTTCTAGGTGAGGAATTTGAATATATAAATAAAAAACTCATTTTATAATTAAAAGGTACCTAAATATCAATTATAAATGTTAAAATAATTGACACCTGCCCCAGTAAAATTTTTAGGTGTTCAGTAAATTTTTTAAGCTTAAAATTTCAAATAAGATCATTGCATGTTTGAAGAACATTGTGTAAAAAAATCATTTCTGCCAAATACATAGTCTGAAAATTGAATGAAAAATATTACAAAAAAAGCAAATATAGCATATTTCGCTTATCGTAGTATTCAAAATAAATAAAAATGATGCATACTTAAATTGATATACAATTTTTTATAATATATCCATTAAAAATTATTGATTTACAAATATATACTTATTAATTTTGTTAAAATCTTTTTTTGAAAGTTCATATTTGTCTGATATTATTTTTGGTGCACTTATTAATGTTATTACATTAATAAGTGCACCAAAATGTTATTGGTGATTGGTATCCAACAATAATCATTCTCTTTCGGCCAGAAAAACTGTTCAGATGGACCGTGTGGATGCATAAACTTTATTTTTATATAATTATATTCTTCATCTTTTTCTTCAACTACTGCAATTCACCAAAACGAGTCATATGTACATGTGTAATATTTGTATTTCTGCATTAGCTCAAAATTTATTAAACTTAAATTTTGGTAACTTGATTTTTTAGTTATATTAATAGATTTTGGATTTATATTGTTACTAGTTTTTTTAAATAACATAGATGCTTTCGAAACTGGTATGCAATGGTGAAATCCTCAACTTCCTGGTATTGTTTTTCCTTTCTCAAATCGTTTATTTTATGTAGCTCTAACATTAACCATAGTTCCTTTATCAATTTTAAAGACCTTTATTATGAGCGTTTTTTGAGTGCAAAATTCAAACATTGCATCGATTGTTAGTATTTTATTTTTGTTAGGACGTTTTCTTGCTGTTGTTCGTTTTACTGTATCACCTATTGGATCACAAGAAGATTTGCCATGACTGGTTGCAAAAAATATCCATTCAGCTTTCAATAAAAAATCTTCTGAGTGATGGCATAGATTTTGAAAATTTTTATACTGTCCTCCAAATCCATCAGAAAAGTAATACAATTTGAAAATTAAAGAAGGGATTCTTTGATATAATTACATAAAATATATTTGAAATCAAATTACCTTTAATTTTTTTTTTATTCACTTTATAAACATTACAACAATTGCCATTTTTCATCTCAAATCTTTTTCCAAAGTAGTGAAAATGGGGATTACAAATGCTGAATAGTTCTTCACAAGCACGCAACTCAGATCTCCATAAAATGTTTTGAAGAGTATCAGTGTCTAGGTCATGTAGTAAAAAAATCTCTTTTTTTTCTAAAATATGAGGTTTTATGGCATTCTGACTTAAAAACTGTACCAATATCTCATGAAATCATTTTGATAATGAATTAAAAAATGTTATACTTGCAAATTTAAAAATGCACAAGTATTAATTACATTATTTATGTAGAACTAATTGCAACATTTAAATTAGATGAACATGTCTGAATTCAGCAATTAAACTTTGATAATTGGAAAAGACAAGGAACCAAGGAACAAAAAGGAAACAAAAAATACATTAAAAAAACTTTCATAACTTAAGAACCACTTAGATTTAGGTAGGAATTATCATTTTTTCCTAAAGTACTTTGGCGAAAATTGAAAAAAAAATCAGAGAATTTAGGGTTGTATGGCCTGGTTGTTTTGAAATGGAATTACTCTTAGGAAAAGAAATAAAAATTGCACGTTTAATTCAGGAGCGGATCCATGATTTTTTGGTGTTTGAGTTAAATAACTTCCAGGTAAGTTCTATATTCCAAACCTTTGAATGTTCATACTTATGTCATTTAAAGATGTTTTGCAAAAATTTGCGCTGCAAAGAACTTGGGAACAAAAATACCCTAAAAATTAGAAATCTAAAACGTGGGGGAAATTAATTTTTTGAAATATGAATTCTAATTTCCTAAACTAGGTAGAAATTTCTTTAAGGTAATAAAATTAATGATTTGTTTAGAAATCATACCTAATTAAACAACCCCCCTCGTTTTGAGGAGGTTGTAAACTTTACATGTTTATACCTTCTGAATGCCAAATGATTTTTTGACAAAATTTTAAAAATATGTACAATTTTTAATCTTATTAAAGTAAGTGATTTTTCTGTTTGGAAAAATCAATTCCCTTCACGTTTGGGTGGATGATTTCTACTTTTTAGGGTATTTTTGTTCCCAGACTCTTCGCAGCGCAATTTTTTGCAAAACATCCTTAAATGACATAAGTTTGAACATTCAAAGGTTTGGAGTATAGAACTTAGCTGGAAGTTATTTAACTCAAACACCAAAAAATCGTGGTCCGCCCCTGCAATTATATATACATTTTTAGTACAAAAGTAAAATATTTACAAAACTATGTATAAATGATTTTTTCACACAATGTTCTTCAAACATACAATGACCTAATTTGAAATTTTAGGCTTAAAAAATTTACCGCACACCTAAAAATTTTACAGTGGCAGGTGTCCATTCTTTTGACATTTATAATTGATATTTAGGTACTTTTTAATTATAAAATGAGTTTTTTATTTATATATTTAAATTCCTCACCTTGAGATTAACTAAGTCACTTATTTTAAGAATTCACACGTTTAAAGGCTTGGTTTTATAAAGAGAAATGTAAAATTAAAAATGGCGGAAAATGACCAAATCAATAATAGTAGCTAAAATTAAAACAACCATTACTCACGAACCGTTGGGAGTAAAACCTTGAAATTTTGGGATTTATCTTATTTTATAATGTACTATGGTAAAAATATAAAAAAAATCTAAAGACATAAGGTTGCACGGCCTGGTTGTTTTGACATGGAATTACTCTGGGATAAACAAAATATATTTCCTGTAAAAAAAAAAATCTAAAAAAATGCATAAAACCATTCTTACCCACTATCATATGATACAGAGTGTATGTTTTAAAATTTATCTTCAATGAACCACCAGAGACATTAAAACAGGCCCCAGCGTCCTCGCTCATTAACAACTTTCCAATAGCAAAAGCCGATTTATATGGAGTATTACCTCCACAACGACTAAGAGAATTCATCTATTATTAAAAAAATATAAAATACTTAAGGGTCGTTCGCAAAATACCTCAAACATTTGGGGGAAAGGCGGTCATTGATTTTGTTTCACTTTGAGTGGGAAGAGGCCAAACAATTTGTGATGTCACAATTAATTTTAAAAACTGCATAAAATAAAATTAAAAACTATTTTTACTACTTTTTAAAATAAATAATTATTTAATAAAAGCACACAAAAATTACGTGACATGACAAGGAGAATAAATTTGATCATTTGTGACACTTTCTGACAAAGGGGGGAAGGAGGGGGTATAAACAGTTGTAATGTGTGACTTTATTTGCGAATAAACCCTTATGTTTTATTTTAAAAAATAACAAATAATAATATAACATTGAAACTCATATTGTTATCAGTAGCAACTCACCACTCTACTTTTAAAAACATTGCTAGTCTTGACTTTTTCTTCTAGTAAATCCACATCAGATTTTGTTAGGCATCTTTCAAAAATGGGCTTTGTAGATAAAGAACTAGCGCTCACTGTTGATGTAGGTTGCTGTAGAAATAACTTATCTACCTACAAAATGTAAAAAAATCTTGAATTACTTATTTTTAACATTACACACCAAATGCAAAGCCCCTCTAAATCCAAAATTTAAACATTGAATAGAATATCGAATCAATTATACTATATATTTGCAAATTGAATTAAGTCTTGATTCTTAAAAAAGAACAATCTTTAAACTAATCTTTTTTTTAAATAAGATGTCACTGTATGAGATTGGAGACTTAGAGCAGGTATTTACTGCTCCCCTTCCCCCCTTCTATTATAAGACCTTACTTTATAAATTGCAGTATAGTAATTATTCATTGTCATAAAAAAATATTATCTCTTATGATAATATTTTACAGAATACATATTATGTTCATTCTATAAGAATGAAATTATCTTGATTTCAATACATGGATTTTTAAAATTGCTTTTCAAATCACTTTTCTGATTTGATTCAAAATTTTGAAAATTTGTGGGGGCCTTATGTAATCTTGGATATTAAAATAAAAAGCAACAGTAGTACCTTTTTATCTATTTTTGCCATCCAACTCAATGCAACTTTTTGAAAATCTTAAAAAAAAAAATGTAGTAAAATAAATAATATTTATTATTATTAATGTAAAATATTTTTTAAAAAATTACCTCAATGGAAAAAATAAATAAAACTTTGATTAACATGTTGAAATGTACATTCTTAAAAATTTAATTTACCCTGGCAAGACAAATGTGTTTCTCTGCTATCCTCTTTATCCAAAACACAATTTTTAAAGCCATTTTCTACCTAGGTATAGATAAATTATACATACAAAAATTAAACAAAATTTTTAAACATTATATAGTGATTTTTATTTAAACTTGTCAACAAACATATATTTATAAAATATTTGTCAAAAAAATTATATTCTATAACATATAGTTCTGATTTCTATTAATTTTTTTATTGCACACGCACACAGATTTTAATTAGAACAAAAGCAACATTAGGACTTTTTTTTTAGCAATATATTTGAAGACAACATCATTTTTCCTTGAGATAGATTAGTTTCTTTCGAGAAGTCAATGTTATTATCAGCAACTGAAAAGCTTGCTATTTCACTGTGTAAATGGGGAGTTGATATCGATTTAAAAACATCTATAATTCAGTAAAAAAATAAGCATGTTTAATTTAACAAACCGTTATTTTACTTTTGCAAAAATAGTTAACCTGCTATATTTGTGATCACGTTAGATGTTCTTTGGCTATTTGAACTATCAAAATAATGTCTTCCATATAGTTCTTCATCACCAACCACATTATCTTCATCACTTTCACAGAATTTCATTGCCGTCATTCTCCTTTAATACAAACTTTACTTTTTAAACAAAAAAAAGTGCAAAAAAATGTGTAATTCTTTATTTAAAAATTTTTTATTTATTAAAAACTAATTTTAGTAAAATTTACTTTCGCTTTGTCACTTTTTTCTCTTCAGTGTCAGTTTCAATATTTGAAGAATCTGCTGCTTTTTCTAAGCACCGAGCTTCTTCATAAAAATCTAAACACAAATCTATGTACGTAAAATCATTTATCAATATCTAATGAAAATGTAATTGAAATGTTTGCGGCAAAAGCAGGCAAAAGCAAGCTATAAGAATAGGGTGCAGTTGGTGCACCGCATAAAAATTTATGAATTTTTATGAAAAACCCATGAAAATTAATGAATTTTTTAGTTTTTAAAAAACACTAAAAGTTTAAAAAAAAAACTAGAAGTTTTAAAAAAAAACTAAAAACATTGTTAAAAAAACTTTTTTTTTTTAAAGAGTCCAAAATAAAAATGTTTTATTTTTAATTAAAAAAAGTTTTTTTAATTGTTGGAAATCTTCTTTAAACATTCTAAAGACATTCAGAAAGTTTATTATGAACAAATGCTCGTTGGAATATTTGATTTAAAATAAGTGATATTAAATGAGAGAATAGTCATATTGTAACGGGGGCCCAAAATAAAT
>NC_088925.1:57587500-57692500 GCF_038396675.1 Hydra vulgaris
CATCTACGTTTTTGAAACAAAAAATTGGTACATGTTATTCTAGAGTATTTAGAGATAAGAAAAACCAATGTGTGAAATTAATTTGTCATAGCATGTTATCTCAGTTATACTTTGAAAATCACAGATTAAAAAAAAAAATTTCTAAAGAAACTTATTTTTTGCCGCACAATAACTAATAACTACCACAATTTGCCATGTGTTGTCTTACATTTATTTGAGCTATATGATGCTTCAATCGAGTTTTAATTGATTGCTCGTCCCCTTTAATCCCCGTTCAGATTTTATGTATGTTTTAACTTGGTTGCTATGGTACTAAATTTTGCATAGCAACAACTCATTTTTACATTAACGTTGTTTTAACAGTATTTTACTTGCGCTAAATACACAATATTGGGGGTATGTATTAAAATGAGATTCAGAATTCTTATGAGGTTAACTTTTTTTGGTTACTATGGATACCTTACTTTGCATAACATAGCAACAACATATTTTCGGTAGTTGTTAGTAATTTAATTACTAACACTGACAGTAATTTAATTACTTTTAATTTTAATTACTAACACTTGTAGTAACTTAATTACTAACAAGTATTAGTAGTCCAGGCGGCATATATATTATAACATTTTACTTTTAAATACAAAATACTTGTTACAATTATTATTTAGATATGGTTTTGTTAAACTTAGACATTCATAATTTTCTCCAAAAAAACAATCTTAGTATTTCAAAACAAAATATTACTGAAGATATATTAAAATTTATTCAGCCAAAATTTGCTGATTTTAAAGACGTTGATTTTAGACATGCTGTTCAACGATTTGTTTACTTGTATAAAAAAAAGTGGAAATCTGCAAACTATACTGTGAAAAATTTTGAAAAGAAGTTTGTGAACTGGCTTAATGAATATTTAATTGTCAGAAAAAAAGACAATGAACCAACTGCAAGTAGACGTGGTCGAAAACCAGTTGCATTTGATAATAGTTCTAATAAAACTAAAAAACGGCGTGTATCTTGTTTAATTGAATCTCATTCATCCAATGAATTATTTTTTGCTGCTAATAAAACATTTAGAGATGAATCTGTTGTTATTGCTGCCAAGAATGTTTTAAATATATCAAATACAGATAAAGCAACTAAATATTCAGCAGACGAAGCACTGGCTTTAATAATTGATGCAAGTCTGACAAAAGCTTCCTATCAATTGATTAGAAGCGGAGCTTTGGAGAAAGAATATAGCATCTACCCCGCTTACAATGATGTCAGAGATGCAAAATTGAAATGTTATCCTGCAAACATAACAGTTCCTTTAAAAGATTTAATGACTCATACTTTGCAAAGAATCTGTGCAGTTCAGGAACCTGTGCTAAGGCACTTGATATAGAACGACAAAGCAATAAAAACAATGACACTAACGTGTAAGGCTGGTTTTGATGGTGCTACTGGCCAAAGCATTTATAAACAAATTTTATCAGAACCCGACATTAACAGAGATTTAAAGCGTGAAGAATCATTATTTATTACTTGTCTTGTCCCATTGGATTTGACTGGATTTAACAACAGCAACGAAAAGGTGCCTATTTGGAGAAATCAAAAGTCGTCCTCCACAGCCTATTGTAGACCCATAAGATTTGCATACAAAATGGAATCCAAGGAATCTGTGATTGAAGAAGATCAGTACATTAAAAGTGAGATAGAAAGCTTGGGTATGATTTTATTGGAGGTTTGCGGATCTTCTATTGAAGTGAATTGTATTATTGAACTTACTATGATTGATGGGAAGGTTCAAACAATATTATCTGAAAAAAATAACTCATACCAATGCTGTTCAGTGTGTGGTGTCTCTCCAAAAAATATGAATAGTCTTGATATCCTTAGTATAGATTATACTAACAGAGAGTTCAAATATGGTCTTTCCAGTCTTCATGCATGGATTCGATTTTTTGAGATGTTATTGCACATTGCATATAAAAAAGAAACAAGAAAGTGGCAAGCAAGATCTAAAGAACACAAAGAAAAGGCATCTGTAGCTAAACAAAAGATTCAGACTGATTTTATGAACAAAATGGGACTTGTTGTTGATTTCCCTAAAAGTGGTGGTTCTGGAACAAGTAATGATGGCAATACCTCAAGGCGTGCTTTTGCAGCATATGAACAAACAGCTGAAATTCTGGGTATTGACCAAAACCTTATATTCAGATTTTACATTATCTTGGTAACGCTCTCTTCAGGATATGAAATAGACTGCTTAAAGTTCAAGGATTATTGTTTTGACACTTTTAGACTATATGTTTCTCTTTATCCATGGTATTACATGGCTCAATCAGTTCACAAAGTATTGATACATGGACATGACATAATTAAAAGCCTTACATTACCCATCGGACTTATGTCAGAGGAAGCTCAAGAGGCTAGAAATAAAGACTTTAAATCTTATCGCGAAAATTTCAGCCGAAAAACATCTAGAAAAGCAACAAATACTGATCTTATCAATAGACTCCTAGTTTCCAGTGATCCTGTTATTTCATCATTGCGTAAATCAACATCACACCAAACAAATCATAAAGCATTTCCTTCAGATGTTTTACAATTACTTAAACAATCTTCAAACGATATTATTGTTTTATAATTTTTTGATGTAATTTAAAATTGATAACGTTTTCTTGCACTATTTTTTGCTTTTATTGTTCCTAAAACATTATTTACCTAAATACTCAATTTTTACTCAATATAGGTGGGTCAAAAATCCGATAAGATATTCAAATATCAATTTACCACTTTGTAACTAAGGAAAGTATCCGGTAACTAAGCAATATAAGTATCCATAACAACTAAATTTAAAAAATTATCACTTTTGTAAGAAGTGTGATCTCATATTGGTACTCATGCCAAATTTAGTGAATATAGCACTTATAAAATATCTGCAGATAACAAAAGTAGGTTGTTGCTAAGCAAAATAAAGGTATCCATAGCAACGAAATAAAAAAATATTACCTTCATAAAAAACGCAGACATCATATTAGTACTCATACTAATTTTAGTGAATATAGCTCTAATATTAAATTAGTTATGAATTTTGTCCAGTAAAAGTGCGATCTGGCCCACTGTGGAACGCTCAGTGTTTGTAAATAGACGTTGATTTGCAGTTGATAACATTGCCGTTGCTACAACATCCATTTATAGTTGATCGCCGTTGATCGCGAATGTCAACGCAAAATCAACGTTGATCAACATCAAATCTACGGTTCATTTTTTAGAGGGTTGTTGAAGTTGTTTGAAAGTTGTTGTTTTTTGGTTGTTGTTTTCTGGTTGTAAAGTTGTTCAATAAAATCAGCTGTTGAAAGTTTTCGTTTTCTGATTGTTGTTTTCTGGCAAATTTTTTTGTTTTCTGTTTTTGGTAAATTTGAACAGAATTGTTTCTGATATGAATTTAATAAAAGAAAAAGAACTTGATCATAATAAAGTAAAAGAAGAAATAATGGAAATTACTTTGGAACGTAGTTAAGGAGACATGGAGCGAAATTCCGCTAAAGCGATGTCAGGGCTTAATTAACTCGATGCCAAGACGTTGTGTAGCCGTCATTGCCAATAAAGTTCACGCTACGAAATACTAATATGTTAAGAAACAACTAATATTTATAGTAAAATGTTTAAAACAATTGATCTCATAATATTTCCTTATTTTAAAGTACATATTAAAGCTGTGGTGCTATTATTTTTTTCGCGTTTTATTTGATTTTTTTTGAATTTTTGTTTAATAAATGAATACTATATATTAAAACTTGTGTATTTTGTTTTTTATAAAAATTATAAGCCGTTTTACTTTTAAATATGTATTTAAAAGATTTTCAAACTATCAAAAATAGTTAAAAATTCTAATTTCAATCAATTTTTGGTGGTGGTGCTATTTTATTTTTCGCAGCTGTAAGTATTTCAGGTTTACGTAGCCACAGTTTATCAACATGACGCTTCCTAAAAGAAATTATTCAATTTTTCCGAAGAATTCCATTTTTAAAAAGAGTTTTTATTTTCATTGTTGAGCAATTTTGGGCTACTAAATTACAAATGCCAAGAGAATTTAATGGAAGACTATATTGTTTACAATAGCTTTTTCGAACTTCACGTTTGTTAGCATCAAATTCTTGTTTTTTTTATTCTTTGCCTTAATATTTCTTTTGGAATAGAGCATTCTTTAGCAACGCGGTAAATATTATTTTTTTCTCACATACTTACATAATAGCTTTTTCCATACTATCAGCATTTTATTATTGTTTTATTATTTTGTTGTAAATTCTTGGCATTTTTTAAAGTACTTTCTGAAGTAATGTTTATGAAAAATATGTTAAATTTTAAGTGAAATAAATTTGCATAAATCATAATATATCACAAAACAAAATATTATAACACCAAATAGGTCTTGCATAAAATTTTATTTTACGTAGATGAACATATCGTTTCATACAAATAAATACATGTGTTTCTTGATTAGTCTTAAGATATCAACTTCAAACGTGAATCTTAAACAGTTTTTGAGCTTATACAAACACAAACCAATATAACAGATAAGTATGAATTAGACCCAGATTATCTTGTAGAACCACATTATACCACCTTCCCTATAAAGATATACGATTATAGATACGACGTTTTAATTTACTATTCATATAGCGACGATTAGAGCAGTCGTGGTGCAGTGGGTAGAGCGCTTGCTGTTGAAGCAAGATATCCAAGGTTCGAAGCGAAATCTGAGCATATTTTGCGCGATTGGTAAGGGAGGAGGTGTAAAATTTCTAGTTGAATGCTCTTCGATGGTGCTCTGTGACAAGAACCTTAGGTCTTCTTGAGGAACTCAAAAAAAAAGAAAGAAAAAATTATAATAAATAAATAAAAAAGGCCGAGATCCCGGGATTTCAATCGTTATTTAGAACCATGAATCATACTTTCGAAAGCTGCACATGGCGTTTTCATTTTGAAATGTGTAAGTGATAAGCAATAGTTGAAGTGGTTAGTGTTGCGAAGGTAAAATTTACCGGAAAATTTACCGCCTGGTAAATTTTGAAATTTTTTTTTACCAATTTTTACCTTTCTTTGAAAAAAATTTTATTCTCTCTGATTTATAAAGGTATATTTATTCTTTCTGATTTAAAATTTACCGGTATATTTTACCGGTATATTTTACCGGTAAATTTACGGTCAATTTTAATAGTAAATTTTGAATCTAATTTTACCGAAAAATTTACATCACTAGAAGTGGTTGAACTTCTATTAGAAAAAAAGAAATTTAATAGTTTACCATCTAATTCAATAGCTTTTTTAATAACCACAGTTCTATTTTTTTCATTAGTTGCAATATTATGTTAACACTTTTCACCAGCGCCAAGCTAACACACTTAGGTTGGGATACCGTATATAAATATATCGCGAACGTCGGCTGTTTTCCAATAACCATTGAAATAATGTTGATCCAATGTTTAGGGATCAAAATTGATTCAATGTATATGGAGCAATGTTGACCAAAGCTGGGCAAGAACACTCAATTCACCCTTCCGCAGATTAAAAATGACGTTTAACAAAGTACTTTATGCGTTTTTTTTTTTAAATAATAATAAGAATTAAATTGAATCTTTTTTAAAATTAAAGGAAATAAAAATATTCTGATGATTTTTGCCATTTATAGTATTTTTTTAAAAATTAGAAAAATCTATTTAAGTTTTATTGCATTAGAATAGGTTTTTTATTGTTATTAATTTATTAAGTAACTGATTAACAAACGATGTTTTGTAATTAACGTGACGTAAATAAGCTATATTTAAAAAAAAAAATTATATTAAAAAGAATATTATGGAACATTTGAAGACGAAAATTTAGAAAAAATATAATAAAGATAATTTTTATTTTATGTTTACTGGTGTTAACTTATTTTGCTTATAAATTTTCAGAGTTAAAATAAAGCCAACAGGCTGTTTATATGAACCGGGCTAGCACGATTAGCCGAGTTGGCTCGTTTAAACGAGATCTCGCATGTTTTTAGATTCACTTATTAAAAATAGTTATCGGGTTAGCCCAGATAACTATTTTTTTATATTACGTATACCAGCTTTTTTTTATATTACGTATACGTTTTTTTTTTTTTAATAATCTTTAAAAATGTCTGACAAAAGTGAAATGCTCGAACTTAATTGAAATAAAGATAATGATATCAATAAAGCTTGTGGGAGTTTAAGCAATCGTTTTAAAAAGGATGTTATTCAAGAATTAAATTCTCAAAAGAATAAAAAAGAAAATGATGCTTTTAGAAGTTTAAGCAAACATTTTGGCGAATATGAAAAAAACAACAAAAAAAGCTCCTGGAAGTTTGAACAAACATTTTAATTGAGTAACAAAAATGGTAGAAGATTTAATAAAGTCTGTACACGCATATAAATCCTATAAAATTTAGACTTTAACGCTGATAAACAAGCACAGTATTCTTACATTAGAAATGATATGGCGAATGAATATATTGACAAGAACTTGTTTCGTTTAGGATTAGACATTCCAAATTTACCGTTAAATTTTAAACAACTACCTTGTCAAGACCAAGCCCTCCTTATGGCAGATTTTCGTTGGAAAAAATATTTAATTTTTAAAGAAAAATAAGCATTGAAAAATGTAATCACGAGGATATTTCGAACGGTTGCGATAATGAAATTAAATTAAAACAAAAAAACCGAAAAGCATCTATAGTTCCAAACTTATTAACAATAAAAAAATATGCTTGAAAAAAATCTTTGTGCAGCACAGAGAGATAAACTTTTTTTAATGAAATGAAAAATGATCGAGAGCTTTGCAAAGACCTAACTAAAGCCGTAAAAGAATGCAATGAATTTTTTTCTAATTGCATAAAACATTAGTAAATCAACTAATGACCTGAGCAAGGGTTTGTGTTCCTCTATAGAATTACTTTCCAGAACACTGATTCTTAACAGCAAAACATCTGCTATTCAAGCTCTTACACCTCAGCATTTTATTTATCTAAACAACAATGCTTTTCAACGTGCTTGGATTCAGAAAAACAAAAACTACAAAAAGTCAATTGACAATATAAATAAACAAACTTAACAAGTTTTTATTTATAAACTTTATTATAAATAAAATTTGACAATATAAGTAAACAAATTTAACAAGTTTTTATTTATAAACTTTATTATAAATAAAATTAGACATGTAAGTATTTATCTTATAAAAAAAGTCATAAATCATGGATTCATTTTTTGGTGGGAAAGCAGAATAGTCTCGAAAAAAAAAATGCTCGAAAACGAGTTAATATTTAAATTTTTTTGATCGAAACATTTTTTATGATTAATGTCAAAAATTAATTATATGGAATTGATTCATTTGTAAGGTGTGTCAAAAATTCCTATACAGAATAATATTAGGGTTTTTCGGTTCCGGAAACCCGGACTCGGACTCGTCCAGTCTGTGGGTAAATACCCGGATCCGATACCCGGTTTAAGGCTCGGCGAGTCTCGTGGTTTGAATGTTTTGTCTTGTTTCGTAGGCAGCGGTGCGATGTCGAACTGGATCCCTACCATTTTTAGAAAAATATATTAGTAGGGTTTGTGAATCTAACTTAAAGTTGAACTTGGCCTCGGCATTTTAGATGTTTTGAGAACATTCAAGATTATGTATGTTTCCATGTATGTCCGAATACACACTAAAAGAATTACCTTATCTTAAATTTTTTCTAATCGAATGTTTTTATATATAAGCGAATGGTTTAAAGGGTTTGCTAATATAGTATGTTTCTATATTAGCAAATGTTTTAAAAGCATTTGCTAATATAAAAACTTTTGATTAGAATGATTGAAGTTAATAACTGAATTCTTTTAGCGCGTATTTAAAAAACTTAAAAAAAAAAACACTTTTCATTTATTAATTATTTCTCTATTTTAGGAAAAAAGAGAAATATCATAATTTTAATAGAACATTTTTTACAGCCCATTATGCCGAAGCACTCCAAAGTGTGGGAGTATTTCACTCAATGTGCTGATTTGAAAAGTGGAAAATGTAATAAGTGTTCAACGATAATATGAAACAAAGATGGAAATACTTCATCAATGATTGAACATTTAAAAGTTAATCATGGAATTTCTTTACCAACATGGGAAGAAATAGGAGAAAATTCTGGCACCAAACAATTTAAAACTATCGACACTTTCGTTTCCGTCGCAAAAAAGCATTTAGAAGAAATTTTCTCTATAATGGCCGCTCTTTATGGTATATCAGTTAGGGCAATTAGAAAATCTAGTTTTATTGTAAAAGTTTAGCAAAATCAAGTTGTAATAATCCTAAAGTCAAAAGATGTTATGAATTTAATTCATAAGTTTTATGAAAAAAAGAAGTTGGAAATATCAGAATTGTTACAAGAAAAAATTAAAGAAGACCGACGATTACACTTAATGAATGGACGATTATGAAAATTCGGAAATATCTCAATATCAATTTGCATGGAATTGACTCTAAAGTTTATAATCTGGGTTTAGTGAGAATTTTTAACTCGTTACAGCTGTACAGTTAGTTGAAAAAGTAGAACAACATTTAACACATATAATATTAATTTTAAAAATCATATAGCTGGTTCAACCAGCGACAGTGCAAGTGTAATGATAATATTTGGACGAGAATCTCCTAGTCTCTATAATTTGTGTTTGAATCACACTATACACTTAGCTGTTTGTGATGTGCTTTATAAAAAAGAAAAGTATTACCGTCTTGCAAGATGAAGATGACGTTGATGGAGATAGAAATGACCATGGTCAAGATGATATTAATAATGATCAAGATGAAAATTATTATTCTGACGCGAGCGACGGTGACGTTGAAGAGTACGGACAAGTTTAATTAACAAATTTAGGCAATGTAGAAGAAAATATAAAAAGTGTTCGTATAATTGTCAAATTTTTTAAAAGTTCTTCTGTGAGAAATAAATATTTTGCAAGAAAAGATTAAAATAGTTTTAGGAAATGAACTTCAGCTGGTGTTAGACGTAAGAGCTCGTTGGAACTCAATGATCGAAATGATATTTAGATTTTTAAAATTATTTTATATCATTAAAGAAGCTCTGCAACATATTGGAAGTGTACATTTAAAAAAAGATATTAATATTGAATTATTAAATGAATTGGAATATACTCTAAAGCCTATTAAATTAACTGTTGAAGCTCTTAGCAGAGACGATGCTAATCTTGCAACAGCCCGATTAGCAATTGATTTTATGTTAAGAAAATTAAAAGAATCCAATGGTAATTTAAATAGAGGGCTATTAATGACGATGAAAACTCGAATAAATATCCGTAAAAACCAAGAAACAGAAGAGCTATTAGATTCTCTTATAAATGGTACTATGACTTCAAAGAAAATACAATTATTTACAACAGATTTACTGAAGAGATTATTTGGTTTGGATGAAGAACAGCAAAACAAACATGAACAGAAACATTCAGCTGAAAATAAAGAAAATACTACAGGAAACACAGTACCATTAACACTGGAGGAAGAACGACATAAAATATTAGAAAGTGTGAAATGTCCAACTATGCCAAGTTGCGGAGATAAATTAGCTAATATTAAAAAAGAATTTTTATTATTTTCAAAAACTAAAAAAAGATCTGTATATTTAGAAAAATTGTATCAAGCGTTAATTACAATAAAACCAACATCAACAAATTCCGAACAAACATTTTCTGTAGCATCCAACTTCTGTACAAGAATTCGTTCTAGATTATCGGACATTAAGTGCATAAGTTTTTTTAAAGTTTTATTTTTTAAGTAAAAATAACTGCTCTGTTTTGTATTAAACACTTGCAAGTATTTTAATTAAGTTAAGTTTATTTTTGCTAGTATATTTACATACATTTTATAAAATGCGATATTTTTAAAAAGTTAATGTTAAGTTTATTTGGTAGTTTAAGATTATAATAAAAGTATAGAGTAATATATTTACGTTAGACGTTGAACTGGCTAAAAGTTGTTTTATTTACCTTAACGCATACCACCCAGTCGGCATATCTAGTATTGTAAATACTCGGAGTATTGATCACGTATAACATACCGCCGTTGATACCAGAAAAATACGCATTTAGTTTTAAGTTTCGAATTCGAGTTCAATACCACTTATTTATCAAAAATACGTATTATTTAATATTTGATCAAAATGGGATACGACCCAGTCGGCAAATTTAGTTGTAAATGCGCATTAGAAACTCATTTAAATACGTATCGTTGTGGTATGTATGTTAGCCATTTTCTCGTGTCGAACACGCATTAAAAATACGCATTAGATGCGTATAAAGACAGGTATACAATGCGACGCCTACTGAGTATCAAATTCGCATTTGAAACTCTAGTAAACACGTATAAAACACGATAACTAGAGAATATTCAATACGAAATTTTCCTGGTATTACATGCGCATTCAAAACTTTCCAGAATACGCGGTATTTACGCATATATGTTAGCCATTTTATCGTGTCGAACGCGCATTAAAAATAGACATCAGATGTGTATAAAGACAGGTATACAATACGACGCCTAATGAGTATCAAACTCACATTTAAACACGTATAAAACGCGATAACCAGAGAATATTCAATACAATTTTATTAACTATTATGAATTCATAACATAATGATAATGACTAGCAGTAAGCAACCCGTAATACGGGTTATGAGTTATTAAATCATTAATAACATTAAAAACACATTAGTAACTTTGATATATTATCTAAAAAATTAAATACAAATTTATCTATAAATATTTTAACTTTGAGTCCCTATCAGCAACGTCATTGCTTATAGTTAACGACATAAAGACCGCATTAACATCAGTTGAGTTCTTTTTAAAATCTGTCGCAACACAGGTACCAGAAAAGGAAAGTCAAGTAAAGCCTGCAAATACCTAAAAAGAGAAACGAAAAAAAAATTACAATTTTTAATTACAAAAGTACTATATGCATTTTATTGGTAGTAGAATTAGGATAATAATAACAGAAAATATATATTTTGTGTCTACAGAATAATTCAAAAAGATTATAAAAAGGCTAGACAACACAATGTAGTAACACTGGCAAATAACACTACAACTTAATAAGATATTTTATTAACTTAAATACTTGGACTAAAAAGATTTCATTTATTACAATATTTGAACAATCAAGGGACAATTATAGTTAAACAATTTGAGCAACAATATCATAGAATAGCAAGCAACTCGTAAAATATTTGTTATTATTATTTGTGGTTTTAAGAAATACGTAAGAGCTCAGTAATTATATAAGTTTCATTAAATTTCCCTCTCATCTAATTGAGAGAGAGAGAAAGAGAGAGAGAGAGAGAGAGAGAGAGAGAGAGAGAGAGAGAGAGAGAGAGAGAGAGAGAGAGAAGGAAAGTGTTTCCAAAGCAGCATGTTAACAAAAGTAAAAAAACACGGAATAAATAGTATTAACTGGTTTTATTATGTTACCAGTAAACAAAATTATTTTTACCTTGATTAAAAGCTAATTTCCAGCATTTCTTAATTAAGCTCCAGCATCTCTCTAACCGTTGACTAATGATTAATTGAGTAAATTTCACATCATACTAAATTTACAAAATTAAAACCATGTTTCAACAGTTAGCTAACTAATCAAAAGATGACAAAGGGAAGACAAACTACAAAAAAGAAAAGAAAAAAAGAACATAATTATGATAGAAATTATAAAAAAAAATAAAATTATTTAGACTTAAAAGTGTTAATTGTTACTATAAATAGCTAATCTCATACTTTGCTTTGTTCTGAAGTGTCTAAAGTAAAATCAAATTAACAGACATTAACACTGCTTGGCACTGAATACTGTCAAGTAAGTTTTCTGCACGCCCAGTTACATTTCTTGCATTTCAACAAGAATTAATTTCATCTTGCCTAGATCTATTTTTTTCATTTGGCAACTATTTTCAAGTTGCCTATTAGCATTTTACATTAATAACTTTGCTGAGCCTAATACTATCTATTTCAATTTCACTGTTGTCATTAAACATATTACCAGTAATCTTACTATTGTTACAATTGAATGAATGAACGTAAAAGAATCTTAAAAATTGTGATCTTTTCTAATCAAAGACTTCATTTAAACTTAAGATTTATTGAAATCTATATCTTTTTATATGTTTATATACATAAGTCGTTTATCAAAAATAATAAACAATATTTATTTACATCAATTATTTTTAATTTAACAAAGAATCTACAATGCACAAAATTATTTTTACCTTAATGAAAAAAAAAAAATAAATGCACAATCTTGTATAAAATATTGAAGCAATGTCAGTCAGTATATTTTACTCTAAAGTAAATATATATATATATATATATATATATATATATATATATATATATATATATATATATATATATATATATATATATATATATGTATATATATATATATATATATATATATATATATATATATATATATATATATATATATATATATATATATATATATATATATATATATACTGAACTATAGTCAGATTTAAGTTTATAAACTTTCGTGTCAACAAATTACAGTCAGTTTTAAATACAAAAAATATATATCTAATATAATATATATCAAATATAAAATAAATCCAATATAATTAAAACAAAATAGTAAACTTACTCAAACCAGTATCAGTTACACCGTGTGAAGTAACTACAAAACACGGTTCAGTTTTTTTCAATCACTCTAAAAAATAACTTTCAGCTCTTTCCAATAGCACTAAAAATAAAACAAAACTTGCTTAGCTAAGTTGCCTAGTTTATAAGAATCTGAAAACAGATAAGTAAAAAACCAAGTACAAACAAACATTTATTTGTCAATACTACTATATTTAAACAAATTAAATAAAACAAAGAATAACGCCAATTCTCCTTAAAAGCTAAAAAAAATTTTCAAGTTAAATTTGCTTGCAGACCTTGCTTGTAAAATAAAATGTGAATAAGAAACACATTTAGAAAAGCCTAGAAAAACTCATAAAAATTTACATACATTTTTTCTTTTATATCGCATAAATCCATCATATGATAAATCTGAAATGAAAAAATGCAATTGATAAGTAAATACAAAGAAAAACATCAAATATGAATCCAAAATCATTATATCTGATAGAGATAAGATGTCATGATAAGAGAGTAGTAGTTGTTAAATAATGTTATTTCATGTTAGCTTTTAGAAAACAAATCATGTTGGTACTTCATGGTTCTAAAAATTCAAATTGAGATATAAATAAAATGTATATACGGCAAAATGATTTTTCTTGAGTCGCTTTTAGTGAATGATTAAAAGCAGTGAGTTTCAATAATAAAACCACTTATAATTTTAACAATAGACACCAACATAAAGGTAAGCCAAATGTAATAACATTGGTAACATAAAAAACAACTTTACGCAAAATCTTGCTCAACACGTTTGCCAAGTTGCACACTTTGAAAACATGGAAACAACATAATATAAACATATATAATAACTATAAAACACAATACATTTATTTAACTTTATATAACATATATAAACACCTCATATAATATTTATATACACAATAGATACATTTTATACTATTTTAATGACACATTTATAAAACAATTACATAACACATATTATTACATACATATATTTATCAAAAACTTTTTAACTTTGAACATAATATAAACATATATGCAAACTATAAACATATATAACCTGAATTGCACGAACAAAAAATTTTAAAATAACATGAAAATAACTAAAAAGATTCATATATATATTCATATATAAAAACATATATGTTGTAATAAAATATCAAATTATAATTATATTTAATTGAAATCAAATACTTATTAATAATTATTAAAGAGCAAAAAACAGATAGAAGAACTGCAATCGCTATAACAAAATTTAACGTTTAGCAACAATAAAATGTCAGTGTTGGCTCGAAATTTTAATTTATTTTACTAAATTTTTTAAAACAGTAAAAAAAAAAGGTAATAGCATAACAGAAATGTTAATAAAATAATAATCAACATAATAAAATAAGCAAGGTATGAAATGATAGGATTTATAATATATTTGAACTATATTAATTTAGGACTTAAATTCAAATTAAATAAATTTAAAAGTTACTTTTAAATTTGTTAAGTTTTATGAAGTCCTAAATTAATATAATTCAAATATATTTTAAATCCTATCATTTCATACCTTGCTTATTTTATTATTTTATATTATTTTATTATTACTACTTTTAAAGTAGTAATAAATATTTTTATGATAAAGTTTTAGTATCTTTTTTAGTACAAAAAAGTACTGTAACTATATTGGAGATATGCGATACTGCTTTAGCAGAACGATATCTTTTTATACAACTTTTCATTTATTCCTGACTATTCCTTTTCATTCCAGACAAACTTTTTACTAAATTTCTTAAGTGAAAACTTTTTAATTAAAATTTATCTTTCACAATTTCAGATTAAGCATGCGCTTTAAAGCAAAGATTTTCGTTGTTCCGTTATATGTTAATATTTGTATAAAATCGGGTACGATATCGTATCCCATTTTGATCAAATATTAAATAATACGTATTTTTGATAAATAAGTGGTATTGAACTCGAATTCGAAACTTAAAACTAAATGCGTATTTTTCTGGTATCAACGGCGGTATGTTATACGTGATCAATACTCCGAGTATTTACAATACTAGATATGCCGACTGGGATTGGACCCGGAACCGAACTCGGAACCGATAAATACTCGGACTCGTCCGGTCTAAAAATGACGGGGTTTTCCTAAACCCTATTGGCGACGTGATTAATATATGACGAATTCGGTAGTGTCTGGTGTCGATATATATAAGTAGGGCCAGAACAATAATTCTAATTGATTTGTTTTTAAAAAAAACAGATAAGTGCACAAAATAATTACTTCTTTTGGAATTGTATCTTTCAAATAATTCATATATTTTATGTGGAAACGATTGGAAGTCATGGCGTATAATTATATTACCGTTACATTCGTAACTATTATTTAGACCTTCGACGATATCTATGTGACTTTTACACTCTTCCAATGATGAGAGGTTGTTCCTCGATGAGAAGAGATATATTCCAATAACTATAATATTAAGTTAATTTTTTTTTAGATTAATTGCTAAAATATGGTAATTCTTTTAAATTACTCTAATATTTTGGAATATATTTTTTCGTGTGAAGAACACAATTTATATTTTTTTCATGTTTATTCGACTGATGGAAATAAGTGGAATGTGTTATATTAGATAAGTCTCTTATTATGGAGTATTCAAGTTTAGATATCCAATGTTAGCATTAAAACACTATATCATAAGAATGTATAAGTAATTTTATAAATTCAATGTTTGACTTAAGTCCCAGACAGTTAAAAGTGCGTATATCAAAAGTTGCTAAAAGTGTTTTCTTTCTCTTACGCCGCTTGGGTCCATTTTCAATTAAACATTTTTATCCGGGCTCCTTTTGGATACCAGATTTTGTTCACGGTTTTTGAAAAAGCGTTTTGTCCTAAAAGGTTTTACAATTATATTATTGCGCCATCCCTCTGGATTGAATATATAGCTTTTAATAGCTTTTTTTTCCGAACTGCTTATTGTAACTCAAAACAACCTCATTTTTACTCGTTTATTTTGTTTACGGCAACTAAACATGGCCTAATGTCTATTTAATTATCAAATAGTTTTTAAAATCTTCTTCTGTAACTTGATTGCATAAGCCTCCCTTAAAGACATAAATTTACGTACAATTTTTTTGCCATGCTTTTATGATCAGTAACTTTAGTTCCAAAGGTAAGCTCGACCTTACAGTACCTTTTTTCGAAAGATGAATTTTGGAGTGCAACAGGGCGAACGGGTTTGTTATTCTTACCAATTAAAATAAAGTTGTCATCTTTATTCCGTTCAATACTCATTTCCAGTTTTTCGTCTTTTACTACGTCAGAAATTTTCTCAGAATATATTGCGGTTGATTGCGTTTGAGCCACAACGTTGGCAAGTGTTTTTGAAAAATTTTGTTTGTGTATATTTTCAATTACAATATATTATGATTTTGAGGAATGACTGTTTATTGAATTCGAAGCAATAGATTTTATAATTTCTTGCGGTTTACAATTACTTGCGTCGTTAGACTGTGACGCATATTGATATTTTACGATTTTGCTACTTTTTTTTTATATATATTGAAAAAAATAGGATAGCTGAGCATGTGATCCTAAAAAAATTTGGACAGCCAGAAAAGAGATTATGGTTGAAACTTTTGTAAGAAAAACTAGTTATTAAAATTCCTAAAAAATTTATTGAAGGAAGAAAAGATTATACTCTAATTTTAATTGAAGATTCAATTACTAAAATATTTTGTCGAAGAATAGAAAGCATAAGTGTTACTTCTGGATCAGATGGAGGCGATTTAACCGATTGCACACCTTTAAAGGGTTCAGAAAAATCAGCTAAAAAAACTGCAATTGGTCTTTAAAATTGGATGGTTCCTAGAGGAATTGATCAAACTATAACTGTGATTGGATTAGAATCTATAAATTCAATGACTGGATCAGGAAGCAACGGCGGAATTTTAACTCACCTGGAAAAACTTATGGGAAGAAAATGTTATTGGTCAATTTGCATGTTACATACAAATGAGCTACCTATAAGACACCTGATTGCAAATCTTGATGCGCCAACAAACTCCAAGGGTGGATTTAAAGAGCCTATAAGCAAACCATTATCAAAAGTAAATCAATTAAAACGACTAGAAAAATTTAAACCAATTAAACATATTTTAAATGACGCTTCACTAAGAGAAAATTTAGTTTCGTGTCTTGAATGAGGTATCTTAAATCCTTAATTTGTCAAGAGATGGTAACCTTTGCCACAGCAGGTAGCTTACAACTGATTAGGCAGTTTTTTAGCTTTACATTAGAGAACATGACTTGGAAGGTGATATTTTAAAAAATCTAAAAGTTCTTTCTCAGTTCGTGGTTTAAGTATACTTTCATATGTGGTTTAGAATCAGGGTAAAGCATTCTATTGTCAATGTGCTCTTTCATCTAATCAAACTTTTTTTATCGATGAAGCTATGAATGCCGTTAGAAATTCTGTTCAGAATTGAGCATTTTATGCTAATTTTGAGTTTCTTCTTATTTCTCTTCTTGTAATCAAAAAAAAATAGTTGCCTTCGCATCTTGAACTCGTAAACTTGAGTAATCAATGATTCTTGGAGCCAATTTTTACATGTAATATGAAAAAAAAAGATTTACAAAAAATTATAGATTCAACTAAGGAAGTGCCTTACTATCCTCTCCACACCCAATCTTATAAAAGAGTTCTTAAGCAAGTGACTGAAGCAGCAGCTACTGTTTATGGTTCTCAGAGACGCGATGATTTTGTTAGAGCATGAATAGAGCACAGAAATTTTGTTTAAAATCTGAAGTGCAAGAAAAATTTAATGAAACTTTTTTTTTTATTATATCTTAATTATTCATCTTTTCAAGGCCATGAAGACAACTACAGTTGAGGAGGCTACTTTTGTAATTACAACTCTCTTTTAACTCTATAACTTCGAAGTCGGAGCCTCTACGAACAAGGCAGCTGCGCGGAGAAACAACTCGAGCGCGGTACTACCAGGGACGTGGTGGGGATCAAACTCGGTACTTCTGGCTTATAAGGTGAGCGCTCTACCACTACAACACTACTGCATTTTAGTGAAAAAATTTTTTTTTATAAAAACATGTTTTTTTTTTAAGGCTTTATGTAATTATAGTATATGTAGACAAATCAGTGTGCGTCCACAGAACATTTTGATGTTTCACATATAACAGTTTTAGGCAATTTGTCTCCAGGTTTTAAGTTCTAAATAATACAAAATAATACTAACACACATGAGCAAATTATTTCGGTGTTTTTATTTCCAGACTTTATTTGGTGCCATTTTTTTCAAAACATTCTTATTTGACATAAACATAAACATAAACTTAAGTTTAGAGTTGTGAATGGCTGAAAATGTTACGTAAAACATTTAAAAAATATTTGGTGGATGCCAGTGGACAAATCTTATTTAAAGCTCTACTTTTCACATTTGCATGGTTTTTCAGTGCTGTAAAAAGTATTTTTTTTAAACCAATAATGCATACATACATTTTATAACTTTTTTTTTATTATATCCATTGTTTCCACTTTAAGGTTGTTATTTTGAAATCGTAATTTTCAAGTTCATTTTTATCCAAAAAAAAATAACGACAAAAAAAAAACGTTTTTCTTTAAGGTGGTACATACCCATAAAATCAAAAAATAAGAATAACAAAATGCACAACAATTTACTATTTTTTATTTTATTCAAAACAAAATAATTTGAAAAAATTTTATTAAAAAAATAGTTGATCGAGCCTTTTTGCCTTGATTAATACTAAAAAAAGGGTTATTTTATGACATTTTGTAAACATAAAATCTGGAAAACTAAAAGAGTTTGAGATTTCAAATTTTTACCAGTTCTTTATTGTATAGAAATGCAGGAGTTGAACCAAAACTAAGTCATAATATAAAATATTTCAAAAGATATTGATATTTGTTACTGATTGACATTATTTTGTATAGTAATTGCTCATAAAAAGTGCCATAACATTTTTATTTTTTTGTATCAAACATTAGTTTTGGTTCACCTCCTGCTATTAAAACTAAAGAATGTACTGTGAAAATTTCAACCTAAAAGCTTATGTGGATCTTGAAATATCATGTTTTAAAGTTAACAAAATCGCTAAAAATTAAATACTGAGAAAAACACAAAAATAAAATTAAACTAACAAAAACATTATGATTTTATTAATATGAGCCTGCTGAATAAGCTGGGATTATGTCATTTTCCTTCTCTTTATCCAAGAATCCTTTTCTGATAGCTCTTAATTTTTTTCTCATCTTTATGCCTTTGGTTGATGACTTTTTCTGAATGTTCTTTATGCGGTCTGTATCACTTTTTCTAAACGCATTTAGCATAAACTTTGAAACTGGCAATCCAAGTACTTGTATTATTGGTGTTAAACCAGATTTACCATCATTAAATTCAATAACAGCAGAGCAAATACCTATTTCAAGAAGTTTTCTAGATACAAAAATCTCCTTAGGACATTTTTTCCACACCATACTGTTTAAGCATTCGTTTCTATTTTGAGTTTGGCCATGCAAACATTTTAACAACAACAAATCTGTTGTTAAGTCATGCCAAACTGGAATTAATAAATCTTTAATTGCAATTGGAAGGCTCAAGTTTTTTTTATAGGTTTTGTTACCTGTTATTTTGTCAGCCTGCCATAAACACCAGCTATCTTTGTTGCGTGGACAAAACTGATGACGAACATTTTCATCAAAAAAGTTTGTATTGTGAAACAATGTTGCCCATATAGATTTTTTCATTAAATAAATGTTACCAATATTTTGCCTAACAGCCCTACCAAAATAATTTTGAAGAGTATTGATAGCTTTTTCACTGAGTCTACCTAATCCTGAGACACCTTTTCCATCAGATAACTTTTTATTTTTATGAGTTATACGAATATTTCTGCAACGAGTACCTACACGTTTTTGAATGTGTCCAATACATTCCAGCTTGGTAATTAAAATCTCTCCATAAGGTTTAGATAATTGTACTTGATTAAATGATGTAGTGTCGCCATCACCAATGTATTCGGTATACATAAGATTATTTTCAGATATGGAACGAGAAAACATTTTAACAGCCCCAATAGCTTCCATGGAACCAGAGCTACCTGCATGATTTGTTTGGCAAACATGATTGAGTTTCCAGTTTACATATTGAGGAGATTGTTTTTTATGTTTCCACATCGCACAACTATGACACTTTTTTGAAAGGACGTCATAGTCTAAACACTTTCCGTTATTAGTTGAAATGATAGAGACAATACCGTTTAGCGAGGTGTGTCCTCTCTTCTGCCATGAACCGTCAACAGAAACTGTACAGGTCATTGTTTCATCACTTTTCTGTTCTCTTAGTTTTGCTGTTTCCATGGCTGCTTTAGTCATAGATGCTTTACAAACACTAGTATATATAGCATGCAAAACATTAATAATACTATTATAGGCTTTTAAAGAAATAGGTGGTGGCATATTTAATAATGATGTAAAAGATTTAATGGCTCTATGTCCTCTACCAATTTCTCTAAATGCTATCACCATTTGAACATTGGTTGCAAATAATTTATTGCTACTATATTTAGTGACATTGTTTTTGTTTTGAACATAAGAGATACTCTTTGAAGTTTTAAAAGTTTGATGCCATCGACAAGAACTTGAGGCACATGATAGTTTTAGTTCTAAACAAAATCCTTGTCGCTTAATTTCATTATTTTCAACTTTAATATTATTTCCACAGTCAGAGCAACTAGCTATCTCTTCAACTAAAGATTTCAATAAACCAAAATTAATAATAATGTTATAATCATCTTTGTCTTCAAGAATTATTGGGTTGAATTTTATTTTTCCTGAACTAGAGTTACTTGCTGATTGTAAAGAACCAGGTACAAAGTTTTGTTTATTTGTTAAATGATCTTCTCTTTTTTGTGTGTACTGGTTACAAGCAAATGATCTCTTTTTATTTCTAGAATGTGTTCTTGGCATATTGTTTATTCAACGTTGTCAATAAAAGTGTAATAATAACATATAAACAGAGTATGGATTTGCACGCTTTACAAGTCTAAAACTAAACTAAATTGTAATTTCAAAGTATGACTAATAGCTTTAACTTAACAAGCAGCTAAAGAATTTATCATCGTCAAAAACTGATCATTAATATAACTTTAAAACCAAGTCAGAGGATGGTTGCTAAGGGCGTTGCTATGTCAGAAAAAATAACTTGTCTTAAAAAAGGTGCTTATTTCACTATTTATGTTTAAAATGTTAAAAAAATAACTTTAAAAATGCATTCCTCGTAAAATTTTACGTCTACTTTGATAATAATAATTTTTTTCAAAATTTCAATAAATTAAGGGTATGTACCACCTTAATGTTGCTCAGAAATACCACATAATAGAATCACTACTCAATTTGTTGTTTTTTTTAAATATAAAATTTTTATAAAGTACCCTAACGAACATACTTAAAGTTTTGACAATGCATGAAATTGTCATATAAAAAACATCAAAAATTTTCAGTACGCTACTTATTCCAGATGCAGAAAATCTGTAATTAATGGCGTATTGAGAATCACATCACTAAAAAACAATTATTTCAAAAAGTGTCAACAGGTATGTCGAGAAAAACATTAAAAGTAATTCTAGACATATAAGTTGGTACACCACCCATAAATTTTCTCTTGAATTACAACTTTGACCAAAAATTTTATCTTTGTACCTGCCTCTCAATATTCTCAATATTGATATTTTTGGTACTTTTACATATTCATATTAAGAGTGTTAGCTTTTGAATCCACCATATGAAAAAGGAAAAAAAAAAAAAAAAATTTAAATTTTGGCTGCCCTACGTCCCACTCTGCAAGTGTAGCACATTATCCCAGACTATATTTTGCCCTAATTTAACTTTTTTTAAGCTGCTTTTTTTTATATTGCAGATAATACATTCTGCATTTTTTAATAATTATTTTTAACCAATATAGTTTTGGCTTAAATTCCAGTAAAATGTAGAACATTGTCTTCGTTAAAAATGAGAATATTAAGGTTTTAAGGTCTGATGTAGAAATTTTATGTGTACATGGTACTCGCACAATTAATATTTAATTTGTTACATAAAAAAGGCTTTATCTTGTTTGTAAAAGTTTTTTGCATAAATATTTTTTGAATGTTTTTACGACCGCCATTTATTTCACATCTAAAGGTAATGCTCTAATTTAGATAAAGATGACTCACAAGACAAGTGTTTTGGTTCTCTAGTTACAATTCTGCAAGCATATTTTTGTTTAAAATTTTTTTTTTTCAATTTAATGTATTTGGTGTATGCCAATACAATATTTCTGTAAATCAACAGCAAAGTTTTTAGAAAAAGTACAAACTTGACTAAAAGGAAAAGTAAAGAGTTGAGCTCATTCTCCATTCAGTTATTTTTGAATATCCCCACAAGAAAATACCCTTTAAGCATGCACAAATAATGAGGAAATAAAAAAGCTAGCGGAAAATATTAATTCTAATATAGAAATAAAAGCTCAACATTGTTGAATAATATTATTACCAATCTTTATTGAGTTTTCTTGAATTTTGAACACCTATGAAGTATTATGATCATTCTCTAGTAACTTTTTTATTCGTTAATTTTAAGTTCATCTAATACTAACACGTAATCGCTGAAAGTTAAAAAGAACAAATTTACCCTATTTCATAAACTATCCAAATAAAACCGAAAATCTTTCACTTAAAATATCTGACAAAGTAATTTTAAATATTTTTTCTCTCTATTATTTAGTTTATAAAATGGTGCAAACTTAGTTTTTTAACGTTTTTTATTATTTAAACGATTCTTTTACTTAGTTTAACCACGGAAGAAAAAAACTGCGTTACGGTTATGTGGTTTAACTCTTCTTTAACTACTATAAAATCTGTTTTGATATCGGTATAAAAAAACAAAATATAGTCATCTGCAAACAAGATATTACTTAATAAGTTAGTATAAAAAATTGCATTAAAATTGTTTAGAGCGCGGCTAGATTTACTTTAATGTTTACCGAATGTAAAAATCTTTGGATTAGTAAGAATTCGTCTACATTGACGGATTTACATAATTTATTTAAGATAAGTTATTTTAGTTTACTAAAAATTGGTTAAGAAATAAGAATATGATTTTAGATTTCTTTGAAAAGTAGCTTGTTAAAAATAATCAAGCAGCTTGCCCTGCCAGCAAGATAAGTTGATCGGCTGTGTTGGGATTTTTAATGGCGCAAGTTAGATTTAAACAGAACTATTTCAAAACGAGAAGAAAAAGTTATTATTACAGCCTTAACGCCTTTGTAAAGACGTCACTAAGCACCCGCTTTGAGTTACAATTATAAGTTTACGAAGTTATGCGGTTGGTCAAAGTGCATGATTTTGCATTTCTTGATATTTAGCTCAATTAGACAAGTTTAAAGTGAACACCCCAGGATGATATCTACGTCCGTTTATAATCGGGCTTTATATTTGAGGGTATTAGCAATGCTAAGAACTTTGATATGGTTAGCGTACATTTTGCAAAGGTTTTTTTACTAATACACAAATAGAGGTTACTGGTGAAAATAATGAAATGCCTTTGGCTAAGTGCAGAACTCTCTGGAACTCTA
Source organism: Hydra vulgaris (assembly GCF_038396675.1). Lineage (NCBI taxonomy): Eukaryota > Metazoa > Cnidaria > Hydrozoa > Anthoathecata > Hydridae > Hydra > Hydra vulgaris. The sequence continues at coordinate 57,610,820 of NC_088925.1, forward strand.
ATAATGTTGACTTGATAGGTGAATCGTTCTCACTTGGACGATGTGTCACAAACTATAACGTTCTTATTTTTATACTTAACACATCTAATTTTTAGAGCAGTCTTATTTCCAAGATTTTATCTAAGGCATTGGTGAAATTTGAGAATAATGTATCGATAGTGAGCTTGAGATATACACTACGGGCCAGAAAATTCATTGTTTCCAAAAAGTTTATGACATGGTTTTTTATTTCCAAAACCATGTTGACATTTTGAGATGGGTTTGTTTGACGTCAAATGTTGGATTATCTCGGATTTAACTATTTTCTCCATAACTTTTCAAGTAACAGTAGTAATCAAGGTTGCTTAAATATAAATTATAACTTTTTGATAATACTTTTCCTGTTGATAAAAAAATTATTTTTCAGTCTTCAATAACTAGCACGTTACTACAAAAAGAGATTATAGATTATTCATAAGCATTAAAAGATTAACTACTGTCAGAATGCATTTCAAATTAGGTCCATTTTAACGAACAAATTGATTTTTTTATCGTTTCATATTTTTTTTACGGTGATACGCTTCTTTTATTTAATTAACTAAAACATATAATCATGTACTTTATGTGTTTTTATAAAGAAAATAACTTCAAAAATTAGGAACGATTTTTGTTGAAATCAAAAATAATAAAATATTATTAATATTTTTGTGCTTTATTATGTTTTAAATAAAAAAAATACATTATATTTGTTATTTTGTTTTTAACAAATATTTTATGACTTTCTATGGAAATAATGTAACGTAATTAAACTTTATTTATATATCTTTTTTTCAAATTAAAAATAAGAGATATGGACAGTTTGATGACGAAAAATATATGAATTATATTTATGAAAAAAATATTAAAGATAACTATTATTTTTTGTTTACATGCGTTAACTTTCCTTGCTTGTCAACCGATTTCAGTTCAATAGTTCTGTTAAAATCTCTAACAATAACTTTATATTTATCTATGTATGTATGTTTTTACTTTTATTTTTATTTAAATCTTTGCTTCTAACAAGGCTGCAAGCAATCATTAATAGAGTTTGAAGTCACAAAATCACTTTATATACAGAAGTTTGAGTGATACGAATATCAAGCAATAGATCAAGTTATTTGTCTGCTATATCAGGAAAAACGCAACGAATATAATCGAGAGATGATATTGATGAAAAGTTCTTAGCAAACAATTTAGCTTTGTCTTTAGGTGAGGTGACAAAGTTTGACCATACAAGAGAGGTGGATTAACAGATTTGCCCTTATTACTGATACTCTTAAAGAATAAATTTGTATGTATGTATGTATGTATGTATGTATGTATGTATGTATGTATGTATGTATGTATGTATGTATGTATGTATGTATGTATGTATGTATGTATGTATGTATGTATGTATGTATGTATGTATGTATGTATGTATGTATGTATGTATGCATGTATGTATGTATGTATGTATGTATGTATGTATGTATGTATGTATGTATGTATGTATGTATGTATGTATGTATGTATGTATGTATGTATGTATGTATGTATGTATGTATGTATGTATGTATGTATGTATGTATGTATGTATGTATGTATGTATGTATTTATCTATATATCTAAGTATATATCTATATATGTCTTTATGTTTTAATTAATGTATGTATGTATGTATGTATGTATGTATGTATGTATGTATGTATGTATGTATGTATGTATGTATGTATGTATGTATGTATGTATGTAAGTATGTATGTATGTATGTATGTATGTATGTATGTATGTATGTATGTATGTATGTATGTTTGTATGTATGTATGTATGTATGTATGTATGTATGTATGTATGTATGTATGTATGTATGTATGTATGTATGTATTTATGTATGTATGTATGTATGTATGTATGTATGTATGTATGTATGTATGTATGTATGTATGTATGTATGTATGTATGTATGTATGTATGTATGTATGTATGTAAGTATGTATGTATGTATGTATGTATGTATGTATGTATGTATGTATGTATGTATGTATGTATGTATGTATGTATGTATGTATGTATGTATGTATGTATGTATGTATGTATGTATGTATGTATGTATGTATGTATGTATCTATGTATGTATGTATGTATGTATGTATGTATGTATGTATGTATGTATGTATGTATGTATGTATGTATGTATGTACCCAGTAGTACCAATTGAAGTGCGAAATTTTAATTCAGTAAAAAAATTTAAGAGAACATGTTTTTAATGCAAGAACAAATGTAATATATACATATTATATGCATGTTATGTTTTAGTTAAAATGCTAAAGTACACATTAATAAAGAGAGTCGTCGAAATAACCCCCTTTTGCCCGTATGCACGCCTCCAGTCTTGGACACCATTCCTCGATTGATTTACGCACGGTATCCATGGATAAAGCATCCCATTCTCTGAGAAGTGATCGCTGGAGGGCATCAACGGAAATGTGAGGTTTGCAGCACACCTTCGCCTCCAGTTTAGACCAGATTGCATAATCCAATGGATTAAGATCTGGTGATGCTGACGGGCAGGCATCCGTAGAGATAAAATCGGGCACATTGGCTGTCAACCACCTCTGTGTTGTCTTCGTTTTGTGCGAAGGGGGACTGTCTTGTTGGAATGACCATTGTTCCCCATTGAACAACGAGTCATCTAGAATCTATTCAAACAATACAAATAAATGCGGGAACTATATAAAAAGCACATGCCTGTTAACATGACAAGTTTAAACAAACTTCGAACTTCAATTGGTACTACAGGGTATGTATGTATGTATGTATGTATGTATGTATGTATGTATGTATGTATGTATGTATGTATGTATGTATGTATGTATGTATGTATGTATGTATGTATGTATGTATGTATGTATGTATGTATGTATGTATGTATGTATGTATGTATGTATGTTTTTATGTATGTATTTATGTATGTATGTATGTATGTATGTATGTATGTATGTATGTATGTATGTATGTATGTATGTATGTATGTATGTATGTATGCATTGATGTATGTATGGATGTATGTATGTATGTATGTATGTATGTATGTATGTATGTATGTATGTATGTATGTATGTATGTATGTATGTATGTATGTATTTATGTATGTATGTATGTATGTATGTATGTATGTATGTATGTATGTATGTATGTATGTATGTATGTATGTATGTATGTATGTATGTATGTATGTATGTATGTATGTATGTATGTATGTATGTATGTATGTATGTATGTATGTATGTATGTATGTATGTATGTATGTATGTATGTATGTATGTATGTATGTATGTATGTATGTATGTATGTATGTATGTATGTATGTAAAAAGGCTTTTCAAAGTTTTTTTAACGAAACACTTGTACTTTTTATTGTTTTGTTACTTACTATTATGCGCTGCATTTTTTACTTAATTAATTAAAACATTTAATAATTTACATTTTTGTTAAAAAAAGCTTTAAGAATTAAAAGTGACGTTTATTGAAATCAAAAATAAAGCAATATATTTCAAGCTTTTGCGCTTTTAAATATTTTAATTTATAAAATATTTTGTTTGATATTTTTGTTTAACAACTAATTTATGCGTTATGTATATAATGTAATGTAAATAAACGAAACTGAAAAAATAAAAATAAATTTCTCAATCTTTTTTAAACATAAAGAAAGAGTATGGAGACGTTGCAGACGAAAAATATAATAAAGATAAGTATTATTTTTGGTTTCTTGATGTTATCTTACATTGCTTATGGACTGATTTTTAAAAACAAAAAAATAAAAGATCTTAATCCGAACTTTAAACATAAACATTATTTGGATTTTTATACTGACAACCAAATTGAATTAAAATTCAACGTTTTATCTTATTCATTGTTTGGAAATAACTGGGATAAATATGGGATGAATGTTGAAAGCGTTGCAAAAGAGGCAGCTAATAGTAGTTTTTATAAAAGCTGGACAGTTCGAATTTATCACGACGCCAACTCGATAACACCAAGTATTGCTGGAACGTTAACTGAGCGTTATCGAAACTTAGAGTTTTTAAATGTTAGTAACTTTGCAAATCTAGAGAGTATTAACGGAATGGTGTGGCGGTTTTTAGCAGTTGCAGATTTAAATGTAGATGTCGCGTGTGTAAGAGACTTAGACTCAATACTTTTAGTAAGAGAAGCTGATGCTGTGAAGGATTGGCTGGAATCAGGTAAGCTGGTTCATTCAATGAGAGATAATCCTCAACACGGAATACCGATGTTAGGCGGTATGTGGTGCTATAGAAACGAACTCAATCGAGAGCTTGGAATCAAAATAGCTAAACTCTGTATTGAAAAGTGCATGCTTCGAGATCCTATTAAGCACTTGGAAGCAAACAAAGGAAATGATCAGCATGTTTTAAATTCATTTGTTTGGCCGCTTGTCAGTCAGAATGTATTAATACATGACGCTTATTTGTGTAGAAGTATCGCAGGTAGTAAACCTTTTCCATCAAAAAGAGACGTAAGTGGATTGTTTGTTGGACAACCCAGGGGTGAACTTGGAGGTTTTATTAAGTGTCCTATGGAATGTCGCCCAAAAGAACACCAAGATTGGGAGTACTGTTAATAAAATCATTATTAATTAATTAAATGCAACTAAAAACATTATCAACTGGTTTAAATAATGTTAAATAGTATTGAAAATTACTTTTTTTTAATGAAAACGTATTCTCTAATTTTTAATTTAAAATGTATTTTGAGTACTTATGTTAAATATTATCATTTTGTTATGCAGTACATCAATTGTAAGACGCTGGACAGTGCACAAAAAAGGTAGCTATAAATATATTCCTAATATCTGTACATAGCTATTACTATTATTTAAAAAATATATATATAAAAAAATTTTTCAAATATTTTCGACTCGTGATTTCAAAAAACATAACTTTGTATAATAGGAGCTTATACAATTTGTACCACTGGAGAAAGAACGGGTTAGGAAGGGGAGGGCTTGAGCGCATTGCAAAAGGTGAGAATTATCCCTCAAAACCGATTTCTATATTGTCGTAACTTCTTTTTTTAAATGTAATTTAGAGACTCCTATCACTCTAAAATTAATATAAATTTTTCCTATATATAATTTTAAAGTTCAGTAATTTACCACGAAAATGGCAATTTTTTTTTCAAATAGTAATCAAAGTGCAAAAATCATATAAAAAAGAAATACGAGGCCAGTAAAACACTTTTATTTCTTAACGGTTTATATTAGTCTACAGACATTATATATCGAAAAACAAAAAGAACTTTGAATATAATTTTTTTTGCTTGCATTTTATAAAAGTGTTTTTTAAAGAAATCCTTTAATATGTGTTACCGTTTTTTAAACACAAGCCTTTTTTACCTTTACACAAGCAGAAAAATACTAGATTGCACATTGGGGTGTCCCAAAAAATAAAATGAAAGAGACTATACTCTCATATGATTGGGATTTGGTTCGTAGAAATATAAAAGTACCCTTATGTAATGGTTCATCTAGTTGACAATGGCGAGGTGTATATTTTGAAGATTTGGATATAACATTTTTTTCAGTATTTTTATTACTTTCGCTTTTGTATTGTTTTTTAAAATCAAACGGAAAGATTTACTAGATAAGCTTAAGTATGTTTATAAATTTCTCTAATAGATTTACTTATTACGTATTTTTAACTCAATTCCAAAAGTGTTGACAATACAAATTTATATGTTTTTAACATGGAATCTTCAAAAACGAAAATAACGAAAGGTGCAAACAGAAAATATATCTTAATTATCCTATAAACAATTTTTTTGACAAACCCACTGCCTTCACTGCCACTAACACTGTCACTAACACTGCCACTAACACTGCCACTGCTTTCTGTAGAAAATGAATTGAGGTATTCCCTATTCTGAAACTCTAAAAAACGTCTTTGGTTCAGGCCGTCAAATTTCATATTGCGTCTGCAAAAACGTCTTGGATTTGAATTTGTGTGTTTTGGAGGACTTTCTCTTAATCATTTTGTTACCAATTGTGTTGCTGCCAAAGTTATTTCTGCATGGATCAAAGCAGGTTTTAGAGATTATATTCAGACTGGAGCTCAAGTAAGGTAATTAATAACCTTTAAAATAATGAATATTTTTTCCGTTCGTACTTGTTTCTTGTAAACTTTATTGTAATCTCTATCAGTTAATTAAAAATAATGTATTATTTACTTACAGACAAATTAAAGAAGTTTATTGAAAAATACACTAAAATGTTGAAAAAGAAATCACTTGAGCTCAAAGATATTACGAAATATAACATTCTAGTTGAAGAATTTTTGTTCGAATTTAAAAATCTTTTCAATATTTCAAAAAACGAATTTGAACAGAAAATAAGACCGACTAATAATGATCTTGAAGTAGTTCAAATGATCTCGAATTTTTTAAAGACGAAATGAAGGAAAGGAAAATGTTCATTGAGGTAAAAGGTGATGCAGCTTCTAGAGCTAGAACTGAAAAAAGGATAACACAGATTTCTAACTAAAAAAAAAAATTCAGAGAGTTCAAGGAAGCTAGCTTAGTAGTATACTAATATAAAGTCAAAATTGACTCTATATTAATTAACATTGACTTTTTAAAGAAATATTTTTGAAGAAAAAAAGGGTAATTGTGAACTACTACGTTATTAAATATATTTTTTTTTACTAAAGTATTTATTTTGTTTCCATAACGACTTTAATATTAATCGAGGCACATATATACAAATGCCTCTTTTAATGTAACAAAGTGATAACCAACAAGTTGATTCAGTGTTGTACACTCTTGCAAAAGGTGCCCTTACTTTCTCTTCAAGACTCTACTCAAAAATACTTTTGCCAGAGGTGACAATAGGAAGATTGTTGTTTTTTATCTTGGTGGTATATTATCAAAATATAACTAATTTAAATTCCACCAACTTAGTGCTTGCGCGTTTTTATGGCGTTTTTATCCTTACATTGGAAATGATAAAAAATGTTGTTAAAGTAATGAAAGAAAAGGAAGAAAATGAGATATTAAAAAAAAAAATTTTCACCGCCCTTATTTATGCATCATTGTTTTTAAAATACAAACAGTCTTCAAAAGCACCCAAGAATGACCTTGATGCTTTTAGGGCTAGTCGTAAAATACAAGAACAATACGATGACCAGTTAGGACCGTCTTATACAAAGAATACATAACAAGATTCTTAGTGCCTAACCTCAGCTTGTTGTGCTAGCAATTGAAGATCATGACGTTGAAAATAACGAAAAAAAAAAAAAAAAGAATAACAATCAAATTAAATTTTCTACTCCTTCCTTCCATAGTGGGTATTATCAAAATATTCCAGCTCTTGATTCCAAAGCACACTATCTCTTCTTGGTTGGTCCAGAGTCTAGGTACATTTTTGAAACTATTAAAGTTTCAAAAAGCGAATTTGAACAATGGGTTTACGGTGGAGTGAAACCTTAGGAGAATACTTAAGGTTTTCGTAAGTTTTGTTTATTTTGTAAGCATCTCTCTTCTTCTAAAGACTGCGCTGAAAGAAACATCAAGCTTATTCAAGACGTGAAGGTATGTACAAATGAGGATCAGAGGCAAAATGTAATTATTGTTGTAAAGGTTCATATAAAAAAATTACAAGTCAAAATGCCAAAAGATCAACTCAATAAAGCTTGTAATTTAAAACTGTTTTCCTATGCGTTTAGTTTAATAAAAACATGTTTTAAATATCGTGATTCATTTTCTCTCCGTAAAGGATGTGTGTTTCATTATTTAAATCTGTGAATAAGTTTGTATGTTTTTTTTTTAAATCTTTATTTTAGGTGCCCCACGAGATCCTTATGGTCTTATCACAAAGGAAAGCGGATGAGCATTTAATTGGAAGTTCAAGCCTCCTTCCTAACCGATGTCGCAAAATTTGCCCAGATGTGGGATTTGAACCACGGATCCTTTGTTTCTATGGCAAGTGCGTAACCACTTCGCCACGTGTGCTCATGTTAATTTATTAATTATGTTAGCAAGCTTAGGTTAAAGTTTTTTATATTTGATAAAGAAAAATATTCTAGTATTATGAGCGAAAAACCGTAAAATAAATACAAATCTATCTGAAATTCTTATTACACATCTAGCAAAGTGACAACCTTTGAATTAAATTTTTTTTATATATTCTATCTTTGAATTTGTATTTTTATTCATTTATTTATTAAACAAATGTTTATACAAGATTAACATTTTAGTAAAAACTATTATAATCATTAGTTCTGATATCAAAAATTGTATAAAATAGTTATGTTTATGTTTAATATAAATATTAAAATGAAAGTTTAAAAACTTTAAAATTTAAATAAAAAACTTTATCTATATCTACCTAGATATTAAACTATATCTACCTAGATATTAAAAATTAAAGTTAAAAACATTAAAATTAAAATGAAAGTTTAAAATTTTTTTCTTTTTTTGAACCAATAAATCGAAATAATTTTGTCCAAACAATAGTTTAACTTTTGGTATTTCAACCAAAAATTTGTTATTACGCGTGTTTTGTTTATTTTTTTCTTAATTTAAAATAATATTTAAAACTGCTACAAAATTTTTTTTTCCAGACATTTTTTTCTGCAAATGATTGAACAGGCGTGGATAGAAATAAAATTTTCTACTGTTGTTAAACTGATGTTATCGTTAATGATATTTATTGCACGCAAATGATTTTAAACAATTACTTTTAGTTGCTTTAAACTTTACATTAGCAATTAAAAGTAACTAGAGGTGCAATCATTTTTTGGTAAATTTCTTTTCCTGGGTATGCTTTAATGTTCTTTAACAAGCTGTGGAGTAATCTCAAACGTGACGAAACTTTATTATAAACGCTGTTAAAACTGTCGCTCATTGTAAGAGCTGAATCAAAATAGAATGCTTATAACAATTTAAATGGCCTTTATATATGTATACAAGTATATATGTATACAAGTATTGATACAGGAAAGTTGTGTGGAGAGGTACAGGTATGTGTGACTAGTTTATAGTTGAAATATCCTTTTAATCTTAATAACTTTTTGAATGCCATAAGATTTTATTCTTGTTCCTGTATATTCTCTCTTTTACATTAACTATCTTACTGATAGTCTTACACCTGTAGTTTTTTTGCTGACAACACAATAATATACTCCAGTCATGAAAAAAAATCATCACCTTCTATTCGCATAAACAGCTGATCTTAAGTGTGATTTTTTATTTGTATCAGCTTGGGGTTTAGAATGGGATAAGAATGGCTGGTGAGTTTTTATCTAATGAAAACACAGTTATTTACTGGTTAAAATTATTGCAATTTTGTTGAAGTTTCTAAAGTTTAACAACCAAATAACACCTTCTTTTTTTTTATAACAAAATATTAAATATTTTCAAATTTTACATACTACTTCTATATATTTCTAATAAATAAACCTAAACTGTATACAATAAGTTTAACATTTTTTCCTCTTTGTTTATATATTACCGTTTTTATATATTTTTATAACATGCGTTTATAATATTAATATAAGCTTTTCCGAAAGGTACTGAAAACATTTAAATAAAAAATTATTTAAATGTGTTTGTCTAATAATAAATAACAATACCTTTGTTGTAAAAAAGAAAATATATTTGCAGGGAACAGGAACATTTAACTAAACATTTTGTTCTTGCTATGAGTTAGTGTATTAGTTTAGCTCATATGTTTAGTTTCAGTTTCACCTTCTTTATTTGACAAAAAGCATTTTTAATGCAAAAACATTAACAGAAATTGTCCGCAATGTTTCTACGGACATCAAAATATTGTTTTAAAGGAATAATATTTATGATGTTTCTGATAACACTGGTCAACAAAAAAATACTTTTTGAATGCACTATGAAGCTTTTTCTAAACTAGTTTTTTGCATTCATTTCAAATCTGCTTTCAGTTCTCTTCCAGTTCGTCTAGTTCTTGAGATATTTGAAATTTTTTTTTTCGGACATTCTGTACTTTATCCCTATACAAAAACATTGATAAACATTCAATATTTCAAGCACCACTTATTTTTCTGTACAAATAAGTCAAAGTCTCTGTGACTAGGTTTATTCGTAAAAATTTATGCACATTTAATAGTTTAAAGACTGTTGACTCAAGCATATAAATCACTTAAAATCTCTGTGAAAATGACTGCCTTTTGAAGACTTATTCAGGTTCATTACGATAAAGCATCCAACAGTAGTCAGCTAACATGCTTTCATTCCAGAATCCTTGGTAACCTTTTCCATCACTTGAATATCTTGGTGGAGTCATTCATCTTGTTCATTACTCATAGCGGCCAAATTTTCAAGAAAAAATGCTAAATGCGAATGCAGAAAATGAATTTTACAGCCTACTTTTTGGAACGAATCGAGTAGCTTTTGAATACAATTTTCACATTCACACAATTTGTGATTCCCCAAGAAGTTCTTACAAACCCATAAAAACGCTTTCCACGCATCTTTTTTGTCGGAAGCAAGTGACTCTTCAACTCCATGGTCTTTCAAAACCTCTTGAATATGGGGTCCGACAAAAACGTCTTCTTTGAGTTTCTCTGCACTAATTTTGGGAAACTTTTTAACCAATTATTGAAAACCCGCTGATTCAGTTTTACCTAATGCTTTTACAAAGTTTTTCATCAAACCAAGCTTGATGTGAAGCGGAGGCAAAAATATTTTGTCTGGATCAACCAGCGGAATATGGTGAACGCTGCTTACACCAGGTTCGTATTCAGTTCTCAACATCTCATCACGTTTTACTTAATGTTCGTTCACAACACGAATATCCCATAAACAAAGAAAGCAGCAGAGCTTGGTAAACCCTGTTTGCATACTCATTAACATACCAATCACTTTCAAATCACCACAAATGTTCCACTGATGAGTTTGTAATCAATAGCGTCTAGTAATATTCTCATATTTTCGTGAGTTTCATTCAAGTGTACGGAATGAGCGATTGGAATACATAGCTTCTGATTGAAAATATGCAACAACACGGCTTTCAAACTCCTCCTCGATAAATCAATGAAAAGGCGCCAATCACGAGGTGAATGCACTTGGGATAACTTTTTGAAAAGACCATCAACATTATTACAGTAGCACAAGGGTCCATCAATGGTGAAAAACCTAGATAAATGGTTGTTGTGCTTTCAAAAGTGGGATACTTTGACACCAACTGCTAACAAATTCTTTTCTTTCAGTCTTGACGCCAAAAGTTCAGCTTTTTCTTGGAAAAGGACAAGTCTCTAACTAAATGAATTCAGTTCACCTTGTATGAAAACTTTGGGTTCTTTGCCGTCAATATCTGGATTTAAGTCAACATCAGCCGCATCTTGACGTTCAATATCAATAACACATTCGTCTTCAACAGAGTCTAATCCATCAGCTGGTGGTACTAGAATCAGAAGGGTGATGTCGTGAGGAACAGTCCTCATGGCCAAATCCAAATTCGGGTACAAAATTTGGTGCTAAATGTTTGACGAAAATTCAGCAGTATTAACAGCGCAAAAACAGCATCCATTGTAATGATCTTTTGGTTCCCTCCAAATCATCGGTATAGCAAATCAAAAAGAAGACCTTCGTTTGTTGATCCATTCTCGTAATAAGCTGCAACAAATATAACAAGCCACATGTGGTGCCCAAATTTTATCTTGATCTCCCAAAGGACATCTGAAGTACAGCTTGTAAGTTTTCGAGTTTTCTGGAGTGATTTTCTTTCGTTGCCCTGAAAATATAAATTGCCCACAAATGTAGCAAAGGGTGTCTGGTGAATTTTTGCAATTTCTTGGCATTATATAAGTTAATTTTATTGAAATAATTACCCTGAAAATATACAAGCATTAGTATATTTCACACTAAAACTATAAAATAGTGCAAAAATCACTTATACATTATCTCAAGATTTAGACGTGGAAAAAAACTAATCATAGATTTGGAATCAGCGTGAAAAACTACATCTAGTAAGCCAAAAATTAAAGCAGGTGCAAATTCATTGTTGACCAGTGTAATTAGCCTGATCACTGCGATTGGGTCGATTTTTGAATCGTTAAGCATATGGTGGCATCTGCTGCTCCATATTTTACTCATAAATGTTTGAGTGACTTTCAAATTGTGACATCCACAATTTTTTTCAAACAAATTTGTTCCCAGCAAGGCTGCAAGCAACCAAAGTTTTAGTTGGTAGTGACCGGAAAACTAAAAAGTATTGCAGTAGAGCAAGAAAAACGGTAGACAAAAAACTTTTAAAAATTGTAAATATTATGAGTTTGGAAAACATGAAAAACTTTAATATTGCAATTAATTAGGAATAATTTATTAATGTCAAAAAACTTCTGAGGTATACAATGTGAAACAAGTTGTTTAAAAAGACCAGCATGCCAGAGTTTCTTAAAAGCCTTCAACATGACAAGAGCAGTAACCCTTGCCTCACCATCTCCAAATAATGATTAATAAAACCATTCTGTTAAAACAGTCAACATATCAGCTGCAGAACGAGAGTATTAAATTAAAAATTAGTTGTCAGAGAGAAAGTTTTTAGGCCCATAATAAGATAATAAAAGTTTGTTAATTGAAGACTCTGAGACCTTGCTAATAATAAAGAGAATAAAAATTTGACAATAGTTAAAGAGGTCACAGCGTTCTCTAGAGTTTTTAAAAAAAGGAAACGCAGATGCTGTTTGGCAGTATGCAAGAAAACCAGATTTTTTAAAGCATTTATTAAATAGTGTACAAAATATTAAAGAGAGTTCTCGAGAACACTTTTGTAAGACTATGGCAGGAATATTACCTAGACCACAAGCAGTGCCAGGGTCTAACAGAGAATCAACTTTAGCAACAGAATCCAAAGGGATTTTAACATCTAATAACAGATAAACATGTTTCCCTGATATGACAGAAAGAGCGTGGTCACTCGATTAAGAAGCAAATCAAAGGAAAAGTTTCTGCAAATAATTCTGCATTATTTTTAGGAGATAAAAGATTTGTTGAGATCAAAGGAGAATAACAAAAAACTGAGCGCAAGTTATAATCATAATTAAGAATTTGAGAAATGCGAAAGCTATGGCCTTTATTTCTATCCGGGTAAGTGGTACCAAGTCATTAACTGTGATAAGCATTAAAGCCACCAATTATAACAATATTGGATGATGGGTAAAGGGAAAGGACACAGTCAATTTGATCTCAACTCTTACAAGAATGCACTCTTGAGAAGGAGAACAATAAAAATCAAAGTGTAAGGTGAGTGAAGAGGTTTAACTAAAAGCACATAAAAAAAAATGATCGGAGAATACAAACCTAAAATCACAAAAGTTAAATGTGTTGATTCATAAGTATAAAAATAAACTAAGCATAAGCATGTGGCTATTACAGTCTTTGTGAATTAAAGGACAGTAGCCAATAACACTGAGATCCAAAGATAAATAGGTCAACTCAATTTAGTCACACAAAAACAAGTAAGTCTGGTAAATTTTTCAGGAGTCTTTAACAGATTTAACAGATGAAAAGCTACTTCAAGTACCACAATTATTTATAAATGAAAGATTAAAATATATAATAGTTGGCAGTAATTTTTTAATGACAATTATAATAATAAAAATAAACCTTAGTGAGTAATAATAATAAGCTCTAATTAGCTGGCAACTAACTTAAAGTCACATCAAAAGGATCTGCATGAGCCTTAACAATTCCCAGCAAAAGCATTAGCAGAAACTCCATCAATTTGCAAAGTCCATTTACCAAAAGCACTAGGAGGGACGCCATCTATATCATGGTACTGTGATAATGATAAACACTCTGATATTTTACAGCTGTTGACAAAGTTATCCTAGCTGAGAGCTACAAACAGAACTTAGGAAACCTTCCTATAAGAGCATCGTTAAAAGCATTAAAATAAGTTTTATAACCTCTCATTAAGAGTTAAAAGAGTTATAATCACAAACAAAGAAGGCACAAGCAAAAACTCAATAGTAGAGTTAAAACAATCAAGCATTCACCACTTAAGGCAAGAAACAATGTAACACAGGTTTATATTTACACCAGTTTAATAGATAAAAAGAGGTGCAAAACTGGTTAACGGAACTCTCTGCTTACACATTAAGCCTTGACTAAGATGCCAATATTAAAGCAAGGTGCAGTTAAATCTCTCCAAGATTAGCACTTTTGTTGAATATCATATCTTTACTCAACTAGATTGTATTTTAAGTCTGAAATAACTGATCCTAGCATTTGCTTAGAAAAGCAAAATTAAGAGCAGCAGGATATGGAGCAGGTTATACTGAATCACAAATTAAAAGTAGTGGAGTGATCATGATGATCCTGAACCTAACATTACATTTCAATGACTTAGTTTGCGTTAGCTAATCTCCTCATTTGTTTCTTACACATTACTACATTGATACTGTTTGCCATGCTTTATTCACATTTCTTTTTCATGCTGTCATTCTTTATTCACATTTCTTTTTTACCTCTCTCACTTTTCCCGCCATTATCTCTTCATGCTACGTTTTGCAGGAAAAAAAGTTCCTTCTCTTTATTCAGGTTTTTTATTACCAAACCTATTTTTAAACATGATGTTATTTTGTTTTGTGTACTTTCATAGCCAGACAATTATATTTAAATGCAGCTCTAACAATTTTCTAAAACATTAATCAATCCACTGCATCACGTTTTAGTTATTAGAGAACTTGGGTATTCTGGCGTGTATCCAAATAAAAACAGCTGCACCAAAAGACATTCTAGTAGTGATACACATTCTGGAAGTGATACCATACACGTAAGTGATATGACATTCTGGAAGTGATAGTCTTTCAGACCAGAGCCGTACTTTAGCAAGTGCAACAAGCGCAACAAGTGCAACCGCCCCGAAGGCCCCAATTATAAGGGGCCCTAAATATTAAAAACACGTTTTTCTAATGTGAACTTTATTTATAAGAAACACGCGCTAGAAGCCATATCTTAAAAATCTTTACTACTAAATTACTTTTCGATTTGAAAATTGTTTTATTAGGAGTTCGAGGAATATTTCCAAATTTTGCACGCGCAATTAAGTGAAACTACATTCCTATGAAAATGAAACTCCGCTCAAAATTTTTCCTCAGAAAAGTTTTAATCTAAAAATCAATCAAATAAAAACAAAAAAATTTGATTAATTTGATAACAATTTAGAGTGAAAAGTGACATTTTTCAAATATATTTCAAATATACCTAATAGTTAAATAGTGTTGTATTATTGTTTCAAATTGTTAGTTTTTATTTATTTTTTAAACAGTTTTGTTAACATTTATAAACTCACTAGTTATTTAATTTAAACTTAAATACAACATTTAATTAGGTCAAATGTCGAAAAGATGTTATGAAAGCGGCGAACAAAAAAGAACGAAACAGATCCGGAAAGTATCAGAAATAAAAAAATAGCCTTGCTGGTCATTAGATAGATTTTTTAAACGAGGCAAAAGTTCCTCAGTTTCGAACACTACTTTAATTAAAATATGCAATTTAAATGGAAAAGCTCAATTTGAAATCAATAATGTTGAAGAAAATATGAATTCACAAAGTGGATATAATGTTGTTTCACATATAATGTTGTTTCACAAAGTGGATATAATGTTGAAGGAAATAAAAAGTCACAACTTCAAAACTCGATAACCAGCACAAAAATGTAGGTTTTCAGGGTTAAGATCCCATAGCGTCAATGTTAACGATATTAAATCTAACAAGACTATAAAAAATAGTGATAATTTACAAACAGAGAGCGGCACTTAACCAAAATTAAATTATAGTATATTAGATCCTGCAAAACGATCAATTGAAATCGGCAACAAACAACGGATGTTTTTAGTGGAGCAGTCACCAAAAAGCATTAAAGGTTTCCATTATAAAAAAAGTTCTCAAGGAAGGTGTTTCAAAGACACTTTTTTTTACCAACAAATAAAAAATTGTGAGAAAGATTTAAGAAATTGCCTTTTATATTCTAACTCGACAGGAAAAAGTTTCTACTTCTGTCGTTGTTTGTTTTCATCGATAAAAACAAGCGTAACTTCGAGTGGATTTCCTGATTATGCCCATACATGAATACGGCTATCTGAACATGGATCTTTATAGAAACACCTTCAATCAGCGTATTAATGGCGAATTCAAGAATTTAACATTAAACACTGAACAGGAATATATTATCTCAATGAAGATTTTTTCAGCTAAGAAAAACGCAGATGGAAAATAATTTTAAAATTTATTTTAAAAGTGGTATTGTTTTGAGTGAGCGAAATTTAACTTTTAGGGGTAGCAACAAAAAACTCTATGATAAAATAATAAAATTTAATTTAAAACAAATAAATTAATTAATAAACAAATAAACTTTTAGAAATTAATTGAACTACCTGCTGGATTTGTTACAGAACTCAAAACGCAATTAAAATCAATCGCTGATACGGAAAAAAGAGTTACATCATATTTTTCTGTAAAAAGTCAAATCGAAATTATCTTGCAACTAGCTTCTAGAGTTTTACATACTAGTAAGTAATATTATATCATCAAAGTACTTTTCCGTAATGATAGTTTCTACACCAGATTTTCGCAAAAAAAGACCAGTTGTCGATCTTTATTCGGTATGTTATAATAGCGGACCAAAAGCCAAGTGTTTAGGACAGTTTCTTAAAATTTGTAAATATAATGTCATCAACCGAAGAAAGTTTAGCAAACATTCGTATTGAGGAATTAGAAATATTAGAAACTAAGATTGCTGATTTCCGAGGTCAATCTTATGGCAACGCAATATGAAAGGAGAATATTAGGGAGTGAAAAGTCGAACTTTAGAAGTCAAAAACAAAACATGGTACACGCCGTGTAGTGGACATAACACCAAATTAGTTGGATTAAAAATAGCCATCCATATTTTAAAGCTAATGCTTCATTTTTGATAAAACAAATAAAATCCTATAAATTTGTGCTCACAACAATGTTGTGCTCACAACATTGTTGTGCTCACAACATTGTTGTGCTCACAACATTGTTGTGCTCACAACATTGTTGTGCTCACAACATTGTTGTGCTCACAACATTGTTGTGCTCACAACATTGTTGTGCTCACAACATTGTTGTGCTCACAACATTGTTGTGCTCACAACATTGTTGTGCTCACAACATTGTTGTGCTCACAACATTGTTGTGCTCACAACATTGTTGTGCTCACAACATTGTTGTGCTCACAACATTGTTGTGCTCACAACATTGTTGTGCTCACAACATTGTTGTGCTCACAACATTGTTGTGCTCACAACATTGTTGTGCTCACAACATTGTTGTGCTCACAACATTGTTGTGCTCACAACATTGTTGTGCTCACAACATTGTTGTGCTCACAACATTGTTGTGCTCACAACATTGTTGTGCTCACAACATTGTTGTGCTCACAACATTGTTGTGCTCACAACATTGTTGTGCTCACAACATTGTTGTGCTCACAACATTGTTGTGCTCACAACATTGTTGTGCTCACAACATTGTTGTGCTCACAACATTGTTGTGCTCACAACATTGTTGTGCTCACAACATTGTTGTGCTCACAACATTGTTGTGCTCACAACATTGTTGTGCTCACAACATTGTTGTGCTCACAACATTGTTGTGCTCACAACATTGTTGTGCTCACAACATTGTTGTGCTCACAACATTGTTGTGCTCACAACATTGTTGTGCTCACAACATTGTTGTGCTCACAACATTGTTGTGCTCACAACATTGTTGTGCTCACAACATTGTTGTGCTCACAACATTGTTGTGCTCACAACATTGTTGTGCTCACAACATTGTTGTGCTCACAACATTGTTGTGCTCACAACATTGTTGTGCTCACAACAATTTGATATCACTTGTTATCAAAGCATTTTCAGCCAATTGCTTCAGCGAAAAAATGTGGCAAATAATATTGCATTACAACATACAAAGGCTATGCTATTATCTTTTGATGATTTCGAAAAACAATGTTGAACAGATTATAAAAGAAGCACTAAAAGCATCGGTAGATATAAATGTTATACCACAGTTCACTGAACGGTCTTCTTGTGATACTCAAATCGTCACACAAGAATTGGTTTGTTCAATATCCACTTTTTATTGATAATGAGTTACTATTACAGATTTTTATTTTAAGATAAGCTTGTTTAATATCTGTTATAAAATATACAGAAGCATTTCTTATTAATATATTCAGCTGAATTTCTTATCAATAAATTTAGATCTTGTTTGTTCAAAATCCCCCCAAAAAAACATCAATTTATTACATTTTGTTTAATATCCAGATATTGAAAAAACCAAAACGTTATTTTAACGTGTGTGTCAATGTAGTTTAACTTTCAAATCGTCGTTAGCTCTGCTCTGTTTAATATCCAGCTAAGCCATTTACCGCATCCGGTGAGGTCACGTGTCAAGTTGTTTGATAAAAAGTTGTTGTCAGTTAATCAACACTTATATTGGATAAATCATTAGTAATTGAAAAAAAGGATAATATTAAAAATGAAACTAAAACCATTAGTTTGACAGAGGATATTTACAACATTGAACATGTGGAACAAAGTAGTACTACATCTACAGAGAAAATGAAAACAGTTTAAATAAATCTAAATCTTCGATTTAAACCACAGAAAGTAATCGAACATTAACTAAAAAAAGAAATAGGACCCCAGAAAATTGGCAAAAAAATATAAGGAAAATAAAAAGAAAAAGGGGAGAAGAGTATGCTGATATTAATGGACAACTGCATCCTACAAAAATTGTTAAAGGAGGCTGTAAACCGAAAGGCAGTCACAAATGCAGTTATTATTTTTCCCATGAAGAAATAAATCAAATAATGAAACAATTTTGTAAATTGTCGGATGAGAAAAAGCTACATTTTTATAGTAAGTACACAGTTAGGGGTAAACCGTTTCGAAAGCGAACATACAAAGAAAAGACCAGAAAATAACATGTGTACAAGTATTATTTAGAACACATCAATACACCTGCTTCTGTACCACGGTCACCACTAAAAGGTTGAAATGTCAAAAAACATACTTCAAACAAAAAACTAGAAATGGTTAGAAATCACATTAACTCATTTACTGCTGTTGAATTGCATTATTGCCGTGCCAAAAATAATGAGCAATATTTAGATGGTAGATTAACTTTAAAAAAAAAGTATGATCTGTACAACGTGACAGACGAAAATTCTGTCAATGAAAATGTTTGCAGAAAAGTCTTCAATGAGGAGTTCAATTTATCAATTTTTAAACCGAAAGATAGATGTAATGAATGCGAAGAGTATAAAATCCTTAAACAACCATCAGAGGATAGAAATGATGGGTGCAAGGGAAAAACAGGGAATGTCAATTTTTAGCAAACTGAGAAAACTAAAAATCAAGTTTTAAGGACTTCTGCTACCTCTCAGTGAAGCGTAAAGTAGTTTATTTTGTTTGACTGGAATCATTATCCAGACAAGGTTTGAAATAAGTTTATATAAAAAGTTTTAATGTATTGCTTGGATTTTAGAGAGCATTACGCCACCCATGTCCAAAAATGACATTCTCTGTTTTTGCGTTGCATAAAATTTTCTTCTCTAATAAGACTAAAGTATCTAGTGTGGACATTCATAAATGACAAAGAGACTTAACTAAACATGCAACATTGTCTGAAATAACAAGTATGCTACATTTACAAGCTACAATTACAAAAAAACTGAACATAAAACAGAACAAAAAATTAAAACATAAATTAAAACATGTTAAACTCATTTGACTACAAAAATATTTTTAAATCAAAATATAAAAGGAAAATACAAGAAAAAATACAAGGAAAAAACAGGCCTTGAAGAAGGGCAGCAGCTATTCGTAATTAATCTTCCTCTTCATTGTCAATGTCAGAGGCATCAATCTCATCATTGTTGGCGGTTGATTGTCTATGATGTGGAAGACTGCTATAGAAATCTTGTGCCTCCTGTGGGTAAAAACGCTTTAATTTCTGCAGGTTTTTGAACTTAGCGACTGAAATAAGCAGAGGTAACCTGTTGGATAGTTGAAGAGCTGCCTGTAAAGTTCTTCTTTTACCAACAGGCTTTGACATGACAGCTTTGGTAAATAGTCCATTCCAACTTTCACGAAACTGCATCAGACGAGGGTAGTCTTGTGAGAAGATCAATTCACGCAGGGGTTGTGTCTTGACTGGACAAGATGCTAAATAGAAGTTGGAAATGTGATTTTCCACATTCAGTAGCATAGTGTTGGTTATTGTGACAACCTTGAAAAGGGATGGGTTTTTTCTTGTCTCCCTGAAATGGTGGTACCATTCCCCTAGTGTGTTCACTGGTAGTTTTTGATTGATGACAGCCATGTCTCTGTCACACTCCATAAAGGAATGTCCGCGAATAGGAAAGGTTAGTTTCACATTGATGAAAAGTCTTTTGTGGTGAATCATGAAATGCAGGAATCGTATGATGATCCAGTTTTTGTTTTGACGAGAGCGCGAATCACAGAACAGTTCCAGCTTTGTAACTTTAGCAGGTAACAGCTCTGCGAAAAAATAAAGTAGCATAGAAGCCACGTTATTAGAGCCTTTTCTCCCCACAGTTTCATCATAGGAGAAAAGGTTGACGTCACCGCTCCCTATATTTTGTACATTAAAAGTACACGTTGATAATTGTTGCATGTAGTAAACATCCTTCGTTGTTAAATTAGGCCTTGGTAGATTTTTGCAGAAATCGAATGCAACTCCAGCAAAATCTGGAAGTATCAGGGCTTTCCGCAATGCTGTAGTTTTTCGGTCATAAAAAACTTGACCCTTCCTCAAACGTAGCTCATTTTTTGTTGTCAGTCGCCTCAACTCCTCTTCTGAGTAATATTTGGCAATTTCTGTTTTAAAATGGTCGCAAGTTGAACAAGTATCCTTGCGTGGATACTTAAATCCAATGTTGAACTTATTAACAAAGATGCGCCTGTTTGTAAAAACAGAAATATACATTAATAAACAGAAAAAATACGTTAATAACTTTGTTGTTTACTTTGTTTGTTAAGTTAAGAGTTTCACACCCACCAAACACAATAAGGTCATAACTGAGGCAGAACAGGTGGCTGAGCAATAAATAAAGAGCAGAGAACCTAGCATAAGGTAGGATGAGACATTATTTTATATTATTTTTTGTATAAGGTTACAAAAGTTTAACAGTCAACAAGCCACAAAATAAAAAGTTGACAAAATATAAAAAATTCATTAAATCTTTATTTTCCTTAATTATCCACTCTGAGCATAGCTTAAAAAAAAAATTTAACGATTCTTTAAAAAAAAATAATCTTAAGTTAAATTAGATAAAAAGCCAGAAGAGGAAAGTTTTTTGAACTAGCACATAGAAATCAGATACCTATAACTTTCTCTTGAACATGCTTCCTCTGGATGAGCTGTCAGGTACATTGAATGCATTTTGGTCAAACTCAGCTCCTCTGGGAGGTACAGATTTTTTGGTCTTTCAAAGTATAGTGAGACTGTCGTCCTTGAAATGAACGTATGTGATTTATGATAGAGGTTAATTTCTCTTCCATGAAATATTTCGGTCTATTGTTGTGCTTGCCTCTCTTGTCAGTGGGTGGTAAACCTGCAAAATAGATTTCAGATATAAAGGTGTTATTCTACACTTCTAATAAAGAAACTACAGCTAATTTTGAGGATTAAGCATAAAAATACAACTAAAAGATCTAGATTTACTCACCTGATGATGTCAATGTTTTCTGAATTCTCTCAAGTCTAAATTTTGTCACTCCAAATTTTGACAAGAGTGCCTGGAAGCAAATCTGAAATCTTGAGCATAAATCTCCATCAGGAATCAGTAAATAATACTGATATGAGTAACTGTGCAGGTCGGCCTCATTCTCTCCTTTCCTAGGTCGTCTTTGTTTCACCGTTTTTAGAATTATGGCTGCAGCTATCATGACGTCCTGTTTGTCTTTTGTACCCAGCCCATTAAACCTGTACAAAATTGTCTGCCTGGCTTGCAGGCTGATGTTTTCAAAGCATTGTAAAGTTGCACAGTTGCAAACTTCTCCCATTAAGTGGCTTAAAAGCTTCATTTCCTTTTTTTCTTCCATTTATTGGCCGATTTTTTGCTTTATAGTGACCTTAGGATGCGTGTTTACATCAGCCATCTTGAATTGCCGTCACGTGACAAAAATACGGCAAATACATAGGTTTCTGAAAAATTGACATTAGCTGTTTTTCCTTTGCACCCTTCAAACTATCAGCAAGAATTGCACATCCAAAGAAAAATAGAAGGATTTGAGGAAAGAACCAAGGACCGACAGATAATAAACGGTATAAGAGTTCAGTTTTTGACCTAGAAAATATTTTTAATCTACCAAAAGCTAATGTATCAAGCTTTCATTATTTTAGAAAACTTAATGTTTCCAATTTAACTGATCATTATAATATTAACAAAAGGGTATACAACAGCATATAGTCTGAATGCGGGAGAGCATGGCAATGATATTGCCAGTGCAGTTGTGAAAATACTAAAAAATATAGGAAAAGACATTCCTTATATAAGTAAACTAATTTTTTGGTCGGACAGCTGCATTCTACAAAATATAAATTTTCAGATCCAAGACACGGTAACTTACATGAGATTAATGCAGCATTCAGTGTTATAGAGCGTTACACTAAAAATTTAGAATTATAGAGTCCAATCGGCCTGATAAGAGTATTAAAAAACATCGCTACAAAATCTAGCGATTTCTAAATCCTGCAGATGGTTACCACAGATTTTCTAAACTATCAAAAAGCAGCAACTTCTCTATTTTATAAAATTCATTACACAAAAATAAAACAAATTGTGTACAATAAAAATACAATTTTAAAAGTCAATTTTAGAACATCTTTCAATGAAAACTTTGAATGTGTTAGAATTGGATATAAATGAAGTACAAGGAAACAAAAATCTACTGAATTACTATAATTGCCAAAAGTTTTGGCCCTAAAAACTGAGCAATTCTTACTATCGGAAAATAAAAAGAGAGATTTAGCCAAAATACTGAAGGTCATTCCCCATGAAATTGACAAACGATATTATGAATTGATTTTATAAACTAAAAAATCTATAAAACAAAACAAAACACACAGAAAACTGCTTATAAGACTCTATGAAACCATAGTATTATAATTATAATACTACATAATATTATAATTATAATATAGTTCTTCAAACTGGTGATACCCTACATGTTTGCTTAAAAAAATTACTTTTGAGTTTATTTTTTGTATGGTATTTCATTTTGTAAAATTGTTAAAGAAAACAAGATTATATATTATTTGTGATAAGTGTTGCCTTGTCCATTATCCAGTAATTTTGTTTAATATCAGATAGCATTATCAAAGATTCTGTACTTTGGTGCAGTTTTGTTCAATGTCCAAAAACAATATGCTAATATTGTCCTAACTTTAGGTAAACAAGCTTTATATTTAAATTTATCAATAATTTTAAAGTAGAGATAGTACATTAAAACATCTATACTAGCTATAAATAAAAAACGAGAGCAGTAACAACCTCCTAAACTTTAACCACGTTTTACCAATAATTTTTAAATTGGTCTGTTGAACAAACCAATTTTAGGGTGACGAAATATTAAGTTGAAACAAAGATTGTTTTGATAAATCACCAGAACCTAGTTTAGTCAAAACGATGAGTACGTAATCTTAAGAGATTGGCAGACTATTGTTATTATACAGGCCATAAAGATAAAGGAAATGAGAAATATTACGATATTGATATACCGAATGAAGTAATTGAACCAGTAAACGATAATTGATTCAATTGAATGCTGTGATGATATTGATACACGTAATCTCGTTTCTGAAATTGATGATGAGTATAAACATATAAGTCAAACGGCTGCAGATAAGTTTAAAGAATTTTATTTTATTTAACTAATTGATAAAGTAAAAGATTCATTGCCAGAATGATTTGAATCGCATAACTTTTTAAATCAGTTTTTTGACTTTTCTTTCAATAATAAAAAGCTAAAAAATGTGAATACAAATGAATTCAATACTAATTATTGAAATCTGGTCAAACACTTTGGAGATGATGTTGAAGAGGAGGAATTCAATAAAGAACTTTCTATTTTAAGATATATTTTAGAAGATAATTATACTATTATAGAGAATTTGGAATTCATTTTAGAAAGGAATATAAAAGAACTATATTAAAAAGCATGTATCGCGTATATCAAATAATTTTAACAATACCCATAAACATTGCTTATTGTGACGATCATTTTCAAAACTCATTCAAACTAATTCAAAATTATTTGAAAATTATCTGCGTTCAACAATGTCACAGGAAAGACTTTCAAGATTTGCAATACTGTAGATAGAAAATGCAATCGCAAAATGGTTAGAAAAATTGAGTTATAACTTCTTTGTATATCTTTTTTTTTAGAAATAAAACCCATACAACATATATTCAATAAAGTTAAAAAAAAAAATTTTTAAGGGTCCCAAAAACTTACATTACTGCTCTGTTTAATACTATCACTATAAAAATATACTAAATAATCAAGGCTGAACAGTTAACGTACATCTGGCAAAAAAAATGATAGTTTTGCTTTTTATAAAATAAAATATTGACTTTTCAGTTAGCTTATGCTCTGGGTCACGGTTGCAGTTTTTGTAAGTATTAATGTATTTGTATATGATCAAATATAACATTTGTATTTTAAGTTAAGAAAAAATACAAAGATTTTTAATGACAATACTGATAAAATTGATAATATTAATAAATTAGTATAATAAATAATATGAAAATAAGTCTTTTAAAAAATATTACTAGAAATTAAATTTTTAAATTATTTTAGCGCTAAAAATGAAAAACGTAACAAACTTTTAGTCTTTAGAATAAAAAACACCCGTCAATTTAGGTAATTGATTAGTGTCAATATATGTAAAAATACCTTTCAATCAAACACAAATATTTAAAAAGTTTTTTTTAGCAAATACATTAAAAGTACAAACACAACAATATAGCCTAATATTACCTCAATCTCAACACTGCTTCAGGTTATACCTTTATCTGGATGAAACTCATTTTTTTGTTAGTTTCTAGTTTAGCATCTATTACTTCAAAAACTCATGAGTTTAGTTTAATATCAACTTAATATAATTTCACTAATATTTTTAATATAAAAAAAACGTATTAAATTCATACAAGCAATCTTGAAATCTTGAAAACAAAAAGAAAATACCTATGCCCAATAGATTAAAAAGAGCCATGCGGGTAATTATTCTACTACTTCAACCTGAACCACCTTTCTATAATATCAGCCATAGATTCAAAAACTGATTTTGAGGGTGGAAGAGCGGATAGAGTCCATTGAACAAACACCTTTTTCACCTTTTTCTTCTGGTGTATTGCCTGGATAATAAGCTCTAATAATTTCTATGGATTAGACTACATGATTTCAGATAATTATTGGTAGAGCTACTATTAAAAAAAACATCCCTAAAATGGCATTGTAAAAAGCAAGATATGACTCTCGTTCAAAACATTCTTAAAATTTAAGGTTAATTGGATGCTTGTGGGTTATATGGATAATAGCACTCTATTTCAATTAATTTATACGTTGTTGTTTTGATATTTGAAATCACAAAAAAGATATTGTGTCTTAAACATGGGCAAGGTAGTCATCATTTAAATAATGAATGTAATATAAATAGATGCATACAGTTAAAATTACTTTTATTCTGTCACAAAAACATAAGTAAATTGTATATCAGATTAAATACAAACTTTGTGCTACTTACTGCATTCACATTTTACATTTTTAAGTATTTATACATTTAATTGTCAGCTTGTGCTGCCAATTTATTGTCTTTTTTTTTGTTGAACATCAAGAGTATTCCAAGATGAAAAAGTAAATAAGAATGTTGTGTATAGATCTTTATTCTCGAAAAACGTTTCATTGCAGTATCCACAAATAATTATTTTTTGATTTAAATTTGTCATAAGAAATAATTTTTGTCTGAGAAAAAAATTACACTTCTTTATACTAAAATTCCTAAATATCAAAGACAAGAGAGTATTAAAGTTAGAAATAATAAAATTTTCTCAGATTTTTGCTATAATTATTGTGTTAAAAAGTTAAAAAAAAAAAAAAAAAAATAAACAAAAATGTGTATTTGTTAAGCAAATATATAGATAATGTAAAGTATGTTTTGATACAAATATCAAAATATGCAATTTACATTATAAAGATAATATCAAAAAAGGCAGTAATAAAAAAAATGTTTAAAGCAGATGGAATCATTGCCTTGATTAATTTCATTATTAAAAGTTGTTCATGCGCAATAGCTCGCGAAGTCGTTCTAAGTCTGTGTTTTTTTTAAAACTCGCAAACCAACTTTTGGATTATCCAAAAGATAGTTCATCATAAACTTCATCCTAAAATTCTTTAACTATAGCTTGAGATTATACTTAACATTGATGACATAATATCAAATTGATATTTGTAGAAAAATTATTACGGCATTAAACTCTCCAAAAGTAGTTTGAAGAAATTCTTCTTAGAAATGCTTCTATGAAATATATTTTAAATTGGCTTGTAGTTAAAGGTTGTTTTAACCTCATTGCAGAAAGGTAAGTCGTCAAGTACAACCTGCAAAACTTAAAAAACAAAAACCGAAAAATTACTAATGTCCCATCAATTTCTCAGACATGTTCTATTTTCATTCAATATGCAAATTCTAATTCACAAATTTTCACATATTTCACAGGCTGTTCAACATAGCTTGCTGAACAGCCTAGTTTTAGATATGTTGTGGACTAAATAGTTAACCGTGAGCTTAACTTAATCTTAAACCAATATATTAACTTAACCTGAAACCATTAAAACTAATATATATATCTACTTTATTCAAAATAAATAAAAAGCATATTAAGAAAGGTTTTATCTTATTGATATTTTTATAACAGGTAATATTTATCAAAGCTAATAGATACAAATTCATTTAAATTATAAATATGTTATCAATTTTATAAAGGTAATAAAAAAACGTCTTTAAACTATGTAAATAAAATCCAATTCTTAAAAAAATATGTTAACTTTTATGAATATAAATAGTTTTTGAAATCCAAATGCAAAAAAAAATTTCAGAAATGAAATGAAACTATCATCATCATCACAAAAAAATGCAATGCTTGTACATTCTTTTTGATATTTGCCAGCACAAATTTTTTTGATAAACCCATACAACTGAGCAGTTTTGCAAGCCGCAACTCTTGCAGTACCATTTTTGAAAGTCATTACATCTGTAATATCCATTTTGAAATTCACAATACTTGCTTGGATCAAGGCTTTACTTAGATAACTTTGACCCAAACATGTTTATTAACTTTGAAAAACAAACTACAAAATGCTTTTGTTTTTGAATATACAAATTATTAAAAGATAATAATGAATATAAAAGAGAGAAAGTTTTTTAAGATATACGCCAATATATGTATGAAAAATTATTAATAGAAAACATTCAAATCTGTAAAATATAAACAAATTTTGTTTACACTACAGATCATTACTAAAAAAATGTAACAGTATATTCAAATAGTCTGTTTAAATATACTAATTATAATTCCTAAATTACGTTTTTGTAGCTGTTCATACTTTTATTTACAGTAATACCAGTTTTTACATTCCTGAAAGCCTTTTAATAATAAAACTGTTGTAATGAATAATAAAACTCAATAATAAAAATATCTATCAATTGAATTATAAGTTAATAATATGTTACAAAGTAAAATATTTATCCTTTATAAAAATGTTTAATAAAGTTAAAATACAAGTATTCAAATATAATGAACTTTGAAATATAAAATAAAATGAAATATAAATATAAAAATATAAATAATTATGAAAATTAATAATTATGAATCTAATAATAAAAAGAAAAAACTTCTAACTTCAAAAATTTTTAGCCAGTTTTTTATTCCCGCAAAGCCTGCTTATCTCGGCTAAATAAATGAAAAGTAGTATTTTGTGTGTTTAAATATCTTAATGAAACGATAATTGACTTCTTCGAGTTTCAAAGGTGTCAATAATTTTTGGAGAGTATCCTCTGAAACTCCACAACGACAAGGTTATAACAACTTAAGAATCTTAATATATTTCAGATAAAAATAATAATTTTCTTGGATCAAAAACATTAATGATAATTTTTAAGAAGTTTTGACCGCCATCTGTAGATATTCTTACCATTGCATTAAAGATATCAATATCTCTTTCCTCAATTATAAGTTTGATGAACTCAGTTGTATTCTTGACATAAACTATATCCCTAACAAGTATTTGATCACCTTCAAATAGTTCCTCTGTCGAAGAGGCAATTGCTTGGAGTATTAAATACTGAGTACTGTCTGTGCTTTGAGTAAAACTTCTAACTTCAAAAATTTTTAGCCAGTTTTTTATTCCCGCAAAGCCTGCTTATCTCGGCTAAATAAATGAAAAGTAGTATTTTGTGTGTTTAAATATCTTAATGAAACGATAATGTATTGGGTTAAAGAATAAGTTTGTTCGGTTTTCAAAGAACTTTCTTCAAACAATAACTATAGCAGTAAATTAATCAATTATGATTCACCTTTACTGTTTACAACCTCCTCTTACCTCTCGACCAATTTGTTGATGCCGTTCCACCAAAAATCGCCCGGTCTGGTGTCGAAGAAGTTATTAGGCCAGTTTTTTAGGTCCTCTTCGCCGTCGAAGTTAACACCCCTCATTTGATTTGACAAGGAATGGAAAAGGTGATAATCTGTTGGCTCAAAGTCGGTAGATGTTGAAGAACCTCCCATTTAAGCTATTGAAGTTCAGTTTTGACAACTTGTGCAACATGGGGTCTGGCGTTGTTGTGGAGCAAAAAGACTTGGCCTTGTCGGTCATGTCTTTTCAGTGGCATAACCTCATTTACGCAGCTAAGTTGAGCAATGTAAAGCTCCTTGTTGACCATTGCATTCCTATTAAGCATTTCCAAGTGTATCATACTTTTGCCACCACCAATCGCAAATCATGGTCATTTTCAGGTGGAGATCTGGCTTGACTCTCGGCATCGGCGTGTCTCCTGTGGCCACCACTCCTTTCTTTGTTTCATATTAACGTACAGGTACCATTTCTTATCTCTCGTGACAATTTGGAACAAAAGCGCTGTTCATGGTTGCGTGTTGCTCGATGGCGTGCAAGGTGTAGAGCCACGATTCTGTGTTGACTTCTTAAACTTGATAGGCATCCAGGCTCCATTTTTTCGATAAATCCCAATAAGTGAAGATAATAAGTATAGTCTTATAATCCCACTTCATTTTTTTGGCCAAATTCGCGACTTGTTTGGAAACGATCTTCCTTTATAAAATGATCTTATTGCATATTGATCATATCAGATCCATATTGATCATATCGAACCACACCAACCATATATGATTTTAAACGCCATCACACCTAACGGTCGATTTGACCGTTAGAATTGATGTGGTTTTCTGATATTGTCAGACATATAAACTAAAGCTTCAAAAATTCAATAAAGGTCAAGTGATTCACAATAAACATTTCTGCTCTCTTTAAGATGCAAATCTAAAAATATATAAACTCGTTTTTAAAGTGCATCCTGATTATTTGTGCTTTTACACATATTTAATTAGGTTTTGAAAAAATAAAGACTATGATAAATCATGAAGGATCAAACTGATATTGTCATACATATAAAGTGAAGCTTCAAAGTCTGAATTTAAACATTTTTGCTCTCTTTAAGATGCAAATCTAAAAATATATAAACTCGTTTTTAAAGTGCATCCTGATTATTTGTGCTTTTACACATATTTAATTAGGTTTTGAAAAATAAAGACTATGATAAATCATGAAGGATCAAACTGATATTGTCATACATATAAACTGAAGCTTCAAAGTCTGAATTTCGTTGTAACTTGAAACACAAAATGACGTAAAGTATTTTACAAAAGAATTTGATTTGGTTTCTTCAATAGCTTTAAAATGCGCTAAGAGTTTGTAAAGAAATATAAATATAAATATATGAAAAAACATTACATCACGGTAAATATTTGAATTAAATATTAGAATGCATTATTCTACAATTTAATTCAAATATTTACCGTGATGTAATGTTTTATTTTTTATTGATGATTAAATCTAATTTAAAGTTTTTTATTTAAAAAGAGTTGTTGTTTTTTTCAATCATTTGATTTTTTAAAATTTTTTCTATATTTGTTAGTTAACAATCCAATAACATCAGATATCTGATTGGAGGATGCATTTTTTCAAAAATGATGTTTTTTCGTGTTTATAAAAAAAGTTGAAAAAAATAAAACTAACGATGTTGTGAAATACTATTTTAAAATACGAACGTAACTTTTTTATATCTCAAGGTGTTTATAACTAATTAAACGTATTTATAACTTTTAAAAAACTGAATTTTTTTCTTTTTTTTAAATTAAACCAACTGTTCATGTTTTAGTTGTAATTATTTAATTAAATTTAATATTGTTAACAGTATTCCTAATCTTGGTGTTCTTTTGGACGACATTCCATTGGACATTAAACAAATCTTTCATTTTCGTCTCTGGGTTCTCAACAAATGCTCCATTTGCGTCTCTTGTTGAAGGAAAAGGTTTACTACCAGCAATGCTTTGACACAAGTAAGCGTCATGTATTAATACGTTCTGACTTAGAAGCGGCCAAACAAACGAATTTAAAACATATTGATCATCTCCTTCGCTTGCTTCAAAGTGCTTGATAGGATCACGGTGTATGTACTTTTCAATATAGAACTAAGCTATTTTGATTCCTAGCTCTTGGTTGAGTTCATATATATATCACCACATACCGTCTAACATTGGTATTTCATGTTGAGGATTATATCTCATTGAATGAACCAGCTTACCTGATTCCAGCCAATCCTTTACAGCATCAGTTTCTCTTACTAAAAGCTTTGAGTCCAAGTCTCTTATACACGCGACATCTACATTTAAATCTGCAACTGCTAAAAACCGCCACACCATTCCGTTAATACTCTCTAGATTTGCAAAGGTACTAACATTAAAAAACTCTAAGTTTCGATAACGCTCAGTTAACGTCCCAGCAATACTTGGTGTTATCGAGTTGGCGTCGTGATAAATTCGAACTGTCCAGCTTTTATAAAAACTACTATTTGCTGCCTCTTATGCAACGCTTTTAACATTCATCCCGTATTTATCCAAGTTATTTCCAAACAATGAATAAGATAAAACGTTGGATTTTGATTCAATTTGGTTACTAGTTTCAAAATCGAAATAATGTTTACGTTTAAAGTTCGGGAAAAAATCTTTAATTTTTTTATTTCTGGAAATCGGTCCATAAGCAATTAGTTAACACCAACAAACTAAAACAAAAAGTTAACACCAACAAACTAAATACTTATCTTTAATAATAACTTTAATAATACATAATTTTTTTTTTTAACAAAAATCACTTTTAGTTCTCGAAACAAAAATCATTTTTAGTTCTCTTTTTATAAAAACATTATTAAATATTTATAAATACATTATTAAATATTTTAGCTAATTTAAATTTATAAAAAATTTTTCGTCGCACAGTAGTCGTATTTTTATTTCTCCGTTAAGCGTTGGTCAAAAATTTTTTTTAAAATTACATTAATAAAAAATTTATTTAAAATTATAATTTTTTAAACATAAATGTTTTATTTTGGTATAAGTTTTTTTTTAACGAATTTATATAAATTTTTGTGATTTCTTAACTAAAAAATATTGTAATGAAATTTCAGACAAAAGTTCCGTTAAGCTTAATGGAGAGATGAGAATACGGCTTTAGTGTACCGATTAGGCCAAAAACTGCAAAAAATCACAAAAATGTTTATGTTTTATCATATATAGTCTTATAATTTTTAAAAAAACTACGTTTTGGTATAAAATCAACATATAAAAATTCTTCATTAAATATTAAAGTATATATTGAAAGATAAAATATGTGAAAATAAAACAAATAAGACCATTAAGTTTCAAAAATGTAAGATATATTTGCCATTAATTTAACTTTCTTTGTAATTAATTATCAAATCTCTAATAATGATTATGTTAAACTATTTAGTCCTTAGTGAATAAAAATATTTTTGATTTATTTTTTATTTCAAAAACAGTTTAAACTTGAAATTTTATATTTATGAAAGAGTAATTTTATATTCACAATTATGAACATAAATTTTAACCAATCAAAATTTCCACGTTGTTCCACATTCAACTTTGGTTTAAAAAAATATGTTAACTTTTATTCAAAATTACCCTAGAAAATTTGCTTTACTTTTCTGCCCCTTAAAGAGATATTTTAAACTGAGTAACGCATATTTCGGTTAAATAGAATGTCCGTCCTTCTTTTTTTTGAGAAAGTAGTGGTTTTCAGACGTGTGTGTATACTCAATCAAATATTTACACAGCGTATTCTTTTGAAATTTTCGCTTTAAGTTTAAACCTTATTAGGTTTGATTATAAAATGTTTTAGCTTTGATAGATTGAATCTATTTTATATAAACGCAAATTTAAAACAAAAAAACCAAGACTCGTTAAAGAAAATTTCATTTCACTAAAACTTCTTATTTAATTCCTGATAATAAATTAAGTAATCTAAATAGGTTTTTAGAGATATTTCCAAAATATTTTTTTAAAGCAATTTGATTTGCCTGATGATTAAAACTCTAAGGAAGTTCTAAAGAGCATTTATTCTCTGTTTCGAAATGCAAGATTTGCACCACACAGTAAAAATAGGTAGATGATATAATCAAAACCCTATTCCGACGTTTGAAGTTTTGTACAAATTAATGACCCTATAATAAATCATTGTTTTTGATAATTGCGTAGCGTAAAAAACTAAGTATAAAATTATAATTTACTTCGCCGTATGCAAGTGCAGTGTAGTCTTGTAAATTCGTCTTGTCGCCCGGCGACGCGGAATCCATTCCTCTTGAGTGCTTTTGTGTACTTGTTATATTTTAAAGTATTTAGTTTTAGTTTTATGCGTAATGTCTATAATTGTTGTTAATAAAAAAGTTAAATTGTTTATAAAATTTTATTTATTATAATAATTAGGAAGTGCACACACATAGACTGACTTAAACATGTAGAACAGGCAGGGAGTGTACATACATCGACTGACTAAACAGGTAGAACATGCTGCGAGTGTTAATACAGGTTTTTGTTTTGGGCAGGCAATAAGTTAAAAAAATAGTTTTTGTTAAAAAGTGTTTAAAAATCCATGCAAACAATTATATTTTTATATTCCGATCTTCAGTTTACACAAAACTTTAAACGTCAGAATAGGTTTTTGATTCTATCATTTACCGTAAATATACAGCGGAGAAAATATAATTAGTCTCACCTTTATTTTTCGTTTTAATTTAACAAAAATGATAATGAAACAATTATTAAATCTACTTTATTTCTTATTACCTTCTACTACAACTAAAAAATTTTTAAATTGTATCTTTAATTAATTACAAATGGAAAAAAAATTAAAAGTATTCAATTTGTGTAGAAAATAGAATTAGCCTCATTTACGTTACATACAAGAAAATACTGAAAATATTTTGTTTTTACACTCAATTAATATTTATTATTGCTTCCTGAATTTGTAATAACTTTAAATATGCGACTTGACCCCAGTCGGCAAATCTAGTATTGTAAATACTCGGAGTATTGATCACGTATAACATACCGCCGTTGATACCAGAAAAATACGTATTTAGTTTTAAGTTTCGAATTCGAGTCCAATACCAATTATATATAAAAAATACGCATTATTTAATATTTGATCAAAATCGGATACGATATCGTACCCGATTTTGATCAAATATCAACATATAACGAAAAAACGAAAATCTTTGCTTTAAAGCGCATGCTTAAACTGAAATTGTGAAAGCAAAATTTAAATTAAAAAGTTTTCTCTTGAGAAATTTAGTAAAAAGTTTGTCTGGAATGAAAAGGAATAGTGAGGAATACATGAAAAGTTGTATGAAGAGATATCGTTCTGCTAAAGCAGTATCGCATATCTCCAATACAGTTACAGTACTTTTTTGTACTAAAAAAGATATTAAAACTTTATCATAAAAATATTTATTACTACTTTTAAATTTATTTAGTCTTATGAAGTCCTAAATTAATATAATTCAAATATATTATAAATCCTATCATTTCATACCTTGCTTATTTTATTATGTTGATTATTATTTTATTAACATTTCTGTTATGCTATTACCTTTTTTTTGTACTGTTTTAAAAAATTCAGAAAAATAAATTAAAATTTCGAGCCAACACCGTCATTTTATTGTTGCTAAACGTTAAATTTTGTTATAAGGATTGCAGTTTTTCTATCTGTTTTTTGCTCTTTATTCAATAAGTATTTGATTTAAATTAAATATGATTATAATTTGATATTTTATTACAAGATATATGTTTTTATATATGAATATATATATGAATATTTTTAGGTTTTTTTAATGTTATTTTTAAATTTTTTGTTCGCGCGATTCAAGTTATATATGTTTATAGTTTGCATATATGTTTATATTATGTTCAAAGTTAAAAAGTTTTTGATAAATATATGTATGTAGTAAGATGTGTTATGTAATTACTTTATAAATGTGTCATTAAAATAGTATAAAATGTATCTATTCTGTATATAAATATTAAATGATGTGTTTATATATGTTATATAAAGTTAAATAAATATATTGTGTTTTATAGTTATTATATATGTTTATATTATGTTGTTTCCATGTTTTCAAAGTGTGTGAATTGGCAAACATGTTAAGCAAGATTTTGCGTAATGTTGTTATTTATGTTATTAATGTTGTTACATTTGGCTTACCTTTATGTTGGTGTCTATTGTTAAAAATTATAAGTGGTTTTATTATTGAAACTCACAGCTTTTAATCATTCACTTAAAGCCACTCACGAAAATTATTTTGTCGTATATACATTTTGTTTATATCTCAATTTGAATTTTTAGAACCATGAAGTACCAACATGATTTGTTTTCTAAAAGCTAATATGAAATAACAATACTTAGCAACTATTACTCTCTTATCATGACATCTTATCTCTATCAGATATATTGATTTTCGATTCATATATGATGTTTTTCTTTGTATTTACTTATCCATTATATTTTTTCATTTCAGATTTATCATATGTTGGATTTATGCGATATAAAAGAACAAATGTATGTAAATTTTTATGAATTTTCTCTAGGCTTTCTTAAATGTGTTTCATATTAACATGGTTTTACAAGCAAGGTCCGCAAGCAACTTTGAGCTGAATTTTTTTTTTAGCTTTTAAGGAGAATTGGCGTTATTCTTTGTTTAATTTAATTTGTTTAAATATAGTAGTTCTAACAAATAAACGTTTGTTTGTTCTTGGTTTTTTACTTATCTGTTTTCAGATTCTTATAAACTAGGCAACTCAACTAAGCAAGTTTTGTTTTATTTTTTAGTGCTATTGGAAAGAGCTGAAAGTTATTTTTTTAAGTGATTAAAAAGAACTGAAGTGTTTTTTTGTTACTTCACACGGTGTAAATGATACTGGTTTGATTAAGTTTATTATTTTGTTTTATTTTATATTGGATTTATTTTATATTTGATATATATTATATTAGATATATATTTTGTGTATTTAACATGGAAAACTGACTGTAATTTGTTGACACGAAAAATTATAAACTTCTGCCTATATTTTAGTATATTTATATATATATATATATATATATATATATATATATATATATATATATATTTATATATATATATTTATATATATATATATATATATATATATATATATATATTTATATATATATATATATATATATATATATATATATATATATACATATATACATAATTACTTTAGAGTAAAATATACTGACCGCATTGCTTAAATTTTTTATACAAGATTGTGCATTTATTATTTTTGTTCATTAAGGTAAAAATAATTTTGTGCATTGTAGATTTTTTGTAAAATTAAAAATAATTGATGTAAATAAATATTGTTTAATATTTTTGATAAACGACTTATGTATATAAACATTTAAAAAAATATGGATTTCAATAAATCTTAAGTTTAAATTAAGTCTTTGATTAGAAAAGATCATAATTTGTAAGATTCTTTTACGTTCATTTATTCAATTGTAACAATAGTAAGATAACTGGAAATATTTTTAATGATAACAGTGAAATTGAAATAGATAGTATTAGGCTCAACGAAGTTATTAATGTAAAATGCTAATAGGCAACTTGAAAATAGTTGTCAAATGATAAAAATAGATCTAGGCAGGATGAAATTAATTGTTGTTGAAATGTAAAAAATGCAACTCGGCGTGCAAAAAACTTTCATGGTTTTTTTCTTGTCAAAAAAACGTGCACGCGTGCGAGCGTGCAAGTTTGACGCGCAAAATAACAATTGCGTATGCGTTTATTTGATAGTTAGGGTAGATTAGGGTAATTTGAGCACCTTGGTAAATTGACCGTACTTAAAGATTTTTTAGATATAAGCGGTGAAGTGAAACTTGTTTTTTATTTTTTGAATCAACTTTAGTGGTAATTGCAGGAACCAGTTTAATTAGCGTAAATTTATATCTAGCAAATAGCGGCTACGATCTAATTAAAACGCCATTAAATTTTTTGCGTTGTTAAAATAATATCATCACGCATGAATAAATCTGTGGCGCCTAGTTTTGGTGCTAAAAAAATGAAATTTATTTTTTTATAAAGAAAGAAATGTTTGTTAGAAATCTAATCCATTTTTGTTCAAAAACATGCATACAAACATTTAGTTTTGACTTTATTTAAAGATGATATTTTTGTGTATTATGAGCATGCTAAAGGGTGGAATGCAAGAAGCGAACTTGAGTCAAGTTTAACTTGAACTTTACATTGTAACAATAGCGGCAGAGCATGGGTTTTCCCCACAAAAAATACTCTGCCGCTATTGGTTACAATGTAAAGTTCAAGTCGAACTTGACTCAAGTTCGCTTCTTGCATTCCACCCTAAATTTCTTTGTGTTTTTCACTAAAATTACCTAATTTAAAGTCATTAAATTGCAGTAGTTTTAATTGATTTTTGAATAAAAACAAAACATACAAAAAATTTAATATCATAACAGTACTAAATATTTTTATGTAATTTAAATTCAAAAAAATTAATTTGTTATTGTTCAAAGTTTTAAATAATAAAATTGAAAAACTAGCAAACTTATTTTTTTTTTTTTTTTTGCGGAAAACTTTGTTGTATTGTTTCAATAAAAAGTGGCCTAAAATTTGATTTTTTAATGATAAGTTTTGTCATTAACGAATCATTATATTCCAAAAGTTAGTTCTAATTGTCAGATTGGTATTTTTTTAATTAATGTTATTTGCTTCGGCTAATTTAAAACGCTCGTATTACCAAGTGGACTGGGTAATATGCCCAGGCGGCAAACAACGTTAAAATAACGTTGAACTAGCGTTGAAACCTAACGTTGAATCCTAACGTTAAATTTACGTTGATTCAATTTTTACAATGAAAGTTTTTATCAACGTTGATTTATCTACGTTAAATCAACGTTGATTCGACGCAAAAAAACGTTACAATAACGTTGAATTTACGTTGCAACAACGTTTAGAATGACAGTTTTTTTAACGTTGATTTATCAACGTTAAACCACAGAAATCACAGAAACCGTTGATAAAAACTATGATCACCATCAAAACGTACTATGCATGTCCAATAGTGTTGTTGTACATCTCTATTACATTATCAAGGTGTATTATGAATATTAAATCTACTCATAGTCTATGCTTAGACTTTTTCAGTTTAGTTTAGTTGAAGTAGTATGATTAAAGAAAGAGATAAAACTTATTTTATTGAAACATATATTTAAATATCAAATATGTTAACAAATAATTGAATCAAATCAAGACAAACTTCTTCTCTTTTCCATCACCTTTTTAAAATGGAGCTTTATTTAGATATTCAAACAATATTCCATTAACCGGGTTTTTTTTTGCTTCATTGAATACAATTAAAGAAGTGGCAAATAAAAAATTTTTTTAAAAAAAAAGCAAAAAAAAGCAAACTTGGAAAAAATAAAATGAATTGAAAAGTGTTACAACTTATAAAGGTATACCTTTAACTACGCAATATAAATTAGTGTTCTTAAGTATATTTCTCCAACTTTACCTTTTATATTCATAGAGGTTATAAAATGTTTCGAAAACATTCTAAATTTTTAAAAGATAATTTAACTCTTAGACAGGGCCGTGCTGAAGTGATCTCTCATGGATGCTAGAGACACACATACAAAAAAAAAGATCCTCGACATTTACAATTTACCAACTATAGTTCGAAACTTGCTAAATATCTCAAATTAATTACTTTTATGACAACTTTGAGGGTGGTGGGACACCCCATACACCTCCAATTCTGAAGGCCCTGCTGTTAAATGTTTATTAAGAATTTTTTCAAATATTTCATTTAAATAAAACAACCTGTTTTAAAAATAAATTAATTATCAAAATATTAAACTTTTCTAACATTGATATATAATTATTAGGCTGGCCACATAAAATTTTCATTAGAGAAACAGGATTTTAGAAGAGATTTTGCATCTAATTTAGAGGATTATTTTCGTTTAAATTTAGGTATAACGTCCATGTTTTTACACTTAAGGGACTCGGAAAGGAGTCAACAGTATCATTTTTTATGTTAAAAAGCATCCATTTGCTTAAGCATTTTTTACAATCTCATGCACATTCAGGCGTTAACCAGTTTTGCAGACCAAGAATAGGTATTTTGAATATTATACTTCTATTAAGAAATAAAAAAGAGGAGTTAAAGAGGAGTCTTGATCAAATTTTAAACTTTTTTGAGGATAATAGAGGATTTTAGACGTGGTTGTTGAAAAAAGAGGACTTTAGAGGATTTTAGAGAAGCTGTGGTCACCCTGATTATAAATGATGTAAAAGTCCAATACTGTTCTTGAATTCCTCAGCACCATTTTGTGTGTACTATCTTTGAAGACGTTCAACCAACTAATTGTAATTGATTTATCTGTAAAAAACATGAAGTAATTCTAATTTTATGTTTGTGGAAATGTATTATGTTGTGGAAAAAACCGCACAAGTGGAAACCTGGATGCAAAATTTTTATAATATATATATATATATATATATATATATATATATATATATATATATATATATATATATATATATATATATATATATTTACCAAGAGATTTGATCAATGAGAAACTGGAGGTCAGGTGCAATGACACTTTATCTTTGATAACTGAACCTGGAAAATATAATTTCTAATTTATGGTATAAATTGAAAAAAACATTTTTATTTTTAGGTATAAAAATTGAAACTTATATAATCCAAGTAATATCTGTGTAATATGTAATAGTAAAAGTATATATATATATATATATATATATATATATATATATATATATATATATATATATATATATATATATATATATATATACATATATATATATATATATATATACTTACAGATTTGATCAATGAAAAACTGGAGGTCAGGTGCTTTATATGATTTAAATGAAGTATCAGGATGACACTTCATCTAAATCTTTGATAACTAAACCTGTAAAATATAATTTCTAATTTATGGTATAAATTATAAAAACATATTTATTTTTAGGTATAAAAATTGAAATTTATATAATCCAAGCACATAAAAGTAATATCTATATAATTTGTAATAGTAAAAGTAATATTTGTGAAAAATCAGGAAATTCTCTTTGTTTATGTTTTCTTTTTCGTAAATTGACATTCTCATTATCACATTTTTCTTTTGCAATTGTGAATTCAAAATTTTCACAAACCTGTTTGATTTCTGTGGAATTAAAATAGTTATATAAATAGTTATATATTTTGTATCAACAAAATAACTCTTCTTACCACATTATTTAAAAATTATAATTGTAATATATAGATGTAATAGCTAAAGAGAATTTAGTTTTTATTTGTGGAAACTTAAGCCAATTATTCTCGGGATATTAGTGCAGTCAATGCTTTGGTACCTGGGGGCCAATGAATAGACTAATCCAATTAGATGCGGTAATGTTGTAGTGGTAAAGCACTCGCTTCATAAGCGAGGGGTTCCGAGTTCGATCCCCACCACCTCGCTGGTAGTACCACGCTCAACTTGTTTCTCCACGCAGCGGCCTTGTTCCTAAAGGTTCGTGTTACGAAGTTATAAAGTTGAGAGAGGGTTATAACTACTATTAAGTAGCCTCCTCATCTGTAGTGGCCTTCTCGGCCTTGAGGAGGTGAAAAACAAAAAAAAAAAACAAAAAAAAAGATGTAAAACACCTTCTTCGTTTTGTAAAACTTCATTCCAAGTAGCTCCTTTCCACATATTTGATTTTGAATATATTATATAAACTAATAAAAAAATGAAGAAGCAATAATATAAGTGTACTAACAGGTCTAGTTAAACTGGCTAAATCTTGACATTTTATAACCATGATACTTGCTAAACAATAACATTAGTAGACATTATTTGCAAAGATAAGAATTTCTTTATTTTATAAATTTATTATATTTTAAATTCATTTTTATTAATATATTTATTATTTTATTATTCTGCAGAGTTCTGAATATATTGTTTTCAAATAACTCAAGGCATCTAAGGAAAATAATGAAAGAATCCCAGGCTGCTAAAATATAAATATCTACATAAGAGTAATACAGAATATTGAACAAAAATAAATAATATTCATTATTTACAAAAAATATAATATAAGGTGTATTGTAAAACATTACACAACAACAATATCTAAGTTTGATTGATAATATAAAAGCAACAAAAATTAAAAAAGAAAACATCTCAATAAATAATAAATTATCATTCAAACAATTTTAAGGACCAAAAAATAACTTGTAACTTATTTTATATTCATCTTCGTACAATAAACGTTATATTATTCAAAATTTGTTGAATTAACACTGAAAACAAAACATTAGTAGACAACAAGAAAATATTTCTTTATTGAAATATATGTAAATATTTATACTAATCAATCTAATTTCTTTTCTATTCCGCCACCTTTTCGAAATGGAGCGTATTTTAAGAAGTCAGACAAAACGCCATCAATTAAAAGTTCAATCGCAATTATATCGTATTCAATAAAAGAAGCTGTAAATAAAAGTGAAAAAGTTTTAAATATCTTATAAAGGTATATCTTTCATAGCAACATATAAATTAGTGCTTTTAAATCATATTTTTCCACCTTTCCCCTTCATATTCATGGAGGCCATAAAATTGTTTGAAAATATTCTAAATTTTAATAGCTAAGAGAACTAAATTTAATTATGCGAGAACTAATATTAACTTTTTATTTAAATATTTAAATTGAACTCGTTATCAAACAAATTTTTTTTTAAATAAATTAATCCTCAAAATTCATCAATAAATAAAAATTATTTTGATTACCTCAGCATTATTTTGTGAGCATTTTATATTAATTCTTTCTTTTAAAGATAATGACACCAATTAATTGTAATTGATTCAACTAAAAAAAAAACACCTAAAGCTAATATTATTGTTTGAAATTTTAATTATTTTTATTCAAATAATCATATACTTTTAAGTGCCTGATTAAAATGATATTTAATTAAAATCACTTTATTTGTTCGGCTAATATTTATTAATAACTTTAGCCCTGCCCTAAAACAATACAAAAATGTTATTTGGTTTTTATATTGTCCTGGTCATGACAGTAAATTCCTATATCAAAATTTTATATTAGAACAGGGATATTTATTAGCAAAGCGTAAGACTTATCTTGGAGAAGGAAAGCTTGGAAATAAAACTCTGAATTTCATAGTAAGAGGACCTTGTAAACCTGGTCTGGTAATCTGCTGGAAGTATAACAAGAAAAAAATGATCAGTCCTGATCTGAATAACAAATTAACACCAGGAATGGCATCTGGTTGTAAAAAGTGCCTAACCTCGCTCATGATGTATTATCCT
The DNA here is from genome assembly GCF_038396675.1 of Hydra vulgaris. Taxonomy (NCBI): domain Eukaryota; kingdom Metazoa; phylum Cnidaria; class Hydrozoa; order Anthoathecata; family Hydridae; genus Hydra; species Hydra vulgaris. The sequence continues at coordinate 57,652,956 of NC_088925.1, forward strand.
AACCTCGCTCATAATTTATAATAATCATCTTAATGAAAATGAAACTATAGACATTAAACAATAATTGTCCTTAAACCATTGAAATTATACTACCAAATGAGAAGCCATTGTTCTAATATATACGATTATAAGTTTTCATAAGTTTTTACATAAAGCTGTAGACATAAAATTAAAAAAGGTTCTGAACTAAAGGATATAACTATTTAATAAAAATTATTAAAACTCACCCATTACAATTGAGTTTTGCTTGTCATCTACTGAAAATAAATAACAGCATACTGCTTTCAGTCATCGAGAACTTATCAACATAATCTAATTTTGGTACTTTGTTTCTTTTTTTCCTATTCCCATTGAAAGATAAAAGAACTTTGCTTCAGTCTCCAAAATCAGTTAATGACGGTAACTGTTTTTGGAGACTATTACTTTGGTCTTGAGTCTGGTATACAAAAAGCTGTTTCTGCAAACAGCAGAAGGCTTCTGCTATCAGTATAGCTAACAGCTCGTTTACACATTCACATGAACGGTAATGCTCTACTGCCATTTCATCAGTTTATGAGTAAGAGAAACATCGTTTTTTTCAAAGAAAAACAGTGTCATTGTCACAAAAACCTGTTTCTGCAAATAGCAGAAGGCTTCTGATATCAGTATAGGTAACAGCTCGTTTACACATTGACATGAACAGTGGTGCTCTACTGCCATTTCATCAGTTTATGAGTAAGAGAAACATCGTTTTTTTCAAAGAAAATAACGATGTTTCTCTTACTGATTGAGACAAATAATTAAAAAGAAATTCTTCACTTTCATTATCGCTTTTCGAGTTTTTGTCTTCTCCTACTTGACTAATGTTTTGTGTAAATTTTGAATTGTCATTATTTTTCTCGAGTTTCTCTTCTTCACTACTAGAAGAAGGTTTTTATAAGTAATGTATTATCTAATTAGTTTAATTATTTGAATAAAAATAAAGTATTTTTATTTAATATTATCTTATTAATATAAAATATTCAGTAAAATTTTGTGTGTGCTTATGTAATGATATTAATGTTGTTGTAGAAATAACATATACGTAACATGTTTTTATAGAAATAATATATTTTTATATAATAACATTTATAAAAGTATAAATGTTGTTTTAATAACTTTATTATTTTTATAAATTTTATTAAATCAATAACATTTATATTTTTATAAATATAAACAATTATTAAAATATAAATGTTATCATTTAAAAGTTATAAAATTAAATCTTGCTTTCTGAGATTTACGAACTTAGAGTTAAGTTTAAAAAAAAAATTTAATTTAAAAAATCTTTTTTAAATATATTTTTTCTTGCAGCTAATTAGAAAATGACAGAGCATAAATTCTGTGTTGCAATTTAGATAAATGGGCAAAACCATGTTTAAGACATCGTTCCATGTAGTTGGATTGACATTGAAAGTAAACATTAATTTTCCATGAAATCCTGTTAATTCAGTTCTATCGATGATAAAAATGTGAACTAAGCCTACTAAATCTTGGTTTTCTTTCATATAAATTAAAATAAAGTGTTCTAATAGTTAGTAATTTATTTACTTATTTAGAGATGGCTTTTTTTACTGTTTCTATTATACATATAGTTCATTATAGAAATAAAATATTGTTAAATTTAGATACATATGAGGAATCAGTTGTAGAGCTTAAACTTGGAACACCAAGTACAGGTGAAGACAAAAAGCCATTTCGATTTTTAAGACATTAAAAGAAAGCCCGAAATGTTGGTTTTCTTTGTAAGTTTTTAAATTTCTTTCAATCAAACAAGTTTTTATTATAAACTTGTTTTATTAAGGTACCTGTTTTGTAGTTACAGTTTAACTTTAGTTTGAGTTTAACGAGGGATGTAACCACAAATTTAAAGGAAAGTTATCCAAAAGTAAATGCCAAATATAAAATATTTAATTGTCAGTTTTTCGACAGTGATATTGTCTCTTTCATATAACAATAAATTTAAGCTAATTGTTTTTTTTATTATTGGATAGTGTTAATGAAATGGAAGAGGATGTAATAACAAAGAAAAAGTGCAGTAATATAAATAAAAAATGACAACATCTACACTTGAGAATACTTGTAGTATCATTCAATTTCAAATTATTTTTGCATGTGTTACATATTATATTATGTTCTTTTTTTTTACTTTAGGCAGTTCTTTTATCTTTTCTTTTTAGTTGATCACTTAGTTAAATACCCCAGTATCGTACACTGCCACGGTGATAGAATACAACCAACACGTAATACTGTGGTCAATAATTGGGAAAAATTGGACTTTACTTTTGGTATGTCTTGAAGATTCACATCTATGATCAGTTGACAATATTGACATCTATGACATGACATGATAATTTCACTATGACATGACAATATTCACATCTATGATCAGAAATTTTTCTTCTTTTATAAATTTTAAATCACTCTTTATTAGATCAAAACCATTTTTTTTTTTAGTTCATTTTTATCTCAGTGTTTGTGCCTCATATGATTTTTATTAAACTATGTGCCCAATATAAAATACTCACGAAATTTCATACAAACTGTTAACAGTGTGCATCAATTTTCTTGAGTATAATGGTATAATATACAGAGGCCACTCATATTTTAGAATGGCCACTGGAATTCATAGAAATTTTATGGAATTTCATTTGGTCATGGAATTCTTAAATTTTTCAATTAAGTCATGTAAAATTTAACTTTTCACTATTTATTTTTACTGAAAATGATCACTAATTTTTTTCTGCCAGAGATAATTTTTAGGATATTTGTAAAAAAAAAATAATTTGATACATTTGGTCTAGAACTAAAACAAGCATGTTTTGTCGTGTATCTTGTCTAAAAAAAGCATGTTTTGTCTTGTTGAACAAGACACAAGCGTGTCTTGTTTAACAAGACAAGCTTGTGTTAAACAAATATATGTGTTTGCTAATTTATAAAAAAATGTTGCTCTTAAATTGACATGAAATAGTTGCCTTTATTTTTTCAATGACTTAGAAAGAAATAATACTATTGCTGACATAATCAAATTCAAAAAAGTAATTAAACCGGTTGAGTGAAAAAAATGTATTCATCACGTAAAGTAGTAATTCCATAATCCTAATAATCCAAAATATTTTTTTTTGATGACTCTAATACCACATATTATATATCTGTACTTGTATGCCTTCGTTTTAGTTCTAGACCAAGCTAAAATGCTAACATCTCTTCCTGTTACGTTTGTTCCAGATCTAGAGCAAGATAAAATGCAAACATGTCTTCCTGTCAGCAGTGAAATAGACACTATCTGTGAGAATGATATTGGTTACAATGAATAATAATTGGAATCAGGTTTCCTTTAACATACTTTTTTAATTATCTGACCAATATTATTGAATTTAGTTTAACTTTATTATGAATTTACTAATAGAGAGGAGAAAAAAAATATATAGTAAAAAGTTCTCTAAAGAACTTTTTACTATATTTCTTACTTTTTTATAGTTACAGAAAATGTAAAATCACAATCAACAACGTCTAATAGTAGGGGTGTGCGATTAAACAGTGAAAACAGCGTATACCCATTGGAGGCGACCGAGTTTCAACAAAAAGTGATATTGTGTTTGTTACATCAGTCACTGATTAGTTTTATTAGAGAAAAAATTTCGTCAATTAGCTGAAGTTTTAACTAAGAACGCGGACAACGATGACAATAGTTTATTTAACCGAATTAACCACTTTAAAGATTTTATTCCTTTTGAAGCCAAATTGAAAGCAGACGTTGAACTTAAACGGAAACTAAAATTATCGTTTGATACTTTGGCTCTTTCAGCGGGCAAACAAAAGGGGCATATTGTATCTATCTTTGATAGGATAAAGTCAATCTTATGACCCGCAATAATGTACCTGAAAAAAACTACTTTGACCACGTTGCATTAACAGAGTTAGAAACTTTATTAATGTGCATGTTGAAGTCTTTGACACAAAAGTGGAAATCATGTTCAGAGACATACCTTAAAACAAAAATAAGTGAGTGTTAAAAGCAATCGCGTTAAAGTGTAGCATCTAAACAACAGCATCGTCTATCATTTGAAGACGGACTTTAAAAAACTTTTATTTTATTAGTCTATGCTGATTTAATTTTTAAGTCTGTTATGTTGACAAATTCTTTTACTCAATTTGTATGCATTGTTTTTGTCAGTTATATTTAAAAAGCAAAATTTACTTAAATTTGACAAGCCAGTCGCAATACTATGAAACTCGAGTTATACAAAAAGTAATTTAGCCAATTAAAACAGCAATATATTATCGATAATTTGCGATAGCAAGGAGGTTTAAGTATAATACAAATCGGATTGCTATCATAGTTTTTACATAATTTCAAAAAGTATATAATGTAAATCAATTGAATAACAGTAATAAACCATTATCGTTCTTATTACTTCCTTTTCTCTCTTTTTGAATTCGAAAATTTTTAGCTTATGCTAGTTAACTAGCGAAAGTTAAAGATTTTTGCAGACAAGTGAAATGTAAACAGAATTTAAATAAATGCTTCGTTGCGCATATAATTATTTGAGGCGAGAAATCTCATATTGAACTATTGTTGCAAATGAAATGCAACAGGGACTAGTAACGAAACTAGTTACGTGATTTTCACGTGCCCGACGCGACGTTTTAAACACGTGAACGTGCTATTGTGCTCAACACGTCTTAAACACGTGAACAGGCTACCGTGCTCAACACGTTACAAGCAAGAGTTGCAAACACGTGTTGGAAACTCGATGTGCCGGCTGGGAATGAAAATAATAATAATATATGTTTTATGCATCAAGTTAATGCATGAAGGAAATATTATTTGTATATAAATATATACACACAGAAGCGATTCTACAAATAAAATGAGGGGGGGGGGTTATTATGGTTGAATATTTAGTTTTCTTTATAAGGATAAATTACTATCATAAGTTACAAAACAAGTTTTGATCTGTAATTATATACATGTTGCACACTTTACACATACACAATATTATTGAATTGATCAAAACACTAATGAATTATCCTATCCTCACTATAACTTGCACTAAATTGCCCCATATCACTTATACTAGTGTTATCTTTTGAATTTAGAAATAGAAGTTATTAAATATTGGTGGCTCATCATGCAGTGCAGTTGAGAAGAGAATACTTTCAAAGTAAGAATAATTTTTCTATAAAATGAGCGTTTTTAATAACATCATTTTATATACGTGTGTTGCGTATGCGTGTGATATGTGTTTGTGTGTGTGTCTTAAACATATATATATATATATATATATATATATATATATATATATATATATATATATATATATATATATATATATATATATATATATATATATATATATATATATATATATATATATATATATATATATATATATATATATATATATATATATATATATATATATATATATTCTACATCATAAAGTGTATTATAAAAGTTCTCTTTGTTCCTTTCCCCTTTATTTTTACATACTTATCTTTACAATTTTTTTAGGTTTAGGACTGTTTACCTGATTCCTACAGCAAAAAAGAACTTTAAAATGCTGTTGGCAATATTCTAAAGCGCGCACCTGATTCTAAAAGATGGTGAATGACGTCAAGTATTCAAACAGTTGGTTCTTGGAAATTAACAAGTGGATGAAGAAGTTTAAAAAAATTATAATTTATAAAACTTAGCACATTTATATTATAAAAAAGTTTAAGCAAATTTTTATTTTTTACTTATATCAAAAAAATTCTGTGAAAGCATAAATTTTAACCCTTACCTATGAAAAAAGTCATGTAAAAACACGTATTTTAGACGTCGAAATAAGGATGGCTAGACTTGGTTATTTAAAAAAGTCATTTGGCGTTTCCATTTAGCACTAATTCTGAACGTCATAAATTCACGACTTTTAGACGTCTGAAAAACACGTCTTTAATCTGTCCTAAAAAGATGTCCTAATTAGGTCTTAAAAAGGCGTCATTTGGCGTTGCCATTTAGAACTAGTTCTGAACATCTTAATAAAGTCGCAAAAACACGTCTTATTTACGTCTTGAAAAGACGTCCTTATCAAGTCCTATAAAGACGTCATCTGGCGTTGCCATTTAGATCCGGTCCTGAACGTCCTAAAAAGACGTCTTTTCGACGTCAGATAGACGTCGACGTGCCTACTAGGGAAGTTAAAATAAAATAAAAATCATGCACAAACTAAAGGATCTCTAAATCAGGGATGTCTAACCTTTTTACAATAAGGGCCATTAATTCGTTTCAAAATCAACTTGAGGGCCACAAACATAAAATACCCAAAATAAAAATTGTTAAATTTGAAGTTTTTATTTAAATTTGAATAAACAGTTACACTCATAGTTAAGGTTCAAAGTGAAGTTATACAAAAGTTCGATCAATGTGAAACTTGACACTGTTTTAATTTGCATAAATGATCTATGTCTGCTTTTATATTTAACGATGCAATTCGAAGGGTATTAGTAAGGTGTTCATCTGTCAATCTATTTCTCTGTTCTGTTTTTACATGCTTCATTTTTGAGAATAACTGTTCGCAGTTGTATGTGCTTCTAAAAAGTGAAAAATATTTAATAGCATGTCTGCACAAATGAGGAAAAACTTCAATGCTCATGTATTTTTTATAAAATTCTAACAATTCTACTTCTTTGTAGGTTTCTTTAAGATCTTTATTGTTTTGCAATTCTATTAATTCCATTTAAATATCATTTCTAACTGTCTCAGCTTTGATGGAAAATGGATGCGCAAATAAGTCTAACTCATTTTTTTCCTTTTTAAAATCACAGAATCTTGTGTCAAATTCATCAATTATTTTTAAAATAAGAGTACAATATCTTTCAGAGTCAATTGTATTAATATTTCTTTCTGATAATGCCTTGAAATGGACAAGTACTTTAGAACTTAATTGTTGTTTCAGAAGTTTTAATTTTAAAACAAATGTTTCTACATTTTTAAACAATTTACTAATAAGTCGATCTTTACCCTGCAACTTAAGATTTAATTCCATTAACATCTGGGTCATGTCAATCATAAATGCCAAATCATTCAGACAGTCAATATTTTCAAGCAAGCTTGTGTCTTTCCCTTTAATTTTTAGAAACAGCACTATTTCAGGTAATAGTATCCAAAATCTTTTCAGAGTAGCAGCTCGACTAAGCCATATAACCTGGCTGAATTAAATTACATCTTCAGCCCCACTACCACAACCTTCAAGTAATTGTTTGAACTGTCTGTGATTAAGGCCACGAATTCTTATAAAGTTAACAGTATGAATAACAAGTTCCATAACATTCTTTATCTCCAATACTTTTGCACATAACTGCTCTTGGTGTATAATGCAGTGATATGAAATAATTTCATGATTAATGGATTTCTTAAGTAATGCAATAAATCCAATATTTTTTCCTGTTAGTGCACTTGCTCCATCTGTAGTGACACCACAGAGTTTCTTTTCTGGTAATTCAAATTTCACCAATGTTTTTTTCACTCTAGAGAGAATATCTTCTTCTCTTGTTGTGTCCTTCATATGATTAATATCAAACAGTTCTTTAATTACTTCAAAGTTACTAGTTATACCTCTAATAAAAATGGCTAGCTGAGCAGTATCACCTCTGTCTGTTGATTCATCTAGTGCCAGACTATAGGCTTCACATTTATTTAATTTTTCTTTTAATGATAATTCAATATTTTCCGATAGATCTTCAACTCTTCTGGCAATAGTCTGGTGCGAGAGGCTAAGATCTTAAACAGTAGGTGTTTTTTCAGGACATATCTCTTTACAAAATATTTTTAAACAGTTTTTTAATAAATCTCCAGTACAAAAAGGTTTACCACTTTTTGCAATAGCTTCTGCCATTAAAAAACTTATTTTGGTAGCACTGTAAGAGCTAATCACTTTAGTTTTCATCACTGATTGTTGTGCAAGAAAAGTTTTCTTCAACAATTCAATCTTATCAATTCGAAATTGGCCTTTAAATTTGTCATAACTTACAGCATGTTTTGTAGTGTAGTGCCTGTTCACATTATAACTTTTACGCACGGCAATTTTCTCAAAACAAATTAGACATATAATAGAATTACTTTGTTCATGTACAAAATAGTCAGTTGCCCAAGAAGGATTAAATACACGACCCCCATGACCGCTTTCAGTATCACATATACGTCTTTTGCTGAAGCCATCTTTATTAAATATATAAAAATAATGTTTTTTCTTTAGCGCGCGTTTTATTATTTCAAATGCGGATTTATAAAGTGAAAGTATAATCGAAATCGAATGTATAATTCGAATTATAAATATATAAATAATATGCTGTTGCTGTAGAACTTATTTTATTATTGTTATTTGAAATTTTTATTAAAATAAAAATTCAAAATTAATGGACCGTGATATGCGGGCCATGCCATAGGCTGACGAGGGCTACCTTCTGGCCCGCGGGCCACGCGTTGGACAACCCTGCTCTAAATGTTACCTGCATCTTAACAACATTTATATAATAAAAGGCAGCAACAAATATAATATGACTTTTAAATTGCAATTTAAAAAAAGAAACTTATTTCTTCGTCTGAGCTATCTACATGATGTTCAACGTCATTTCTATTGCTAGTCAAGCTATCCTGTTGATAATGTTGTAGTTTAAATTAAATGATTAACTTAAAAGGAAAAGATTTATGCACATAAATAAATGTTACTTGTATGTTGGTAACATTTATATAGAACAAGGCAGCAACAAAAATATTATTACTTATAAATGGTAATTTAAAAAAAGCTTACTTCTTCGTCTAAACTATTTGAAAGATGTAAAACATTATTTCTATTGTTTGTCAAACCTGCCTGCTGATAATATAGTATTTTAAATAAAATGATAAAGTTATGTACTTACTATAATATTTATAAACTTATTGTACTTTTACTTTACTATTTAAATTATAATAAATATGTAATTTATCAAGTTTAGTAACGTAAAAACATAATAAATATAAAAGTGTGTGAATAAATTAATTTATTTTTACTTTAGACGAGCACTTCGCATTAGTTAAATATAAAGAAATAATATTAATTGTATTATAATAAATAATAGTGTATTATTTATAAACATTACTTTTATGAGTTTATTTTTAAATCTTGCACATTGACTTTCTTTTCTGATATTTTTAAAATATTATCATAGTTTTCTTTCTCCACTTAGTCGGTCTTGGAACATAATTACAAGTTGAATCCCGAAAATTACGCTTTAATCTTTTCGGTTAATTTGAACTCAATTTACCATTCTAATTGAACAGCTTTTAAACTATTCAAAAAAATATTAAATGCATATAAAAACTGACAATGTCATAAATGGTATAAATGATGATCAACATCATATATATCGCCAGTCAAACTGTTGGTTTTTAAGGTAGTAATTTTAATAAAATAATAATGTAAAAATAAAGGGATTTATACACACGCTACTAGATTATTTACATACTTTAATAAATCTTCTATTTAATAGTAAAGAAAAAACATAACAAATATTTACTATACAATAAAGTATTTTAAAAATATTTATTAAAAGATATAGCTCAACACATTTTTAAGATGTAATTGAGAACTTGAAAGTTTTGATTAAGAAAAGTAAGATGTAATTAAGAAATACAACATGTAATATAGAAGTCGAAGAATGTAATTAAGTAACACAACATGCAATTAAGAAATTTTAAAATGAAATTGAGAAACCCAACATTTAAATAAGTTTTCGCAATATGTAATTTGAAAAACAAAAGCTGTAATTAAGAAATCGTAATGTTTATATGAGAATACATTATTTGTAATTGCGAATTCAATGTAAGCTTAAAGGTCATTATAAAAAATCTTCTTATACATGCATTTTAATAAGTTAATAATATCAAATTAAGAGTTTGTATGCACCAGCGAAACAGTAATACAGTAATGGAATTGAAAGATCGTTGTGTTATTTCTCAATACACTATTAATAGAAAGTCTGTTAACAAATTGAATTCGTGCAAGCATTTATTTCACCAAACTTATTTCCAACCACTTCTGGAACAACCAGCACCACCTTGTCCAATTTGTAGACATAAAAATACATACAACTGATCAAGTTGAAAGAAAACATTATGTTTTATCTTCATCGAATGATAGAAGAAGAGTAATTGAATGTGCTGAGCGAAATGACGATTAGGTGACTCTGGCGCAAACATTAGGTGTCAAATAGAAAACAGCATACAATTGGGTCCGCAGCGGATATTTAAATTTTATTGGAAGAGGTGTTTTTAAACAAAAAAACTAACCGATAATCAAATTGAAGAAACACTAACATGGATTGAAAGTGACTAGCAGTTGACATTGGTGGCCATTAAAACAAGGATATTAAGACAATTTAATATAAGCGTCAGCACAACCACAATTGCCAATTACCTCAAAGGCAGACTATTTTCATTTAAAAAAGTGCGCAAGGAGCCAAATACAATGAATAGCAATGAAAACAAACAAAAAAGAGCTGAATATGTTAGAAACATCAACGAACACATTACAAATAGTCAACAGACAGATTGGTTGGATGAAACAAATTTTAATCTTTTTTGTAGAAAAACACAAGGACGTGCCAAACAGGGAAAAAGAACAATAATGAAAATACCTTCTTCAAAAGCTGCAAATGTACATTTAATTGCAGCTATATCAACAATAAATGTTGCCATTTAAAATGAATTTTTACTGCGTCAAAAAATACAATAATGGGAGGTAATTGTACACGTGCTGTACAACTTACGACCATATTACGCAACAATTTTAAATAAAAGTTGGTGCTTAACTGAAGTTACGTTCAAGTTGGTGCTTAACTGAATATTGTAATGATTTTTAATGATGTTGTTTAACTTTAAATTTTAAATTTTTATGTAAATAAACTATTTGTGTTTTATTTGTTATTCATCTGAAATCTCAATTAAACTTTTTACAAACAAAAATAAAAGAAAGTTATCATTGACACCCAATAGAATTTTTCCAGTTACAGCTTAAACCTCAAATGCCTTTTTCATGACTTTTTATATTTGATTGATATTATATTATAATATTAGGACTACAAAATTCAAAATACAAAGAACTTTGTATTCTTTATACTTTTCTCAACTACATCTACAATTTCTTATTTGAAAATTTCATTTTCTAAATTACATCTTACGTTTCTTAATTAAAACTCTCAAGCTCTCAATTACATCTTGCAAAGGTGTAGTTATCTTTTGAACATTAGTATCTAAGCTTATCCAATAAACAGCTTATCTAAGCTTATTTTAATACAATGGTTATTTAATGTACATTAAAACTAAAATGTTTGTTGTAAACGAGATAAACATTTAAAAATGATAAAAACATTAAAAAATAATAAGTGGCTTACAACTTACTACTAAACTGCTGTTGTATAAATAAAATACTACTCTGTTGTATAAATAACATACATGGTAAGCATGGTGCTTTTATAGCAACATGACAAAAATAAACAAGAAGTTAGATAACATTTGTAAACCTCTTTGGGCTAGCAAAGTTGTTTGTTAAACCAATATTTTAATATTGCTATCAAAATATTTGAACATTTTTATTTTATATATTGTAAAACAAACATATAAGTTAAAAAAGATGTGGTGCCTATAGAGGCAGTAGGTCTTTTAAAAAAAAAATTTTTTATCTTATTTATTTAAAAAATTTGCTTTCCTAAAGGCTCTATTCTTGGACCCTTACTATTTCTGGTTTACGTAAATGATACTTACCTATCTTCAAACATGTTTAATTTTTTTTTTTGCTGATGACAATAATCTTTTTTATACCCATTCCAGAATAAAAGCAATTTTCTTTACAGTAAATCGTGAGCTAGAAAACCGTAATGACTGGTTTAAATCAAACAAACTCTCTTTAAATATCAGTAAAACTAAGTACATTTTATTTCATCATCGATCTAAATCCGATAACTTGCCTCTGCAACTTCCTCAGCTAATAATAAATAACAGTATAGTTAACAGAGTTTCATCACTTAAAATTTTATTTGATGAACATCTCAATTGGAAAAATCATATTACGCTAGTTGAAAACAAACTTTCTAAAACTAAAGACATTATGCATAAAACAAAACACCTACTAAGTAAAAAATGTTTATCAGATTTATATTACTCTTTTATCCATAGCTACATAAGCTATTGTAATATTACTTACTAATTATATTACTAATTAACTTATAATATTACTTGGGCAACTTATAATATTACTTACTAATTAACTTATAATATTACTTAGGCAAGTAGTTGCCGTTCAGCATTAGAAAATATATATATTAGGCAAAAACAACCCCGTAGAATTATTTGTAATGTGCATAAATACGCCCACTCCAAGCCGTTACTCCGGGAAATAAAACCTTTTAATGTCTATGAGTTAAACGTGTTCCAAAACTTGTTACTCATGTTTAAATATCAAAATGACATGCTTCCAAAATTCTTTAATAACCGATTTCTAAAAATAAATCATAAATACTAAACGAGGTGCTCTATCCATATTTTACCTAAGTCAACGCTTAAAACATCTGATTACTCAATTTCATATAAAGGGCCTCGTCTGTGGAACATAGTTCTTAATGAAAATATGAAAAGTTTGACTTCAATAAATTGTTTTAAAAATATAGTTAAACAGTATTTACTTGAATTAACAGACACAAACATATTTTTGTATTTTTAAATAAAAAAACAAAAAACAAATCTTGTAATATTTCTTACTGTATGTATTTATTTAATTTTTGCAGTTTGTCGTATTTTTGTTGTAATTATGTCTTTACTTGTTTTATATAACGAGTATTTGTAAATTTATATAATAAGAACTTTGTAAAAAATATTTTAGGCTTACTATAGGGGCTTGATGACAAGACTTCTGTCTTCTACTTGTCCCTGTCGTTATTAACTTTTATTTAAATTTTATTGATAAAAATTGTACAACAAGATCGTTGTAAAATGTTTATACTTGACAAAATAAATATTTCTTAAAAAGTTTTAATGAAAAAAATGCCAATAAAACTGCTCTTGATTGGAAAACGCTACCATTATACGGATCCCTTCCCACCTTCAAACCAGCCATAATCCTTTCACGGAAGCCCCGTGCCAATCCCAGCATGGAAGTATAAAACAGATGGATGTTCATCGAGCCGCAAACATCAAAGCAATTTCAAGTCGTCTCGGGATAATGCTTGTAACCGAAAATAAAGAAGAAAAAAAACAAGTTTCACTGGACAAAAAACAACAAAATTCACTGAAATAGTTTTAATTACAACATTAAAAAAAGACTTATTCTTGGCATATGCAGCATAGTTTTAACCATTAGCAATTGCAATAATTGAACAAAAGGTTTATTAAAACTCAGTAATTAAATAGAATCACTTTATTTTAAGCCTCTTTTTTTTAGTTTAAGATTGTTATTTTGAGATTCAATTTGCGGAAATAACTTTACATCATATGGGACCCATCTGGAACCCAGATCGATTCCAAGCTCAAAACCGGTCCCAGTAATCTCAGGTTAATCTCGGTTAAATCCAGCTAGGATCCAGTTGTAATCGTTAACTGGGCATAGTGCAATATGAGCAATGAAAAAAAAAAAAATAAGTTCATCCATGGAAAGTCTAATATACCGTGGCGCAGTGATAGCGCACTTGCCTCAAAAATGTAAGGTCCGCGGTTCAAACTTTACCTCTGGGCAAGTTTTACGACATCGGTTGAGAAGGAGGTGTGAACTTCCTATTAAATGCTTTTCCGCGGTGTTCTGTGATTAGACCGTACGGATTTCTTGGGAAACCTAAAAAAAAAAATTTTTACGGAAATTCCCCAATAGAGATTCCATGGGATTTCAATATCCCTAAAAAAACCATGGTTCACTCATGGAATTCCATCGGAACTCCATGGCATTCTACGGAATTCTATGGAACTCTATATAGAGTTCCATAGAATATTTCTGCAAGGGCATGCATATTTTTAATAAGACATATTTCTGTAAGGACATGTGTATTTTTAAAAAGGCTATTTATTTTGTTATAAACATTCTATTACTATTTTTATTATTTATTGTAATATCTTTATATTTATAATTATATATAAGAGTGTAATTTAAAGTTGATTATATGTGCAACTTAGTATTTTTCTGCTTATGTAAAAGTGTTAAAAAAAAAAGGTTGTGCAATTTGTTTGTTTTTTTCAAATATTTAAACATAAAATTTTCTTGTCTAAATTTGTGAGGTAAAGACCTCTTAAAATCACACATTAATTGAAGAGAATGTTTTTTGTTTAAAATTAAGTTAATTCATATCAATATTCATAATAAGAAAAAGTAATAAAACAATGCCATAAAATGCAATTTTAAAATATTATCGTAATTTTTTCATATCAAATGTTTGTTAAAACAAATTAAAAAAGTAAGTCTCTTTCATTAGTATTTAACATCATTTACACCAATTGTTCATGTTTTTAGTTGAATTTGTTAAATTATTATTGATATCATTTGCATTACTCCCAATCTTGGTGTTCTTTTGGACGACATTCCATTGGACATTTAACGAATTTTCCATTTTCATCTCTGGGTTCACCTACAAATGCTCCATTTGCGTCTCTTTTTGAAGGAAAAGGTTTACTTCCAGCAACACTTTGACACAAATAAGAGTCATCTATTAATACATTCTGACTGACAAGCGGCCAAACAAACGAACATGCTGATCATTACCATAATCATACCACCTAACATTGGTGTACCATGTTGATGAGTATTTCTCATGAATGAACCAGCATAACTGATTGGAGCTAATCCTTTACAGCATCAGCTTCTCTAACCAAAAGTTTCGAGTCCAAGTCTCTAATACGGGCGAAATCTACATTTGGATCAACCAGCGCTAAAAAATCTTCACACCATTCCGTTAATAATCTCTAGATTGACAAAGTAGCTAACATTAAAAAACTCTAAATCTTGATAACGCTCTCTTAATGTTGCAAGGATACTTAGTGTTATCGAGTTGGCGTCGTAATAAATTCAAACTCTTCAGCTTTTACAAAAACTACTATTGGCTGCCTCTTTTGCAACGCTTTCAACATATATTCCGTATTTACCCCAGTTTTTTCCAAACAACGAATAAGATAAAACGTTGGATTTTAATTCAATTTGGTTGTCAGTATAAAAACCCGAATAATGTTAATGTTGAACGTTCGGGTTAAAATCTTTTACTTTTTTATTTCTAAAAATTGGTCTATAAGCAATGTAAGTTAACACCAACAAACCAAAAATAACACTTATCTTTATTATGTTTTTCGTAAATATATTTTTCGAATTTAAACTCTCGATATTCTTCCTATTTCCATGCTTTATATAGGGTTACTTTCTATATATATATATATATATATATATATATATATATATATATATATATATATATATATATATATATATATATATATATATATATATATATATATATATATATATATGTTTGTGTGTCACAAAATTTGAAATCAATTTTTGAAGGCTTTTTTCTCAACCAATTTTGCTCAAATTTTGCACACTTAATCGTTTTTGATGACAATACAAGGAAATGGAAAAATTTGACCAAAAAAAGTTAATTAAGTTAACAAAAATTTAATTAGTATTTTCCCATACATTTTATTTATTTGATATGAATTGCGTATTACGTCACAAAAATCATTGCAATTTATTTGCAGTTTCGAAGACATTAAAGCGCAGCGATTCAAAACCTATTGTTTTTAAAGTCTTAAGTTATTAAGTTAAAAAACAAATATTTAGTAAAAACAGTAATTTTTAAATTTAAAAAAAAAAAAAACAGTAACTTTTCCTTCTACAAAAGATAACAAAAAAAGAATTTCTAGGCCCAATAGAATTCTGCTTGCATAAAGCATGGATTTGAAAAAAGAATTTTTTTTTGATTCACTAGTTTATTTAAAAAAGATTAATAATTAAAGTTTTTTCATGTTACGTTATAAACATAAAGCATAAATTATATGTTAAAACAAAAATAAAAAATAAATGTATCATATAATTTAGAATATTTTTTAACACAAAAACTTTTTCGTTTTACTTTTGATTTAAATAACTGTCATTCTTCGTTTTTAATTATGTAAAAAAAAATCAACGTATAACAGTAAATAACAAAACAATGTAAAAAACAAATGATTCGTTAAATAACTTTGAAAAGCCTTTTTGAATACATACATACGTACATACATACATACATACATACATACATACATACATACATACATACATACATACATACATACATACATACATACATACATACATACATACATACATACATACATACATACATACATACATACATACATACATACATACATACATACATACATACATACATACATACATACATACATACATACATACATACATACATACATACATACATACATACATACATACATACATACATACATACATACATACATACATACATACATACATACATACATACATACATACATACATACATACATACATACATACATACATACATACATACATACGTACGTACATCCGCACCTTTAGTGAGACCTCTTTTGGCGTCCAGCAACCGGGACTTTCCTAAACTCGAGTTTTTTTTTTATGTTTACTTTTTTGTAATGTAATGTTAAGGTAATTAGTATTTATGTATGTTTGCTTATCATATGACAGATTCAAAACGATTAAATTCGCATGTCCCGGTAATGGTGATATTTCGAAGTAAGGCTTTTTTTTTTGCACCAATCTTGGGACTTGACTTTAGGCTGCATTTATATTGCACTCATTTTTTTTTTTTCATTTTAGTCTTGATTTTCGGACATTATTTTGTCGGACATCTTAGGTATTTTTTGGTGCGTAGTTATTTTTAATTTGTTAAACAATTTGTGGCAAATACAATAACAACAAACGAGCTTCATACCAAATATAACTTTGATTTCCGGTAAGTTTGATGACGTTACATTGAATTCTCAGTTCTAATATCAACTCCATAATGACTTGAGTTTCAACATATTCAATTCTTGTTTAAAAATCAATTCAATAATATATTGCGCTGCTCTAAACAGTTATATTTTTAGAGCACAAACTCTACGCTAAAAAGTAAAGGGAAATGAGTATGCGCAAGATTTTGAGCAATTTAAAAATCTTATAACGACAAGTGCTTTGAAGCATACGCAGAAGAAAAGAAGCTAAAACATAGCTAAGCTACGTTTTTCTATTTCAAACTTACAAAAATATACAAGTATCAAGAATACTAAAACAACAAAATACTTATTATAATGTTTTTTTTGTCAAACTGCACATTCTTACATCTTGCACCACATCTGTCCGCTTTTCTCTGTGCTATCTTTCTAACTCAACTTCTTCTCACTTTTACTCTTGTTTACTTCAATTTTTTTTTAAACTCACTTACTCCTGATCCTTCAAAGCAGTATATGATGCTCTTTAGTGAGCTGAACTTACCTTCACGGGTTTTGATATGTGGCCTCTATATGGCAATTAGCCGGTGGAGGATAAACCACAATATTAAAATATACTAATTATTTGTATTAAAGTTATTTTGTAAAGAATTTTTTGTGCAATTGTATTTATCAAAGTTTCAATTTGATCATTGCTTGATTTTATTAAATAACATTTTGTCTAATTTTTAAAGTGATTATCAGAACATCGCGCGAAACAGTTAGACGAAATAGATTTTTTGTTTTTTCATAAAATTTTCAATGAAACGTAATATGGCTTTGAGATTAAATTTTAACTTTAAGCAACCTTGAGTCCTATGTTGTAACTATGGTATTGCAGGACTCGCTGACGCAGAGAGTTCCAATTCAAAAAGGACCTATTTTCTGGCAAAATTGTAAAAAATATTATATTTATTTTACACAAATGGAAATTTTCTATTCAATGTTTAGATTATTTAAATATAAATATAATATCCTGTAACTATTGAAACTGTCTGTAAAGTTATGAAATTTTAAAAATCTTATAGGAGGAGGGTATTATTTCAAGTTAAGCATAGTTTTAAGAACCGTGGCGCAGTGGTTAGAAATCTGGCTCAAAAAGAAGATGCTCATGGTTCTATGCCAGCACATACAATAGGCGCATTACAATAATGTCACATGGATAAATCACATAAAATTATTCAAAAATAAAATTTTAAAAAATATTGAAATACTTTATATTTACTATCTACTAAGTATATCTACTTATCTTCATTCATTGTTATCTTAATTGTGTTAACAGGGCCGTAGCAACCGGGGGTAGGGGCCGCAGGGGCATTTGCCCCTCTCCCTTCCCAATAATTTGTCAAATAAATAATTTTTCAAAAATTCACTGAAAAAAGGACTATAAAATGTTAAAAAAAAAAGATTCTTAAAACTATTTCAGGGCCTCCTAATCCAGCACTGCCCCCCCCCTCCCTAGATGTTCATGGTTCTATGCCAGCACATACAATAAGCGCATAACAGTAATGCCACATGGATAAATCACATAAAATTATTCAAAAATAAAATTTTTAAAAATATTGAAATACTTTATATCTACTTCTACTAAGTATATCTACTTATTTTTTATTCATTGTTATCTTAATTATGTTAACAGGCCCGTACAACCGGGGGGGGGGGGGCTAACAGTATAACTTTTGTTCCGTCGGGCACATCACTAATACACTCAAGAATAATTGCTGAAAATTTGAAAAAATTCCAATGTGCGGTTAAAAAGTTATCTTTGCTAAAAAACTAAAAAATGCCCAAAAAGTTAATTGCTGGAAAAACGCAATTAAAATAAATACTAAAAGTAGATTAAGTTTTTTACACAATAAAAAGCACCGCTGTCGTATGCAGTATCTTCTGCTTCATTATGTTGTTAAATAAAACCTTTTTAAGGAACAATTTAGCCATAAACACATAAAAAACTATAGAAATTGGACTTGTATTTTTCAAGATATTGAAAGAAATATATCTTTAAGACCTGTTGCTAAGGCGTTATATGATCCAGTACCAAATTTATTCAGCCGTTTTAACTTTTTTTTTATTTTGAATTTCTTCTTTTTTATTAAAAAAGTAGACATAATAAATGAATGAAAATTGTAAAAGTTTATATTTTGAAAAAAAAAGTTTTAGCCTGTTTTTTGGGGTACTACCACCATAAGGATCATATTCTAAGCAGACCGTCTTTCTCATTCACAACCACTAATTATTAATCTAAAAATTTTGAGTGTAGAAAATAAATATATATCATCATTTCATTTTTGTGTACAAAATTAATAACGATACGATGTTGAGTGTTTTTAAAGCACTATCTAGAAAAATACAGCACAAGTATCTTACTAGGCATGCAAACAATAATTATATTTAAGCTAAAACTCATTTTTAAGCCGCTAAGTTTTCTTTCACAGCTTTCACAATTACGAAGCATAGTAATTAGAAACGACATCAAAATAATTGCAAACATAAATAATTTTAAATTAAAACTAAACGAAACAAATTTAAGTAAACAAAAAATGGAGGACTTCTTCTAAAGCTATATTTATTTTTTGGTCTTTGATAAAAAATTTTAATGACAAGTTTTTAATTGCTATACTATTTACGGAGTATTACGGGCTCTGCATGAAGACTATTTTGTCTTGCATATTTTACAAAAACAAAAATAATTAGTTTTAACGACAAATTTATATATATATATATATATATATATATATATATATATATATATATATATATATATATATATATATATATATATATATATATATATATATATATATATATATATATATATATATATATATATATATATATATATATATATATATATATATATATATATATATATATATATACATATAAATTTAAAACCAAAAAACAAAGTAATGCGACATTGAAATGGAGGGTGGCGCAAACTTCCTTGTTAAATGCGTAGCTTTGCATTTTTATTAAAAAAAAACAAAATCTAGAAATAAGATTTACTTAATAAGTCTCAGTAAAGGTGCCTAAAAAAAGAAGTATGTAATACCTGACAATTAGGCATAATCGTTACTAGTTCAATTTAAATTAAATATTGAACATTTAACACATAATTAAAATATTTATTTTTGACTGTTTTTAAAATGTAGGGTTTCTCAGTCGTCATTAAATTAACAATAGCTTAGAAAGTTTGAATTTTATCTGTGTCTTATTTACTGTGCATCAAAAAGTTATAAATAAGAGAGTTTAAAACAAATCAAAATCTAGAAAAAAGATTAACTTAATAAGTTTCAATCAAGGTGCGCAAAAAAAGAAGCATGAAATTCCTGACAAATTAGCATAATCATTCCTATTTCAACTTAAATTAAATATTTAACTTTTTATACATGAAAAGAACATCTATTTATATATATTTTTCGAAATTAAAGGTTTCTCAACCGTTAATAAGTTTACAATGGCTAAGAAGTTTGAACTTTATCTGAGTCTCAGTTAGGGTGCTTCAACAAATTATACAATAGAGAGTTTAAAACAAATCAAAATCTAGAAAAAAGATTAACGTAGTAAGTCTCAGTAACGGTGGATTAAAAAAAAAGCGTGATATACGTGACTAATATGCATAAACGTTTTTAATTCAATTTAAATAGAGTATTGAAAATTTAATACATTACAGCTAGAATTTTATACATACAGTTATCTTTTTATATATATTTCGAAATTAAAAGTTTCTCAATCGTAATTATGTTTACAATATCTTAGAAAGTTTGATTTTTCTCTGAGTCTCAGTTATGGTGCATCAAAAGTTTATATATTTGAGAGTTTAAAGCAAAACAAAATCTAGAAAAAGGATTAACGTAATAAGTCTTAGTCACGGTGGGTTAAAAAAAAAGCGTGTAATAGGTGACAAATAAACATAAACGTTTTTAATTTAATTTAAATTAAGTATTGAAATTTTAATACATGGTTAGAATATTTATTTTTATATATTTTTGAAACTTAAGGTTTCTCAACCCTTATTAAGTTTACAATATTATTTACCGTTATTGTTGAGTTTAAGTTATTAAGTTTACAATGTCAGGGTTTCTCAACCGTTATTAAGTTTACGAAAACAAAATCTTGAAAAAAAATTAACGTAATAAGCCTCAGTAAAGGTGCGTAAAAAAAGAAGCATGTAATTCCTGACAAATAAGCAAAATCATTCCTAGTTCAATTTAAAGTAAATATTTAACTTTTAATACTTGATAAGAAAATTTATTTGTATATATTTTTGAAAATAAAGGTTTATCAACCGTTAATAAGTTTACAATGGTTAAGAAAGTTTGACTCCTCTCTTAGTCTCAGTTACGGTGCATCTAAAATTTAAACATTTGAGAGTTTAAAACAAATCAAAATCTTGAAAGAAGATTAACGTAAAAAGTCTCAGTAGCGGTGGTTTAATAAAAAAGCGTGTAATACGTGAATAATAAACATAAACGTCTTAAACTCAATTTAAATTAAGTATTGAATATTTAATACATGGTTAGAATATCATTTTTTATACATTTTTAAAATTAAAGGTTTCTCAACCGTTATTAAGTTTACAATAGCTAAGAAAGTTTGACTTTTCTTTGAGTCTCAGTTATGGTGCATCTAAAGTTTATACATTTAAGAGTAAAAAAAAAAAATATCTAGAAAAAGGATTAACGTAATAAGTCTCAGTAACGGTGGGTTAAAAAAAAGCGTGTAATACGTGACAACTTTGCATAAACGTTTTTAATTTAATTTATATTAAGTACTAAACATTTAATACGTGGTTAGAATATCTTTTTTTAAAATTTCAAAATTAAAAGTTTCTCAACCGTTATTATGTTTACAATAGCTTAGAAAGTTTGACTTTTCTCTGAGACTCGTTTATGATGCATCTAAAGTTTATATATTTAAGAGTTTAAAACAAAACGAAAACTCAAAAAAAGATTAACCTAATAAGTCTCAGTAAAGGTGTGCAAAAAAAGAAGCATGTAATTCCTGACAAATTAGCATAATCATTCCTATTTCAATTTAAATTAAGTATTTAACTTTTTATACATGATAAGAACATCTTTTTTTATACACATTTTGAAATTAAAGGTTTCTCAACCGTTAATAAGTTTACAATGGTTAAGAAAGTTTGACTTTTCTCTTAGTCTCAGTTACGGTGCATCTAAAATTTCAACATTTGAGAGTTTAAAGCAAATCAAAATCGAGAAGGAAGATTAACATAACAATTCTCAGTAACGGTGGTTTAAAAAAAAAGTGTGTAATACGTGACTAATAAACATAAACGTTTCAAACTCAATTTAAATTACATATTGAACATTTAATACATGGTTAGAAAGTCTTTTTTTATATATTTCGAGATTAAAAGTTTCTCAACCGTTATTAAGTTTACAATAGCTTAGAAAGTTTGACTTTTCTCTGAGTCTCAGTTATGGTGCATCAAAAGTTTATATATTTGAGAGTTTAAAGCAAAACAAAATCTAGAAAAAAGATTAACGTAATAAGTCTCAGTAACGGTGGTTTAAAAAAAAAAGCGTGTAATACGTGACTAATAAACATAAACGTTTTAAACTCAATTTAAATTAAGTTTTGAACATTCAATACATGGTTAGAATATCATTTTTTATATATTTTTGAAATTAAAGGTTTCTCAACCGTTATTAAGTTTACAATAGCTTAGAAAGTTTGACTTGTCTTTGAGTCTCAGTTATGGTGCATCTAAAGTTTATACATTTAAGTGTTAAAAAGAAAACAAAATATAGAAAAAAGATTAACGTAACGTCTCAGTAACGGTGGTTTAATAACAATAGCGAGTAATACATAAACATTTTTAAGTTCAATTTAAATTAAATATTAAACTTTTAATACATAGTTAGAGTTTTTATTTTTATATATTTTTGAAAATGAAGGTTTCTAAACAGTTTTCAAGTTTATAATGGCTTAGAAAGTTTGTCTTTTCCATGAGTCTCTGTTACGGGGCATTAAAAATTTATATATTAGAGAGATTGAAACAAAACAAAATCTATAAAAATGGATTAACTAAGTAAGTCTCTGTAACGGTGCTTCAAAAAAGAAGTATGTAATTACTCACAAATAAGCATAATCGTTCTTAATTCAGTTTAAGTTATATATTGAACTTTTAACGCATGGTTAGAATATTTATTTCTATACATTTTTTAAAATAAAGGGTTTTCAATCGTTACTAAATCTAAAACGGCTAAGAAAGTTTGATTTTTCTCTGAGTCTTAGTTACGGTGCATCAAAAAATTATACATTATAGAGATTGAAACAAAACAAAATTTAAAAAAATGATCAAGTTAATAAGTCTCAGTTACTAAAAAAGAAGCATGTTATACCTGACAAATTAGCATAAATGTTTTTAGTTCCATTTAAATAAAATATTGAGTTTTTAACACGACTATGATGTTTACTTTTATATATTTTTTGAAAATAAAGGAATCTAAACCATTATTAGGTTTACAACGGGGGACGGGGAGGGAGGCTACTTTTTTTTGTTTGTTCAATAATTATTCAATAAATTTTTTTTAAGAATGTTTAAAAGCAATTCAGTTTTTGTAATTCTTGGTGGTTGGCCTTGTACTTCTATTTGTAATATTTTAAGATAAAAAAAACTTTAATATATTTAAAAAAATATATTTATATAGAATTCTTTGCGTGTAAAGCTACTCGCCTTTATGCTTAAATATATGCAATCTAAAATTTGATTTGATAAATTTTGAATGAACAAAATTTTGCGTTGAAACAAAAATGAGTTTTATATAGTGTAAAAAACTCCTTTTACTTAAGTTATTTATAAAATATTTACAGTTAATTTTGTAAACTAAATTCCGAATCCAATTAAAATGAAATACATTGCGGCAAGAAGCAACAAACTAGTTTTAATAAACTTTTTCAGAAACTTCCAGTAGTTGACAAGTTTTATCAAAGTTTTCTTTATTAGTGTTTGTTATTGTAGTTGTCTTTAATGAAGTCAACAATAAATTATCTTTGTAAAATTAAAATTAAAAAAGATTACTGCACAGCAATTCATAAATTCGCATCAAAGAACTTGAATGTTTGCATTAGTCTTGCAAATATAGTTTTAAAAAAACTGGCTATATTTTTTAACAGAAATAAAGTAAGTATCATGGGTTTGGAAGGTTTAAAAATTTGTTCTTAACTTGTTACAAGGTATTTTTACTTGAGAATCAGATCTCAACAACGATATAGAAAAAGAGAAAGATCTGTTAAACGCCGAAAACGATTGAAGCATGAGATATTCATTTTAAGGATACAAGAAGATCATTGCCTTAAAGATTCACTCCATTTAAAACCATAACTGTTAATTAAAATACGAAAAAACGACATCATATGTCTACAGAAGATTAAGCTAATAATTTAAAGTTTATACATGAAAAATTTCCACAATAATCTATAATCGTCTACAATTTTTTTTACTCTTTTTTTTTGAAAAAGTAATTATAGGTGATTAATCTAACAAGGAAGTTCATGCCTTCTTTATTTAAAATAAGAATTAAATATTTGATAAATGCTGTATCAAATATTTAATTTTTATTTTAATATTTATTTTATAATATATAATATTTTTTTTTTATTTTTATTTATTTTATAATCTTATCGAAATGGTTTTATAAAAAAAAAATTTTATTTTATCCGTTTAGTAAGATTAAAAAAAATTGTTTAAATTCATTTAAATGATTTTCCCTTACGAATTTTTTCTTCAAGACTCATTTTAAATGTCTCTTTGTTCTTTTGCGTTCCAGTACTCTACAAAACATACGACATGGGTTTTAAAGTGGATGGGCACAATCATCAATTTCTAAAAAAGTCTTCTAAATCTAGAAACTCTGATAAAAACGAAAAAAAATGTTTTAAAAAATTTGGGGGAGGTCCCGTGCTCTTTGACCTTTTTCTCCCGGCGTCGTTGGCCCTGCTCTATAATAGAGCCTCTAATACACATTTTAAAGTTTGTTCAATTTTGTGTTGAATTGACTTTTGAACCATCCTCAGCACTTTCATCAGTAATTTTTACTAGTTGATGGTTTAAATAATTATTTTTGTATAAATATTCTGTCGTTCCGTGTAAGTTATATTTCAGTATGCCACGTGCAGTACCAAAAAAGGTGCAATAAAGAATTAAGGTAAGTAAATTCAATTATTAGTTATTAAAAAACATAATCTTATTGTTTAACAAATGGTTAAAATATTTGTTGGAAAACTTTTATATTAGCAAATAATTAGAACTATTGTTAGAATATTTCTATGTTAACAAACTTTACAGTTCTTCGTTCAGAAAGTATGAATTTAATCTGAGTTTCAGTTTCGGAGCTTCAAAAAAAATTTTTTTTTTAGAGAATAAAAAAAAACAAAATCTAGAAGAAAAATAATCTAATACGTCTCGGTAACGGTGATAAAAAAAAAAGCAAGTGTTATCTGACAAATAAACATAAACGTGTTTTATTTATTTTAAATTAAATATTAAATTTTTAATACATTATTGAATTTTTTTATTTTTAGTTATTACTTGAAAATAAACGGGTCTCGACCGTTATCAAGTTTACAATGGGTTAGAATCATTGATTTTTCTTTGAGTCTCAGTAACGGTGCATTGAAAAAAATCAATAGAAAAAGTTTGCCTCATGTCTGAATATCTGAAAAATCTTAATTCAAAAATACATGACGGGGGTTTGTATATTTTTATTATCTTTTAACTAGTAATAGTAAGTTTAAAAAAAATGAAAATAAGAAAGTATTTTTGAATCATTTTCACGAAATTTTTCTTCATAACTCAGTTTGAAAACGTCTCTGCACTTTTGCATTCGATTGCACATTTTAAAGTTCGGGAGAATATGACTCTTGTATCTTTACCGGCTCTTTTTAAAGTCATTTTTACCGGCACATGGTTTCGAATCTTTTTCTGTGTAAATATTGTGGCGTTAATTTAGAGTATTAGTTCAGAGTGTACCACGTTCAGTCCCGCTAATGGTGCAATGTAGAATTAATGTAAGTAAATTCTTTCTTAAAGTAGTCAAAAAATGTTATCGTTTAAACAATTGAATATATATTCTTTTTATATATTTCTTAAAAGTAAAGGAGTCTTGAACGTTATTAACTTTACAATTGCTTAGAAATTATGATTTCTCAAAGCTTTAAGTCTCAGTAACGGTGCATCAAAAAAATATTTTAAGAGATTTAATTAAAATCTTGAAAAATGATCAAATTTCTCATTAACGGTGTTTAAAACAAGAGTAAATAAATGTTCTGTCGTTTCGTAGTAATTTCAGAGTATGCCTCGTTTGGTACCGATAAAGGTGCAATTAAGAATTAAAATTTGTAAACATAATTTATAATAATTTATAAAATATATGTTACCATTTAAACAATAAAAAATTTATTTTTATAGATTTATTGAAAGTAAAAGAGTCTCGGCGGTTATTAAGTTTACAATGACATAAAAAGTATGATTTCCCCATTGCTCTGAGTCTCAGTTACGGTGCATCAAAAATTATTTTTTGTGAGAGACTCTTAATCTTTAAGTTTTAATTTCAAACTTTTAATTTCTCTCAGAGAGATTGATCAAAATCTAGAAAAAAGATAATATTTACAAGTCAGTAAGGGCGTCTAAAAAAAGTATTAACTGTAATACATATAAGCATTAAATGTATTTAATTAAAACTAATTTAAAAATTCATAAAACAGTATTAGAATTTTTATTTTTATATATAAAAAGTTAGTAATATATAACTTGTAATTCTTCACCATTTTTAAATTTAAAATGGTTGAGTTCTGACCATTATTAAGTTTACACTGGCTTAGATTGCATGATTTTTTCAGAGTCTAAGTTATGGTGCACCGAAAAATTATTTTTTATAGATTAAATCAAAACAAATTCTTTAAAAAAAGGTAATAAGACCTGAGATTTAGTTAAGATTTTGTTTTGTTCTAATTTTTTTTTTTAAATATTTGTTTTGATGCACTGTAACTGAGACTCCGATATTAAATATAAGATTTTATATATAATGTCTTATATATTCTCCGATGTTAAATATAATATTAAATTAGATATTAAATATAATATTAAATATGTTCTCTGATATAAAATTTAATATTAAATTAGAGTTAATTATCCGGTGATAATAAACTCTTATTTAATTAAAGTATTTAATCAATTTTTTGTTTTGTTTACCCTATCATTTTGTTTTCTATATCATAAAATATTTTAAGCATTAAACCTTATTTAATAATATTAGAGTATCTATAATTTACATAGGTATTTACTATAATTTAAATATGTTACTATAAATTATATTATAATTAAAAGTATCAACTGTATTAATATTTTAGTCAATTTATATGCATTAGCATAGTCTATATTTATAATTTCTACATAATTTAATAATATATAATGATATTAATGAAATCTAACAAAGTAACAAGTTATTTTGTTGCTTGTTACTTTTTTGAAAGTTGAAGAAGTTCTTATTTTATTTATTTTAATTTTTAATTTGAAAAACCTAAAGTAGTTGTTTAACAAATTTACTCGCATTTTGCACCATTACAAAGATTAATGCATAGCAAAATATAGTCAACACAAACTGTTATTTTGGTGTTTATATGTCCTGGTAATGGTGCCATAAAAATTTATGCACCATAACTAAGACATTGAAACAATATTTTTCTAAACTATGAATGTTAAATTGTTTAAGTAATATACAGTAATAGTAAAATTTAAAAGGAAGGCAATATTTTTAAAAATGTAATTAAATAATATATTTAGAACATTTTGAAATCAACATGGAAAATAAGAGATAGCCATCTAGAAACAATGTACCTTCTTTAGAATGCGATCCAACTGCATATAAATATTGTATAGAAAATTATTTTAATTATTTTAATGAACTGGTTCAATTAAAAATTTTTTTTTTTTGAATTTAGCATAGATGCAAATAACACTAAATTTATTGGTGAATATATAAATGATAGTCCTATAAAGAGTGCAAATGCTATTATTAAAGTTATAATGGTGGATTTTCAGCCATGTTTGAGTATCTTTGCACATACGACAATTTTACAAGGCACTGAAATTAGATACAACTATAAGGCGCCTAATCTATGGTGGCGAAAACTTGTTTGTGAAATCGATCTTCTTTCTAAAATCCCAAGGCATTTAGAACATATTCATAAGCATGAAGAACTTGTTACAGAAGCCCTTAGTTTTCCAAAAAAAAGCAAAGAGCGAAGGAATATGTGGACTTATATAGAGAGGAAAGATGATTTTAATATAAATATAAATAACATTAAAAATTCTAAAAAAATAACATCTGTAAGAAAATGTACAGTCAACAAAGATGATGAGCTATTACCTTGTGAATATTTTAATGGTTTCTTCTGAGCAAGGAAACTTTGCGAACATGTTTCAAATTGTTTTAGGCGTAGCAGTGATAACAAGGAAATAAGTTACATAAAAGCTTCTTGTAGGAGAATCCAGTTTGATCAGAAATGCTAGAGTTGTACTTGAGCACTTACAACTATGAAACATGATGAATTTTATCTAATTATTCGCAATGATAAACTATTATTGACTTATGGAGCAGTAGAAGTTGGTAAGAAAGAAAGAGACTGTTACCATGATATAAGCAAATAATATAAGTTTTAGCAAAGTTATTGTTGCAATACAGAAAACAATTCATTTCAGAAGATGCATCTGTAAGAGATATAAGAATAGGATATTCATTAAAAACTCTAGCTATAATAGTCAAGTTAGAGTACCTGAAACTAGGCTTACAAGACATGGTTGAAAACATTCGGAATTTTTTAGAGCCTATGGAATCAGACTACAGCATTTTATTAAATAATGCATGCAGTGTATAAGATTTAAGAAAAGGTAATGCTCTAGAAATGTTGCCGGAAGAAAGCGACATAAGTTTTAAGAAATTATTGTGTTAGCAAAATCACCAAGTATTTAAACAATACATCTAATGAATATATACATTTGTGTAAACTTACTTATGTAAGAATACTAACATTTAATGCTAGGAGAGGTGGAGAACCTGGAAAGTTAACACTACCAGATTGAGTAGAAAACGGTAGGTGGAAATGCCAAACTGCTGACATAGATGCTTTAGACGATCCAATAGAAAAAAAGCTTGCTGAACGATTCAAACTATGTTACATTAAAGGCAAAAAAAAAAAAAAAAAGGAGAGGTATGGAATTTATTCACCTATTAAAATTTTAATAATATTTTATATTAATATATTTATTCAGATATTAAGAGTTTTATTTTTTATTCAGACATTTTGTTTTTATTCAGACATAACAATTTTAATGTTTTTTTTTTTTTTTTTTATGTTGTATATGTTATTAAATTAGGTTTTACTGTGAAAGCATTAGTTCCAATTATTTTTACTGAGGAAGTTGTAGATGCAGTCAGACTGTTAATCAGCTCAAGGCATTACGCTAATATTTTCCAAAAACACAATTTTGTGTTTGCCTGTGGTACAGGCTGTCATAAATTACGTGGTTGGGATGCACTGCAATCTATAACAAAAAAGCTTAATTTATCTAAGCCAAAGCTTATTACATCAACTAGAACTAGAAAGTATTTGTCAACCACTCTGCAGTTGTTAGACAAATAATTCTGAGCTTTTGTGGCTTACAAATCACATGGGGCATACTAAAGATGTCCATCAAAATTGGTATCGACATGAGGATTCTACCATAGAATTAACAAAAGTTCTTCTTGCTATGGATAATGGTGATGCAAAATGCATTCAAAATAAGAATATCGATTCACTATTACAAAATGGTTTTGGAGAAAATGGTTAGTTTGTTTTTTTTAATTTAGAACTTTTTTATTTTTTATTTGACGTTTTTTTTTTCTGCTTATAAATGTTGGTTACCTGTGATTAAAATTTTTTTATATGTTAGTTAAGGTGAGTATATAAGTAGCCCATTTTCAAAACGCCTTAAGTTCAAGTAAACTCATTTTAAGAAAGCAACGAAACACTAAACTACGCTTAGCATCAATAGAAACAGATATTTTCTTTGTCCAGTTTTAAAACCATAATTTTTTTTTTATTGGACTAATATTTAAATTTTCAGTATGTAGTATCTAATATTTAAATTTTCAGATTTTAGTAGAATGTGGAAATGGAATTAACTTACACTTTTTATTTTTGTGACTTAAAGCGTTCTGTAGATAGGCACCTCATACTTTGTCTTAAACATTCCGTTGTAAAATCGTCTTTTTGTATGGTAAAAAACCTTGTTGTAAATCTGTTTCTAACTACTTAGTGTCATTTTATATACAATATGATATGATAAATAATAAAGCTTCTAAGACAAACAGGTGTGGAAAAAAAAATGAATTAATTCATGTTGAGTATAAAAAAATACAAAATTAAAGACAAAACATGCACGAAGAGGTTATTGTCTTTTTTTTAAAAAGAAAAATTTGTTTTAAAATCATAAATAAAGCCTTAATAGTATAGTATTTAAATTTTGTTGTTGCTTATAATTTAATGTTCTTATTTAGTCAAAGAAAACCTTGAAGGGTTGGACTGAAGAAGATAACGTTTACCTTCGTGAAGCGTTTTCGATATATATTACGAGAAAGATTCCGTGTCCACTTTTTGATGCAAAAAAAAAAAAAAAATTAACGAAAGTGTACCTTGTCTTCAAAAAAGAGGGCATAAGATAGTTGAAGACAAATTGAACAATATTATTAGAAGAAAATAATCTATGCGTGTATATATATTTATATACGTATGTATGTTGGTGGAAAACTGGGTGGAAAACGGCACCTACAAATAATGATGTGCTTTGAAGTTATTATTTTGAATGCGAATTTATTAACGTTGATTGAATATTTTATTATTGTTTTAAGTGTATATAATAAGGTCAGAGTGTTACATTTGTATATTGAAAATATATCAAATTGGTTAAAATTATTTATTTACTTTGTTTTTTAAGCATATTCTAGATTTCTCTAATAATTCACCGAAAAGGAAGTTTAGCGTGTAAAAAAAGCAACTAAAATTTAATTAATCTTAATTAAAAAAAATTCAATAACTTCGCTTTATTGATTTTGATTTAACAAACTTTCAAAAAAGAAACTAAAATCGAAAAATAATCACAAAACGCTCCCTAACGAAAAAAAAAGCGCTATTGGCATAACAATTTTCATAATTTCATGATGTGATTGCCAAAACGATAGAAAAAGTCGCGGTTAAAGAACGTGAGAAAATGCGCGTGTATGTAAATCGTGTAAGTTAATAACTCTAGAGTGGAGCAGAAGTGGACCACTATTTAACGATATAATATAGTATCTTAAGCATATGAATGTATTGAACATTAAATTTGCAAAAAAAAACAACATTTTTTTCAAGTCCCGATAAAGGTGAATTTTCTAGTTTTTTAGTGTAAGCTGAATGTTCGTGTAAAGCCCCATTATTGAGACATGAAAAGCAACACTGCCACTCATTGAAATACATCGATTTAACATAGTTTTAGCTGTTATTTTTATCGGGACTTGAAAATGTCCCGACAAAAAAAAAAGTCCTCGTAAAGGGTCAGTATAAAAGCACATGTCTCACTAAAGGTGCGGATGTAAGTACATACATACATACATACATACATACATACATACATACATACATACATACATACATACATAAAAAAAAGATATATAATTAAATTTCGTTTACATCACATTTTTTCCTAAGTAAATCATAAAGTTTTTAATAATAAAATACAATAACTTGTATTTTAAATCATAAAATACAAATTATTATATTTTATTATTTAAAATATTATAAAGCACAAAAACTTTAATCATATTTTTTTTATTTTTAACTTCAACAAATATCATTCCTAACTTTTAAAATTATTGTTTATAAAAACGCATAAAGTACGCGATTAGATGTTTCAGTTCGTAATATAAAAAGATGCATAGCAGCTTATAAAAATATGAAATATTCATTAATTACTTAATAATCCATAATCTCCTTTTGTAGTAACTTCTTAACTTCTAAATTTTGACTTGGTTGTTAATGAAAACCAATGAATAAATTTTTTAATTATTCGGAAAAGTTTTATCAAAAAGTTATAATATATTACTAGCAGTAAGCAACCCGTAATTCGGGTTTGTAATTATTAAATAACAACTTATCTTGATATATTATCTGAAAAGTAAAAAATACAAATTTATCTTTATATAGGGCTGCCATCGTCCCGACTTTTTTCCACTGAAGAACGCTATGAAAGATTTAATTAGTTTAACGTTGTGCTTTCCGTTAAAGTCTCCGTAAAAATTAGGACAATGGTAGCCTTATCTATATGATATATTCCTTTTGCTTTTGCTCGCTTTTATTGATTTTGGCGTTTAGTAAAGACCACGTAACCTAAGATATTATGTTTTTTTTCATAACAGCAAGCACCATAGAAGGACAGATAAGTACAACTTACCAATACCTGAAAAAAAAACATCATCTTAAACTACAAAAGCACTATTTTACATATTTATTTTTGTATTTTAGAATAAGTAAGCTTATCAATAAAGGGGAGCATTATTTTACAAATTATTGTGCTCACGAATTAGTGACTTGTAAAACGTTTCTTAAACATGGTCATAATCAATATGGTACCAAAAAATACATATGAGCTTATTAATAACAGAGTGTTCCGATAATACTCTCCTTTACTAATAAACTTTCGTTAAACGAAGAAGAGACAGACTGTGTTTTAAAGGCACTGTGTAAAAAAAAGTTACAATAATATATTAAGTTAAAAACTTAAGTTATTGTTTTTAATGACAATGGGAAAAAAATATTTAAGCACAAAATTCGTATAGCACAATTAACCAGTAAAGAAAAACTTTTTAATGTTACCACTAAACAAAATTACTTTTACCTCAATAGTTCAGAATCCCGATTTTTTTTAAGCTGTGAATAATGACTAACACAGTAAATTTCATATAAATTTACTAAATCAAAACCTTATTTAAACAGTAAGCAAACTAATAAAGCAATGGCAACTAAAAAAATATAATTTTGTTTAAATTTCAAAAAAAAAAAAATCTTTTTATTTTGGGATAATTATAATTAGTTATAATATATCTCTTAACTGGCAAGGATTCCAGTGGGTACAAGACGTGGTTAGGGTGTCTAAACAACGTATAAATCTCTTTCAAGACGTATTTTAAACGTTTTAAAAACGTCCT
The DNA here is from genome assembly GCF_038396675.1 of Hydra vulgaris. Lineage (NCBI taxonomy): Eukaryota > Metazoa > Cnidaria > Hydrozoa > Anthoathecata > Hydridae > Hydra > Hydra vulgaris. The sequence goes on from NC_088925.1 coordinate 57,686,253, forward strand.
GTGACCACTAGAATAACAATCTTGCTTTACACACTGCTAAGTATCACCGCTTTTAAAATATAATAATAAAAAAAACATACCATATTCTAACATTATGATTGTTAACAAGGTCGCTTACATCTTCATGTAAGGCATCATATTGCATGCATCTCTGCTTGCTTTGGTTATTTCTATGAAAAACACTGCTCTTCAGTTTTAACATACGCATCAGCACCATATTGCTGAAACAGTTTCTTGTCATAATTTATCATGATTTCTAACCAATGTTGCGTGTTCAGGGATGCGAACCAATTATGCCATTTCTTAGAAAAAAAAGTGAATAAGCCGTAGGATCTAAGTAAGCTGACATATTCAATATAACTTTTAAGTGATTTTTTGGGTAAATAACTTCCCTGGATGCACATGGGTCACCATCTTCTCCAACGAATACAACTACAACTTCACTAACTAAAGTTTGCGAAAAAACATTAAATTACGTAAGCAAAGTTGATTGCGATGTTATTGCTTTCTAAAATTTACTGCTGCAAGTGGTTCAGAGATAATCAGTTAATAATGTTGGAAAAATATCTTAATCTGGCCTAAAATTACCTACACCATGAAAAACTTGACCACATAATTTAAAACCTGGCGGCCTATGATTCATAGGTTAAATCACATTATCAGTAAATAAAGCAAAATAAAGACAGACATATATTTATCTAATACATTTTAAAAATGGATATAGGGATTATTATATATAAATCGGTAAATCTTGTAAAGATTGCGGAAATAGTAAAAATGGAAACAAAACTACCTTTATATTAAAGTAACATAAAAATGTGCTTCACCAATTTTTTAGCACAGCAATTCTGACAGATCTTCGTTTCACCTAAACGGTTATATCTAGAATAATATCACTTGTTGCTATACATTCTTTTTTTCTAGCAACATTTCATACATTTTGGTAATGAATAATCTCGAATCTCGTCTAGGTCTATCTCTTTCATTTATGTGATAATTAACTGTTGTAATAAAATGAAATAATGGTTGATTTCATGACCAAGAAAAATAATTTGGGCATATTAATGTACTACCATCGGTGGTTACTGGAATATAAGTCCCTAAATCTGGTTACACCGTCCGTGGAAGAAAATCCATTTTCAAATTTTGCATAAAATCGCATTAAATAGGGGAGATGGGGGCGCATTGATCGCCGGGGCAGTATGATCTTTTGGCTTTTACTCGTTCATTTTTGCCTTACTAGAAGTGAGGTTGCAATTTAATTAATCATTATGCTTCCCTAATTGATTATTCGTAATATTTTTTCATAAGGTTATCAGCGTCAAAAAAATAAAGAAAATATTGTTTTTCGTCATAAAAAGTGATTTTTTTAAATCGTACTAAATCGTAAAAATATATTCAAATATATTTTTATTTAGATGTCTATATGGGTTAACAACAATTTTATTTTAAATTTGTAAGTGTTAGGTGTATAATTTAATATATAATTTTTATTTGGCTGCAATTTATACAGTAGATATTGCTATCAATATGTTACCTATACCTATTGGGGTACATTGATCTTTGACTATGTGGGGCCCATTGATCGGAGGATCAAAGTGCCCCATAGAAGACGAAGTGCCCCATGTTTTTGTTTATAAGCAACACAGTTAAACGAATGGAATTGTATTTATAATTTAAAAAAAAACTATATATAAACAAACAATAGCTTTTAGCATTTCATTTTTTAAATCTACTTATGTTATAAGCTAGTAATAATAATACTATTATTTTATAATATCAAAAGAATAATATTTAACATAGTAATTACAAAATATTTAACATAATATTATTATGTTAAATATTAGCATTTATTAAAAACATATGTTTTTATAGATATATTTTTTTACAGATCTTAAAATGGTTAAAAATAGAATTAAAAAAACAAATAAAGTTGCTATACCAAGTGAAACAATGAAAGTAGCTGTAAATAAAGTTTTAGAAGGAACACAACTGAATGTTGTAGCACGTCAGTTTAACATAGATAGAAAGACTTTAAAAAGATATTGTCGTAAAAAGAGGCTTAATCCAAATGAAGCTTTCAAGCCTAACTACAACAATAGACAAGTTTTTACAGCAGAAGATGAAAAAAGTGTATCAAGTTATTTACTAATTGCATCAAAAATGAACTATGGCCTTTCAACTAGGTCAACGCGATTATTGGCATATGAATTTGCTTTAAAAAACAATAAGATATGCCCATCATCATGGATCAAAAATAAAATTGCAGGCATTGATTGGTTGCAAGGTTTTATGAAAAGACAACCAGAGTTGTCTCTACGAACACCTGAAGCAACGAGCTTCGCTCGATCAACAGCTTTTAACAAACACACTGTAAGAGAGTTTTTTCAAAATCTTAAAATGGTAAGAAATCGATATAAATATAGTCCTAACTGTATATATAATGTTGATGAAACTGGTTTAACAACCGTTCAAAAGCCGGTAAAGGTTTTAGCTGGTAGAGGAAGCAAACAAGTTGGAAGAATCACATCTGCAGAACGAGGAACATTGGTAACTGCATGTTGTGCCTTTAATGATATTGGAAATTCCATCCCTCCATTATTTATTTTTTCTAGGGTAAAGTTTCATGATTACATGATTAAGGAAGGACCTCCTGGATGTGTGGGATTTGCAAATCCTTCTGGTTGGATGAACTCAGAAATTTTCATAGAATGGATTAAACATTTTGTTAAATATTCAAACTGTTCTCAGGAATCTCCAGTTTTGTTATTTCTCGACAGTCATGAAAGTCATATTTCTGTTAAAGGCTTGGAGCTTGCAATTCAACACGGAGTTACAATGATAAGTTTTCCTACCCATTGCAGCCATAAATTGCAGCCATTAGATAGAACTGTTTTTGGACCATTGAAAAGGTTTTACAATTCTGCATGTGATAATTGGATGGTTTCAAACCCAAGACCAATGACCATTTATGATATTGTTTCAATAGTTCGAGAACCGTATACAAAAGCTTTCTCACCATCTAATATACAGACAGGATTTAGAGTAGCTGGCATTGAGCCATTCAATTTTGAAATTTTCAAAGATGACGAATATTTACCATCATCAGTTACAGATAGAGCTGCTCCAGATACAGTTACTATCACTCCTGTCAACAACATGGATTCTGAAATGATACCAGCACATGTTAATCACATCGAGTCTGAAATAACTATAGTAAATATTGAAACAAGTATTTTAAACCAAGTGTCAACAAGTGTTGCTTTTATAATCTCACCTGAGGTTTTAAAACCTTACCCAAAAGCATCTGCCAGAAAAAAAAAAGTTAAAAGTAGGCAGTTAAAAACAAGGATCTTGACTGATACTCCTGTCAGAAATGAAATTCGTTTCTCAAAAGAAAAGAAAATTTTGAAGCAAACCAAAAATCAACAAAAAGTCTCCACAAAAGATAAGAAAGAAACTAAGAATTACTTGCTTAGGAATAAAAAACAATGTAAACCAAAAGCTGCTTCACAACTTGACTTTCACAAATGATGAAATATTCTTAATCAAAATATTGTACTTTTAACAAGTTTTGTAAACTTAAAAGTTGTATTCTTATTTCAGTCTTTATATTTCAGTTCTTATAAATTTCAAGTTGTTGTAAAGTTTAAAACGTATATAAAGCGGGTAGCTTATAGCTGCTGTGATTTATACATTTTTTAATTAAAAATTAGACTAGTGGGTTTAACTGCTATATTTAAAAAATAATTAAAAAATTTAGATGTATTATATGTTATACAATATTACCCTTTGACTAAATTATTTACAAGATTTAGTTATAGAAGTGTTAAACGTTTAGATAATATTACGCATACAAGATCAATGTGCCCCAAGTCGGAGATCATAGTACCCCATAGTTTGGGGTACATTGATCTTTGAGAGGGTTGTTTAAAAGTTAAAATTATTCATGTTTATCATTTTTTTAAATAAAAATATTTATATATTCCAAAAGCCAGATAGTTCTACATGTGTTTCGTAGTTAATAAGTTTTTACATCTCTTTCAGGTTCTGCGCAATTTTCAAAACACTGCTACGGCGATCAATGCGCCCCTATCTCCCCTACATAGTTTATGAGCAGCTAACAAAGTTGGTTTCAAGAACATTTATTCATCCCAAAAACACAACAAAAATATTTATGCAGTAAATTTACTGGTAAGTAACAATTTTCTTTAATTCTAATTTCATTTAAAATCAAAGTTTCAATTCTAATTGTTTTTTCTTGAGAAAAATTTCTAAACTGATTTGTAATATCTCTAATTAATTTTTTTGTTGTTGAAGTGTGTTATGCATCTTTGCACCCTGTCTTCATACTCTGGGTGGTTGCTTGGGCTCTTGTACCTTTGCCAATGAGTAGTGAAAAGATGATAGAGTGCTTGAGCTTTGATTCAGTCATTGCTTTGAATAAATTCCCAAAGAGCTATTGTGGCGTTGGATGAATTGAGGAACATGGTGGATGACAGCATGAACCTCGGGAGTGTTGGTGGCGTCCTGAAGTTGTAAATAGGAGACTATCATTTACTCTATTTTTTCAACATAACTTTCATCAATGACATTGTCAAAACAAGCATGGACAACGCCATTGAGTTTACGGGAGGCTAAATAAGTGCAAGCTGGCATAAGTGCGAAGCATTGCAAAAACTGGTACAGGTGCGAACTAGCATATGTGCAAAATGCGTCAAAAAAATTTTCAAGCATTGGGATAAAAGTGAATTGGCATAAGTGCATACCAGTTACAAAAACTGGCATAACTGCCCAGCAAACATGTCAGCGTTGAATCAACGTTGAAAACCGGTCGCAGCGTAGAAAAAGCGTTACAGTCACAAAAACAACGCGCTTTCAACGTTGAATCAATGTTTGTTATTGTATACTAAATCGCGGTAAATTTAAACGTTGAATAAGCGTTGAAATTGTAACGTAATTTAGCTTCTCAAAAAAAGACGTTTATTCAACGTGGAATCAACTTACGCAAAAAGCCATTTTAAAGACGATTCAAAATCTATGCTTCATCAACGTTAAAAATAAGGGGTCGTCCATAAAGTACGTACGCTCATAGGGGGGAGGGGGGGTCTTCAAAAAGCGTACGAAAGCGTATGGGAGGGGGGGGGTGTGGTACAATTTAAAAGTACGTACTTCGATTTTCTAATTTATCACAATTAACCAGCTAATCAATAGAAAAGTTACATTCTGACTAAAGATTCTAGTTTGCCAACATAAAAAGATGTATGGTATATGAAGTAGAGGGTATAGTTTTCCTCTATGCACACACATGTATGGGAGCCCTCAGAATTTTTTGATGTTCCAGATAGGACACTTTCACACATCGTGCAAACTCATAACTTAAGTTTGTTTATACCTATGCCAAATGAGGAGGCCTTGCAAAATATCGGGATGGCGGAGGCCTGTGAACAAAAAGCCTTAAAACGCTTACCCTCCCGACCCCCAAAATGAGAGGGGTGTAAATTTTGCATGGTTATAACTTTTAGATTTGGAAAAAAATTTGGATGGCCTCCGCCATCCAAATTTTTTGCAAGGCCACCTCATTTGGCATATTAACAAACTTAAGTTTGCTCGTTGTGTGAAAGTGTTCTATCATCAAAAATCAAAACATCAAAAAATCCTGAGGGGGCCCATGCACACATGCCCGCCCTTATAAACTGGCCCTGAGTAAGACCTGAGGGCCGTGGTTGATGGGACGGAGTCACCCCAAAAAAAACGTATCAATGGCGTCTCAAAGACCGCTTGGTTTTGCTAAAATAAAAAGTTTCTTAAAATGGCAAAAGGGCACAAAATTTGCTGTTGCTCCCTCCCACTGGGTTTTACCCTTTGTTTTCAATATTACTGATCTCACCTTAGACTCGTTTTTTACTTACTAAAGAGGGGTGCCTGAAAAAAACGTCCACCTTAAGTATAGTTTATTTACATTTGATTCGTTAAAAAAACAAAAAACGTTTTCCTAGATTTCACCGAGAATCGAACCTGGATCTCTGCCGACTATTGCCGCCGCATAAACCTTTCGCCCAAATTGGTAAATTTTAAATTTATTTAAATTATTATTTGCATTTATACTTAAAGACGTTTCTAAAATGCGTAAGCAAAAAGCTTTGGGGTAGTATAAAGTATCTAAGGTACCCTCCGTCTTTTTTTATTTTAATTAAACTTTTTAATTAAGAAAAAAAAAACAGGAGGGATGGGGGGGGGATATTTGA